>NW_022436964.1:21545623-21600086 GCF_009761245.1 Sapajus apella | reverse complement strand
GCCACATTAATACATATAAATTAGCTGGGCACGGTGTTGTGTGCCTATAGTTGCAGTTACTCAAGAATGTGAGGTAGGAGGATTGCTTGAGCCTCGGAGGTCAAGGTTTCAGTGAACTGTGATTATGCTACTGCACTACAACCTGGTTGACAGAGCAAGACCCTGTCTCAAAATAAATAAATAATAAAAAAAGTTTACCATCTGAATTTCTTAATGAGCTGTAGTGGAGGTACCTGGGACGCCTGGCAATCTGTTCATAGTGTTTCAAGAAGAAAGAAGGTTTTCTCAGTGGTGTAAAATGCTACAGAGAAGTCAAAGGCATTTAAAAAAGGTCAATGTCTGGGAGGAACCATGTCAGTAGAATACGAGGGAAGAAACAAGTCTGTAAAGGTCGGAGTGTACATAATGATAAAATAAAGGAAGAATGTATATAGACTCCTTTAGTTTTCTGTGAAATCTTACCTTGCAGATAAAAGATACAATATGTTCCAAATACAATTATAAAAAGGAACATACTTCCAGACACATACTGGGAGGTTTTTCTTCGGCATTACAATATTCATTATGCATTTAATACATTTTATGGCGTGTCTGTCATGTGCCAGATGAATTAGGAGCTAGAGATACTTTGTTAAACAGCACAATTCCCTCTTTCAAGGAACTCAGGCTCTTGAACAGGGTAATGGTGTGGTAGTGACAACCAACAATTTCAATATTGTGTTAAGAACTGAGAATTCTGGAGTGTTTTGTGAACCAAAATTGGTCTGACTTCAAATGCCTTCTAAGTGCCTGAAGACTATGGAGCAATAGCTTTAGAATTTTGAGAGAAAAACTCTAAAACTTTATATTTAGGTAAATTATGCATGCATGCTGATAAGAAAATTTTAAACGTGCAAATATTCAGAAAATAAATCAGCTAGGTGTTTTGAAAAAAATTAACTGAAAATATAATCTTGTCAATTTAGAAAGAAATACTAAGACCCACCAGCAAACCTAACTTGCTAAAGTGCATGTAGAGGAGAGGAAAACTTAAAAGGAAACTTTAAAACCAACATTTTGGCAATCCTGTTTCTTCTATTCCATCTTCCTTTGCCTTCTTCCCCTTTTTGTTGAAATATACTTTAAGGCAAATTTAAATTTACCTGTAAATATTTCCATATGATTCTCTAACAGATAGGGATATAACCATATGTAACTAAATTAGCAATATTTTCTTCCTATCATATGCAACCTAATTTCAGTTGCTTCACAAGTGTCTTTTACAGTTGTGTTTGAAATGGGAATCCAAGCAAAGTTTTCATACTATACTTGATTATTGTGACTCCTAAGTCTTTCTCAGGTTGTGAGAATATCTCTTCCTTTCTACTTGTGGTACTATTTATTTGTTGAAGAAATCGGTTCATCTGTTCTGTGGAATGCCCCTGAGTTTGTATTTGGCTGATTGTTTCCTCATGGTGTTTTTGAACATATTCTTCTATGCTTCACTCTTCCTATGAACTGGTAAATTTAGAGTTTTGATGAGACTCAGGTTCGGTTCTTTTAGCAAGAATGTTTTCTAGGTGGCGCTGTGTACTTTCTCATACATCACATCGTAAGGCTCATGAGGTCTGGTTTTCTTACCTTCAGTCATATCAACATGATCTACCCATTATAAAGTTCCCCATCAACATGTGATCTAATGGCTTTACCATCCACTCATGATAATTGCTTACATTGTGACTTCATTAGGGCTTGGAGAAAAATGGCAATTTAAAAATATTCTCTCATTCCTTTAACATTTCTTGTCTGGAAATTTATTAAGAACTTTCTCTTACTAACTACTTGGCTATCCTGAAATATAGTTTGTACAGGAAGCAAAATAAATGCTTGATTCTGTCCTTTTATTTAGCAATTTTAGAATAGTGAATTGATACCCTAGAAGTCTCCAAAGGTGACCAAATAATTTTTGTTTATTTGTATATCGTGACTATAAACTCTTTAATCAGTTGCAATCATTATTCTTTTTGCTCAAGTTATCCTATCTTTGGCTAATGGAAGCTCTTTCAAGTTGACTCCCATGTCCCTAGGATAAGACCCACTTAATTCTTGGTTGTGAGCAAGTTGCTTAGCCTGTCTGTGTTTCATTTCTCACATGTGAATATATAGTTTAGTAATAAGGATTATGATACTTTGTTGAGTTACTCTGAGGATTAAATGGGATGTCCCACATAGAAGAATTTAGTACACAGCATCTACCCCATGTAAACACTCAGCAAAGTCAGTAATTAAAGCAAAAGTTTTCTTACTAGATGTGCCATTTATTCATTCACCAAATATTTATGGAGGAGCCCCTACTCTGTACTGGGCAGTATTTAGATGGTGAGACATAACAGTGAACAAAATCCTTCCCCTGTGGAACTTACACTCTGGTGGGAATACAAGCAGCCAACCAACAACCATGGCGTGTTAGCGGTGATGGGTTCTGTGAGGGGGGAAAAGCAGGGTAAGGGGTAATGATGGGAGTCTGCGTAGGTGAGTGGAAAACTCCACTTATGGTAGAGTAGTTAGGGAAAGCCTCAGAAGGTAACCTTTGAGCAGAGCCTTGAGGGAAATGACAAAGTGAACCATGCAGATAGCCGGGGAAAGAGTTTGAAGGTGAATACAGAGACGTTCAGCTGGTAGAACTCATGGTGAGCTGGAAGAACAGCAAAGAGGCTGGTATGGCCAGAACTCTGAAAGGGTGGGGGAGAGTGGAGAGACATGAGGTCAGAAGTTGCTCAAGCCTTGTACCAACAACAACTGTTTTGAAATGTATTGTGAGTGACGTGCGAAGCCATTAAAGAGCTTTGAGAGGAGTACTGATGTGACCTGATGGTTTTTGCAACATAAAATACAGTGTGTGCTCAATAAATGCTTTTTCAAATACGTAAAAATCAAAGCAGCAAATAACTATTATGAGCATATTTAAACATTGCTTAAATCCTATAACTCCCAATATCTTTTATACTTGTGGCCTCCCATCTGTTTTTTTCTTTGCTTGCTTGTTTTTTGAGAAGACTGTACTCACATCTCGAAATAGGAAGGGTTCCATTTCTAAGGAAAGCAAGAAAGTGCAGTGTGTGCTTTGTAGAGACACTTGTGGTGACAAGGAACTAGAATGTAGTGTGTGTGGAAGAGAAGAAAGCAGCAAAATCTTTGTAGGTGAAAGACCAGGTAGTGAGTGTGGGTTGGCTCAGAGCCTGGAAGTATGAGGGGACTTAACCAGGAAGTGTCTTGCATAAAGCAGCAGCATGGCCAGCACGTTCACTGAGGGAGTGTGGATACATGCATGACCTAACTCCTGTGCTTGAATCCACACTGTCTTCAGTTTGTCCTTCTGGGACTCCTTTGTGCCCATATCTCCTGTCCTCACTACCTTACCTGCCTTAGTATCCCCATGTTCCTCACCTGAAGCCATTCTTCCGAAGTTCACTTTTTTTCACTTGTGAAAAAATATGCATCACATAAACTTCACCATTTTAAAGTCTACTACAATTCATTGGCATTTAATACATTTACAGTATTGTGCAATTGTCACCACCATTTAATTCTGTAACACTTCATCACTCCAAAAGGAAACCCTATAATTGTTAACTAGTCACTTCTAATTTCTCCTCTCCCTCCTCAGCCCTTTGCAACCATTAATCTGCTTTCTGAAACCACTAATCTGCTTTCTGAAACCACTAATCTGCTTTCTGCCTCAAATGGGTTTGCCTATCTTGGGCATTTTTTATAAGTGAAATCATGCAGTACGTAGTTGTTTGTATCTGGCATCCTCCACTTAACGTAATCTTTCTAAGATTTATTCGTGTTGTAACATGTTTTTCATCTTTCTAAGATTCATCCGTGTTGTAACCTCATTCCTTTTTAAGGCTGCTTATCATTCTGTTGTGTGGCTGTACCATATTTTTTTTACCTAGTCATCTGTTGGTGAATGTTTGGCTTGTTCCTACCTTTTGGCTATTGTGTATAGTGCTGCTGTGAACATTTTTGTACCAGTTTTTGTTTGAACAGTTATTTTCCATTCTTTTGGGTATATAGTAATGGAGTTGCTGAGTCATATGGTAATTTTATACTTAACTTACTGAGAAACCACCAAAGTTTTCCACCATGGCTGCAGTTTTTTACATTCCCACCGTGAAGTTTAAGAGTTACCTTTTTTTATGTCCTCACCAGATCTTATTTTCCCGTTTTTTCTCCTCCTCCCCCTCCCCCTCCCTCCTCCTTCCTCCTTCTCCTTCTTTTCTTCCTTTTCTTTTTTAAATTTTTGTCATCTGGTGGTTTTGAAGTATATCTCATTCTGGTTTTGAGTTGAATTTCCATAATGGCTAATAACATTGAATATGTTTTTATGGGCTTGATGGCCATTTGTGTATCTTCTTTGGGGAAGTGTCTCTTCTGGTCTTTTGCGTGTCTTTTTTGTTGTTGAATTGTAAGAGTACTTTACTGGCGGCCATGTCCAACTGCGAATGCGGAGGGCGGCTGCCAGCCCGGGGCACGGGGCGCATATCTGGCTGAGCCGGGCGGGCACGTCGGGACCACCCCGGGTGCTGTTGCTACTGCCCCCTCTTTAGTGAGCGTCCGAGTCCGCCACAGAGATAGGTCAGCGGAAGAAAGCTCAGTCTCAATTGTGCTTCCTGCCTGTCAGCCTCTTGCCTCCCAAATGCGTACATTTCCACCTGATGTAATCACGCAGAAGGGGGTGAAAGGGGCTCGGTGACAGATTCAGTTTGGAGGAGAAATAATCATATTGGGATGTTTTCCTTGGGAACTGCTGTTTGCAGCAGCCGTGGTCTTTGAAAATTGCCATTGTTGCTGGCCTCGTATTCCTGGGTGTTTTGAGAGAAGGTTTGCCCGCCGCTGGGTCTGAACTGCTTGTCACTGAAGGCGCCTGGCCTTTGACAAAATGAACACCCCGTGAGTGCTGGATGCCTGTGAGCTCCCCATCACTTTCACTGGAAAGACGCCGAGCGGCGGCCTCTGAGAACCAGGTCTTTCCCCTTCACCTTGGCCTTGACCTTCGTGCTCACGGTCCACCACGGAGACGTCCCTCTACTGGAATGTCAGATTTGTTTCAGTTACTACAGCCCCCGGCAAAGGCCTAAGTTGCTGGATTGCAAGTACACCTGCTATTCAGTGTGCGTCCAGCAGATAAGGAGCAGCCAGAAGGACCTGTGGGTGCTCCTGGTGCCGCGGTGTCATCAAGCTGCCCTGGCTTCTCCGTGTCGCAGCTCCCGGATGACCCCGAGGTCCTGGCTGTCATCGCCATTCCACACACTTCTGAGAATACCCGGTCTTCATCAGACTTCTCAGCAACGGGTGCTACATGCCGCCGCTGCCCAACTCCAAGGAGCGTGCGCCGCTGCCGGGAGACATGGGCTGGCGCCTGCTGCCCAAGAACCCACAGAAGTCCGTCACCTTGGTGACCATCCCTGCTGAACAGCATTTTGTGGAAGGCGGGGCTCCCAGGAGGTGGTGGAGGAGGAGCAGGGCAGGCGGGGCGTGGTGAAAACTCCACCTGGTCAGAGGTGCGCACTGTCATCTTGGTGGCCTGCGTCTTGGTCTTTCTCCTCCGCATCATGCTCCACAACGTGTCCTGCATTTCCAAGCCCTTCACTGTGATGTCTTGTGGCTGAAGAGGGCTGCAGGGAAGTCTTTTGGGGGTGCCAGCTCTGGGGTTGAGGATGTTGGTGATGATACCCCAGTGAGAAGATGAGGGGTGGACACTGACCATTTTGTGCTGAGCGCTGGCCTCTGGTTTTTCTCTCGATTTACCCCAAGACAAACACGAAGGGCAGAAGGTGAGGTCTCAACAAGATAGCAGGTGAATTGTTCTGAGTATTGATGGCAGCAGCTTTGAAGGTGATTGCATGCATCCTTATAATCATGTATTCGATGGGCTGTAATATCTGATTTTCCAAAATAAAGTTATAAGATAGATGTATTCTACTTAGATATTAGACTGTACAAGTGCATACAATATAATGTTCTCTAAATGTGTTAGATTAAAACAAAGATGCTATGTATACAAGTAGAATTAAACCTGCAAATCCATGTAAAAATTCAGTTAAGACATGCAGTGCTGGCTTCTTTACTTACTTATTTCATTTTATAGAAACCCAGTCTTCATTTAGTTGCTAATGCATTTTATACATTTTGAATGGCACCAAAACAGAATAAGTCAAAATGGACAATCTTTTTTTTTTTTTTTTTGGAGAAAATATTTGAGCTAGTGTCTCCAGTGTGTTGTGTTTTGTCATGAACCTTCAGTTTCTTCACTTGTAGAGCTTGCTACGTGTTAAACTGAAAGCCTAGCAGGGGAGCAATAAACTGAAAAATCATGAGAAAAAAGAGTACTTTATATATTGTAGATACTAGATTTTTATCTAAGATTTGTAAATATTTTCTCCCATTCTGCAGATTTTTTTTCTCCTGACAGAGTCCCCTGATGCACACATTTTCCATTTTTATGAAGTCCTATTTATTTTTCTTTTGTTGCTTTTAGTGTTAAATCAGAGAAACCATTGCCAAATCCAACTTCATAAGGATTTACTCATATGTTTTTTTCTAAAAGTTTTCTGGTTGTAGCTCTTATATTTAGGTCTTTGGTCCATTTTGAATTAATTTCTATGTATGGTGTCAGGTATGGGTCCAACTTTATTCTTTTGCACGTGGATATTCAGCTGTCCTTGTATGAGGTCCATTTTTTTATGAGCATGCAAAAGCTAGATGCTGCACAGTAAAAGATTAGGGGTCACATACTAAGTCCTTTTTTTTTTATTTTTTGAGATGGGGTCTTGCTCTGTCACCCAGGCTGGAGTGCAGTGGCATGATCCTGGCTCACTACAACCTCCTAGATTCAAGTGATTCTCCTGTCTCAGCCTCTGGAGTAGCTGGGATTACAGGTGCATGCTGTCATGGCCGGCTAATTTTTTGTATTTTAGTAGAAACGGGGTTTCACCATGTTGCCTAGGATGGTCTCAAACTCCTGAGCTCAGGCAATTCGCCTGTTTTGGCCTCTCAAAATGTTAGGATTACGGTGTGAACCACCGTGCTTGGCTATACTAAGTCTTTAACTGGCTCAGGTAAAGAAACTGCTCACCAGGTTCTGCCCACACAGCCCCTTTGAAAAGAGCATCTTGATCTTTAGTGGTCTTCAAGTGTCTGAAGTTTGAGTGGCAACTTGCTGTGTCTTTCTTTTCCAAAGCCGGAATGAATGGAAATAAGTTAGCTTAGTTATATTATGAAGGACGGTATCTAAATGCAAATACTGTTATGCATTAACTTTCAAAGAGGCTACTAAAAATGTCCGCCAAGTTTCATTTTTTCTTTTCTTTTTCTTTTTCTTTTTTTTTTGGGGGGGGATGGAATTTCACTCTTGTTGCCCAGGCTGGAGTACAATGGCGTGATCTTGGCTCAGCACAACTTCCACCTCCCTGATCCAAGCGATTCTCCTGCCTCAGCCTCCAGAGTAGATGGGATTACAGGCATGTGCCACCACGCCTGGCTAATTTTGCATTTTTAGTAGAGACGAACGGGTTTTCTCCATGTTGGTTAGGCTGGTCTCAAACTCCTGACCTCAGGTGATCTGCCCACCTTGGCCTCCCAAAGTTCTAGGATTACAGGTGTGAGTAACTGCGCCCAGCCCCACCAAGTCTCTTAAAGTGTGGGCCAGATATTAATATGTCTGCAGTCACTTAGGGGAGCTAATGAAAGTACTTTTAAGATTTCTTATATTCTGCTGTCCAGGAATGGTAGGAAGTGAAAGTAAAACAGCTAATAGAGGTCATTAGTGCCATAGGCACTTTTCTACAAAGGTAGACAAATGACAAAGAAAGGTTAGGCCACCAAGCTGATCCTTGGCTGCGTAGCCCTTCCATGTAAACAGTGGGTCCAGGACAGATACTTCTCCAGGGTAGACACACAGGTTTTAGATTTGTTCATGAACTTAAGTGAGACCAATGAATCCAGTAACCATCAGAAAGCTTTTTTTCTTTTCCTCCTTCAAGCTATAATTTTATTTTCATAAATCTAAAGAGAATGAATTTTCATTAATTTTTAGTTCTTCACCATTTGGGCAAGGGCGGTGGATTGCTTTATTACTCATTAATATTGTGAGGCATACAGAATGCCTATTGTATGCAGGGTTTCAGCTGCAAAATGATTAAGAATGATCCTGTAGCTTTAATAATTGTTTTAACCTTTTTATACATTTGGATAATATGTACACAGACAGATACATAGTCACCCTACCTTATTTCAGACAGAATTTCAGGCCATCTTGCTATTAAAATCTTTTGACTTTTGTATGTCTTGTTTCTACTTTACCTGGTTCCTTAAGATAATTAAGAATTTAGGGCAGCAGGAGGAGGAAGATTTCTAGAGAGAGCTAGAAAAAAGCCCCCATAGATGTCTTTTTATGTTGAGTATTAAGGAAAACAATCTAAAGTATCATTAGACTTGAATAAACTATGAGATTCAGAATAAAAGTGAATTTATATTTTAAAAACATGTTTAATTTTGAAATAATTTTAGATTTGCAGAAAAGGTGCAAAACATGGAGAGTTCAAGTATATACTTTATCTAGCTTTCTCTAATATTAACAATTTACAAATCATTATACAGTGATCAAAACCAGGAGATTAATACTGGTACAATACTATTAACCAAACCACTGATTTTTTTTTTTCACCAGTTTTTCTCCTAAGCCCTCTTCCTATTCTAGGATCAAATCCAAGATCTCGCATTACATTTATTTGGTGTCTTCTTAATCTCCTCCCATCTGTGACAGTTCCTCATTCTTTCCTTGGCTTTTATGATAAGTACTTTTGAGAGACCCTGGTTATTTATTTAGTAGAATTTCTTACTTTGAGTTTGTTCAATATTTTGTCATGATTAGATTGAGATTGTGCATGTTTTTGCTTATTTTTCTTAAACCACAAAATGCTTTTGTGTCTTTCTCATTTCACGGTATCAGAGGATACATGAAACTGATATGTCTTGTTGCCAGTGGTGTTAACCTTTATCACTTCATTAAGGTTGTGTCCATCAAATTTATATTCACTGTAAAGTAACTATTTTTTCTTTTTAATTGATAAATATCTTTGAGGAGATACTTTGAGACTTTGTTAATATCCTGCTTCTTCTTGAACTTTTGCCCACTGATTTCATCTTTCATTGGTGGGATCTTACATGCAACAGTTATTGCTGTGAGATTTGCCTAATAATGATTTTTAAAAATTTACCTCATTTTATCTGTATTGGTTTATTGGAAGAGCTGTCCCTTCTTGTGTGTTTATTGATACAATTATTTATATCACTGTATTTTCATGGACATTTTATTCTGTGGGTTATAAGCTCGTACCATCATTATTTATTTTGTGGCTCAGGTTCCAGCTTTGACTTTGACGAATTTCCGTTTGCTTTCTACATCTTTTTAATAGAACCCATCCTTTTATGAGTACTTGCATCTTTTCTGTGATTACAATATATGCCAGGCTTGGCTCATCTTATATTGTTCCTGCCCCAGGCCTGGAATTAATGACTTCTTCATGGAGTCGCGATTTCTTTTGACAGAGAATGATATTTGGAAATCAAG
Source organism: Sapajus apella (assembly GCF_009761245.1). Classification (NCBI taxonomy): domain Eukaryota; kingdom Metazoa; phylum Chordata; class Mammalia; order Primates; family Cebidae; genus Sapajus; species Sapajus apella. Next base: position 21,590,470 of record NW_022436964.1, on the reverse strand, counting down.
ACCTGGGCTCTGGATATGCTTATTGTTATGGTGATTATTCCTAGGTCCTGTCAGCAAAGACATGTATGTATATGAACCCATGCATAGACACACATCTGTATTTATTTCTACATCTACCTATCTGTATATATTTTCTAAACCACAAGTTCATATTGACACCTCCAATTACAATCCAGTGTGACATGTTTTATTCTAGCTCTTTCCCTTTCTTTATTTGTAAGTTTTTTTTTTTCTCAGACACTGAGACACTTACACTATCTTCACTTCAATCCCAGTAGACATGTAAAATAGTTATGGAATTGCCAATACATACCCCAATGGGAAACAGATTAAATAGCTAGATGATGTTATTTGCATTATTTTTAGTCTTCACAGTATCCAGTCAAAATACTATTTTCATAAGTTAATAAAGTTAGTTTGTCCTGGCTCCTTCAGTGTGGTTAATTATTGATTTGTAATGCAGTTGTATTTATTTGTTAGGCATTGTATTCTCTTCACATCTGTTTAGTTTTAATTAATTACGGAGCTGAGGAGTGTATGAAACATTACTGTGGTTCTAATAGTCAAAGCTATATAGAAAAATGCATTCACAGTGGTAATGCCAGCACTTTGGGAGGCTGAGGTGGGCAGATCACCTGAGGTCAGGAGTTCAAGACCAGCCTGGCCACGTGGTAAAACCCCATCTCTACAAAAATGCAAAAATTAGCCAGGCATAATGGCAAGCGCCTCTAATCCCAGGTACTCCAGAGGCTGAAGCAGGAGAATTCCTTGAACCCAGGAGGCAGAGGTTGCAGTGAGCCAAGATTGTGCCATTGTACTCCAGCCTGGGTGACAGACCAAGACTCCATCTTAAAAAAAAAAAAAAACTCTAGGAAATATTCTTCCTCCTCCTCCCTATTAACCCATTCCCATTCCCCCTCCTCTTTATAATATTCTGTTCCCACCCTTCCTGTATAGATTTTTCAGTCTCTTAACCAAGATAAATCTTTGGTTTGTTCCTCCTACATTTATTTGGTACATTGCTACATTTGTATTTTCTTATGCCCCCTTCTCTCATGTGTGAAGGGTAGCATATCATCAATAACTTGTTTACTTCACATTTTTCATGTAACAGTATATCCTGGAAACCACTCCAAATCAGTTCATAGAGATCTTTATCATTTTAAAAAATGATTGTATCGAATTTTATTGTGTAGCTATATCAAAATTTATTCAAATGATATATGTACACTGTATTAGTTTTCTATTGCTATAACAAATTATCACAAACTTAGTGATTTAAAACAGCATAAATTTTTTTATCTTATATTTCTGAAGGCCAGAAGTTTAAAATGGGTCTCAGTGGATGAAAATCAAGATGTGAGTGGGGCTGCATTTCTTCTGGAGGGTCTAGGGGAAAAACTCTTTCCTTGCCTTTTTTAGTTTCTAGAGGCTGCCTGTCTCTCTAATTCTGACTCTCTTGCCTCCGTCTTTCACTTATAAGGACCCTTATAATTACACTGGGCCTGGATAATACGGGATCACTCTTCTCTTCCCACCTCAAAATCCCGAGCTTAATCACATCTCCAAAGTCCTTTTTTGCCATGTAAGGAGATAAATTCACAGGTTCTGGGGATTAGACATGGGCTTCTCTGAGGGCCCATTATTCTGCCCACCACATGTACTTAGGTTATTTCCAATATTTTGCTATTACGAGCAGTAATAGCAAATACAATGAATAACTTTGTGTTTTCATATTTTTATGTTGTTGGAGGGGATCTTCAGGGTAGATTTTTAGAGGTGAGATTGCTGAGTTAAAGGCGAGTGCTTGTTAGATATTGCAACATTTCTCTTCAGAAGGATTTATCAGTTTGAGAGTGGCTGTTTTCCCAAAGTCTCGCGGTCAAAGTGTGTTGTTTTGCTTTTTAGTTTTTGCCAGCCTGACAAACAAGAAATAGTATCTCAGTCTTGCTTTAATTTGCTTTTCTTTAATTATGAGTGAATTTGAACGTTTTCTGACATTTGAGGGCCATTTATATGTCTTGTTTTTGTGAATTTTCTGTTTATTGGGCTTTTGTCTATTGTCCCTCAAAGGTTCTTTATATATTAGGAGTATTGGCCTCTTGTCTATGGATATATATTCCTAATATTTTCTCTCAGATTGTCACTTGTTTATGGTGGTTTAAAAATTTTTGCACCATGAAAAAAAATTTAGTTTTATGTGGTCAAGTTACTAATATTTTATTGCCTCTACATTTTGTTTCTTGATTTAGAAAGATTTTCCCTATACCACAGTTATCCTTGTTTCCCTATGGTACTTGCGTCTTCATTCATTTTTTGTTGCTATAATCCAATATACAGACTGGGTAATTTATAAAGAATAGAGATTGATTTAGCTCATGGTTTTAGAGGCTGGGAAGTCTTCTTCCTTTTGCATCAGGACATGGCAGGAAACATCACACGGTAAGACAGAACAAGTAAGCCCAAGAAAGCTTGGTTTTATAACAAAGCCATGATAACAAACCTACTCTCATGATAGGGACATTAATTTATTCATGAGGGCAGAGCCAGCATTTATTCATTCATGAGGATAAAGGATTAAGTTTCCAACACATGTACTTTGGGGGGACACATTCAAACCATAGCAACTTACATAGCTTCATTTATTGACATTTAGATTCTGAATCCATTTGGGGTTTATTCTCATATATGGTATGAGATAGGGATCTGATTTTATCTTTTTCCGATGGCTACCTTGTAGTACCTGTACCACTTTCTGAGAAGTCCATCTTTATCTCCAGTGAGTTGAGATACTGTCTTTATCACATACTAAGTCTCTGTATGTACTTGCATCTGTTTCTGGACACTCTAATTCACTGGTGAGTTTGTCTAGCCATGTACTGATACTATAGTGTTGTAATTATAGACACTTCTTAGTATGGTTTAATTCTTGGTGAGGCTAGTATACCACTGTGGTTTTTCTTTTTCAGTGTTTTCTTGGATAATATTGCATGTTTGATTTTCCACAGAAATTTTAGTATCAAGATGCCCAAGTATAAAATACTCTGTTGATATTTTTCATTGGGATTGTATTAATTTATAAATTTATTTATGAAGAACTATTGAGTCATTTTATTCAAGAACAGAAAATGTTTCTCCATTTGTTTAAGTCTATTTTAATGCCTTTCAGAAGCTTATAAATAAACTGTTGGCTAAACCAAAGGTTTTTTTTTGTGAGAAAAAATGAAATTTTAAGTTAAATTTAAAAATGTAATGTATAGTCAGTAATTAGAAATATATTTGTATAGTTGGATGTCTTTCTTAGCCAGCAAGGGGCTGTGTTAGCAGGGGCTTAACATCATAGTATGGCTGCTGAGGACTGTGGATTCATTCTTCTTTGTGTGCACTTGGAGGTTCACAGGCTTTGGAGTCACACATACCTGTGTCCAAACCTGACTCCATCACTTACTGGTTCAGTGACCATGGATAAGTGACACAAGCTCTCTGAGTCTGGCTTCTTCATCTCTAAGATGGGGAGAAGGAAACCCAAGAACTGGTTCATGTAGCAGAGTAGATGCTCAATAATGTTTCCTTCTTTTCTTTCTTTTTTTGAAAAAGAGTCTTGCTCTCCCTCCCAGGATGCAGTGCAGTGGCACAATCTTGGCTCACTGCAAATTCTGCCTCCCAGGTTCAGGTGATTCTCCTGCCTTAGCCTCCCAGGTAGCTGTGATTACAGATGCATGCCACTATGGCCCAGCTAATATTTGTATTTTTAGTAGAGATAGGGGTTTCACCATATTGACCAGACTCAAACTCCCAACCTCAGGTGATCTGCCTCCTTTGGCCTCCCAAAGTGCTGGGATTACAGGCATGAGCCACTGCACCTGGCCTGTTTCCTTATTTTCTTACCTGCTTTATTTTCTCTTATTTGCTCATGATGACTATGCCATTCTTTCTTTCATCTCTAGTTTCATTATATACATAACCAGAGAGCAAGTTAAGCTAAATATTGTCATGCAAATACCCATTTTCTTTAGCCATATAACAATTTACAATATTAATATTATATCAAGCTGAAGTAAATAATGCTGAACTGTTTCATCTACGAGTATTGTTTATTGGTCTTAAGTAAAAGACTATGCTTTAAAAAATGGAGACAAAATTTTATTTTTCATTTGTGAATGCTTATTTGAATTACTGATGCCATTTCTAATCTTTCTCTGTGTTATAGGCCATAAACCTGTATTAGAGGTGAACTGTTTTAATTTTCTACTGTGGATCTGCCTTATTCCAAGAACTATGCAACAGACAGTAGTGTTAGGCAAAGTTTCAGTGAACAAATTAATTCATTTTTATAGAAAAGTATAATCTAAAACATAATTTTCCCAACCCTGCCCACTTAAACTGCTTATTGCCTTAGTTATGATTTCAACATGATTTGGGTGACTTCTGTTAATTTCCTTTTTTATTTTGAGACAGAGCCTGGGTCTGTCACCAGGCTGGAGTGCAGTGGCCTGATCTTGGCTCACTACCCACTGCAACCTCTGCCTCCTGGGTTCAAGCGAGCATATCAGCTAATTTTTGTTTGTTTTTTAATAGAGATGGGGTTTCACCATGTTGGCCAGGCTGGTCTCGAATTCTTGATCTCAAGTGATCTACCTGTCTTGGCCTCCCAAAGCGCTGGGATTACAGGCATGAGCCACCATGCCTGGCCACTTCTGTTAATTTCTGTGTCTTGAATTTGTAGTGAAGTTAATTGCATAGATTGCATAATGAAATATAAATGTTTATACTTGAAAGCGATAGCCTTAAATGTTCATTTCAGTCACACATACAAAAAAGAATAGGTACAATTAAGGCCAGCAACAGCAATTTTTCTTGCCTTTAAAAACAAAGTTTTAAAGTCAAAATATTATTTCATTATTTTAAAAGCAATTTTTTAAATCATCTTATATACTTTGGTTTCTAGGGTTTTTAAAGGTAAAAGTTTCACCAGGTCCCACTTCTCCTATACTTGTCCTTAAACTTAGATAAGAATTTGAAAAGCAATGCCTTAGAATGTCTCCAGAAAAAAAGTTAGAATTTCATTATTCCAAGATATAATGGAGGTATAGGCACTGGGTAAACACTCTCATTGCAAAAATGAGTATTTGGCCAAAAGAAAGGGGCTACAGGCCCCATGCATCTGAAACCTAGCAGAGCAGTCATTAGATCTTAAAGCTCCAAACTAATCTCCTTTGACTCCATGTCCTCACATGTAGCGCACACTGGTGTGAGGGATGGGCTTCCAAGGCTTTGGGCAGCTCCACCCCTGTGGTTCTGCAAGATTTAGCCCCCACAGCTGCTCTCATGTGCTGGTGTTGAGTGTCTGTGGCTTTTCCACGTACAGGGTCTAAGCTGTCGGTGGATCTACCATGCTGGGGTCTGAAGGATATATATGAATTTGTTAAGTATTAACTTATGTGTATGGGAATATATAAGAGTTTATTATTAACTCACATAATCACAAGGTCTCACAATAGGCTGTCTGCAGGCTAAGGAGCAAGGAGAGCCAGTCCGAGTTCCAAAACTGAAGAACTTGGAGTCCGATATTAAAGGAAGGAAGCATCCAGCACAGGAGAAAGATACAGGCTGGGAGACTAGGCCTGTCTAACTTTTCACTTTTTTCTGCCTGCTTTATATTCACTGGCAGCTGATTAGATGGTGTCCATCCAGATTAAGGGTGGATCTGCCTTCCCCAGCCCACTGACTCAAATGTTAATCTCCTTTGGCAACACCCTCACAGATATACCTAGGATTAATACTTTGCATCCTTCAATCCAATCAAGTTGACACTCAGTATTAACCATCACAGTGCCCCAGCAGACTCTTTGTGGGGGTTTCAACCCTGTATTTCCCCTCTGCACTGCTCTAATAGAGGTTGTCCATGAGGAATCTCCCCCTGCAGGAGGCTTCTGCCTGGACATCCAGGCTTTTTCATACATCCTCCAAAATCTAGAAAGAGGCTCCCAAGCATCAGTTCTTATACTTTGCATACTCACAGGCTTAACATCACATGAAAGTTGCCAAAGCTTACAGCTTGCACCCTCTGGAGCAGTGACCTGAGCTGTGTCTGTATCTGTGTTGTGTCTGACCTGAGGCCGGAGCTGGAGTGACTGTGATGTGGGTAACAATGTACTGAGGCTGTGCAGGAAAGTGGGGCTCTGGGCCTGGCCCAGGAAACCATTCTGTCCTCCTAGGCCTCTGGGCCTGTGATGGAAGGGGCTGCTACAAAGGTCTCTGAAATGTCTTCAAGGCCTTTTCTCCATTGTCTTGACTGTTAGACTTGGCTCCTCTTTACTTATACAAATTGATGCAGTCTGCTTGAATTCTTCACCCAGAAATGGGCTTTTCTTTTCTACCATGTGGCCAGGCTACGGATTTTTAAAACTTTTACGTTCCCTTTTAAATGTAAGTTTCAGTTTTAGGTCATTTCTTTGCTCACATATGTCAGCCTAGGCTGCTAGAAGTAGACAGTCTACATCTTGAATGTTTTGCTGGTTAGAAACTTTTCGACAGATACCCTAAATCATCACTCTCAAGTTTAGAGCTGCACATATCCCTCAGCAGGGGCACAGTGTAGCCAGGCTCTTTGCTAAAGCATAACAAAAGTGACTGCTCCACTTCCCATACGTTCCTCATTTCCATCTGAGACCTCATCCACTTGGCCGTGTCTGTCCATATCACTGTCAGCATTTGGGTCACAACCATTCAACAAGTGTTTAGGAAGATCCAACTTTCCCTCATCCTTCTGTCTTCTGCTGAGCCCTCCACACTCTTCCAACCTCTGCCCATTACACAGTTCCAAAGCCACTTTCAGTGTAAACAAGACAATATGGTTTTTTAGCAAAATATCATGTAAAATATAACTTTTTTTCTAGCCCCTCCAAATTTAGACAATTTATTTCCTCAGTTAAAATTTCTATATGTGGGCTTCTGTTAAATTCCATGACTTGGGCTTATAATAGAGTTGTGCATATACAGATTAGATAATGAAACACTAAACCTTTGTGGTACTTGAAAATGGCAGCATTAAATGCTAATATCAGTCATACACACACACACACACGCACACACACACACAATAGTTACAGGTGCAATTAAGAGTGACAATAGCATTTTCCTTTCCTTTTAAATTTATGGCTTTAAAGTCAAATGTTACTATTTTTAAGCTAGTTCTTTCAAAATCCTATGTAACTTGATTCCTAGAGTTTTTCAGGTAGTCTCCAAATTCTTCACTTCTTCTATACTTGAGACATCAATTTAGGTGTGGATTTGCAAAGCAATGCTTCAGAATTTTTTTTTTTTTGGAAAAATACGTAAGAACAACATTATAAGGCTTCCTAGAAGTGTAATTGGACATGTTTATGTTAAGGATAGAACCTGAAATAGAATATTGTAATGCTGATTTATTTATTCAACAGTTTTTAAAGGCCTGACAATATGCCAGGCCCTGTGCTAGTCAATAAGGATATAAAGATAAAAACACAAGGTTGAAAAGTTTTGTAATAATTAAATGTTCTGAAGTATTTCAAATTATACCATGTAGTGCTTTTCTTGAAAGAAGAACTATTTATATTATGTTCAGTAAACACAAAATTTTGTGTTTTCTTTGTGTATATGAAAAATTAGTGATGTTAAAGTTCATGGGTAGTTTCAGATCAAATATATTTATTGAAGACAAATTAGCAGTATGGGGCCATTGGGTTAGGGATTTATTATGGGAAGATTTTTCATTTAGCATCTGAATTTTTGTTATATATGGGAACATTCATTTGATTGTCAATCATTGTACATGTTTTAGATGCCAAATTATAGAATAAAATTGTGTACTCCAAAATAAAAATATTAATTTGAAGCAATATTTGCTTTGAGAAAAATTTGAACATGAAGACCTCAAAGTTTTAAAAGCAATATGAAAGTAAGGGATTATAGGTGATTTTTCTTTCCTGAAAAACTCTGCAATTACATTTTGTTTTATAGTGTACACAAACAAAAAGTGCAGTGAGAGCTGCAACTGTAGACCTCATACCTTAACTTTGTTTGTTTGTTTGTTTCTTTTTGAGAAGTCTTGCCCTGTCACCCAGGCTAGAGTGCAGTGGTGTGATCTTGGCTCACTGCAACCTCTGCCTTTTGAGTTCAAGCGATGCTCCTTTTAGAGTATCCCGAGTAGCGGGGACTACAGGCGCCACACCTGGCTAATGTTTTGTATTTTTAGGACAGTCAGGGTTGTGTTAGCTAGGATGGTCTTGATCTCCTTACCTCATGATCTGCCCACCTCAGTCTCCCAAAGTGCTGGGATAACAGGCATGAGCCACTGCGCCCAGCCCAACTTTGTTTTGATTTTTAATATTTTAAAAAATTTCAATAGCTTTTGGGGTACAAGTGTTTTATGGTAACATGAACGAATTGTATAGCGGTGAGTTCTGAGATTTTAATGCACCTGTCACCCAACTAGTGTATATTGTACCCAATATGTAGATTTTTTAAGTTACAGTCTATGTGCATGATGTGCATGTTTGTTACATAGATAAACTTGTGCATGGTGATTTGCTGCACTTAACAACCTATCACCCATGTATTAAGCCCAGCATGCATTAGCTCTTTCCCATGATGTTCTCCTCTGGTCTCACCTCCCCCAACAGGCCCCAGTGAGTGTTATTCCCCTCACTGTGTCCATGTGTTCTCATTATTCAGCTCCCACTTATAAGTGAGAACATGCATTGTTTGGTTTTCTGCTCTTGCATTAGTTTGCTGAGGATAATGGCCTCCAACTTCATCCATGTCCTTGCAAAGGACATGATCTTGTTCATTTTTATGGCTGCATAGTATTCCATGGTGTATATTGTACCACACTTTCTTTATCCAGTCTGTTATTGATAGACATTTGGGTTTATTCCATGTCTTTGCTATTGTAAATAGTGCTGCGATGAACATATGTGTGCATGTGTCTTTATAATAGAATGATTTATCCTTTGGGATGTAATGGGATTGCTGGGTCAAATGGTATTTTTGGTTCTAAATCTTTGAGAAATCACTGTATCATCTTCCACAATGGTTGAACGAATTTACGCTCCCACCAACAATGTAAAAGCATTCCTGTTTCTCCTCAATCTTGCCAGCATCTGTTGTTTCTTGATTTTTAAATAATTGCCATTCTGATTGGTGTGAGATGGTATCTCATTGAGATTTTGATTTGCATTTCTCTAGTGGTCAGCGATGTTGAGCTTTTTTTCATGTTTGTTGGCTGCATATATGTCTTTTTTAAGAAGTGTCTGTTCATGCCCTTTGCCCACTTTTTGATGGGGCGGTTTGCTTTTTCTTGTAAATTTGCTTAAGTTCCTTATAGATTCTGGATATTAGACCTTTTTCAGATAGATAGATTGCAAAAATTTTCTTCCATTCTGTAGGTTTTCTGTTCACTCTGATGATAGTTTCTCTTGTTGTGCAGAAGCTCTTTAGTTTAATTAGATCCCATTTGTCAATTTTTGCTTTTGTTAAAGTTGCTTTTGGCAATTTCATCATAAAATCTTTGCCTAGGCCTATGTCCTAAATGGTATTGCCTAGATTTTCTTCTAGGGTTTTGTAGTTCTGGGTTTTACATTTAAGTCTTTAATCCATCTTGAGTTAACTTTTGTATAGGGTGTAAGGAGGGGATCTGTTTTCAATTTTCTACATATGACTAACCATTTCTCTCAGCACCATTTATTAAATAGGGAGTCATTTTCCCATTGCTTGTCTTTGTCGGGTTTGTCAAAGATCAGATGATTGTAAATATGCAGTTTTATTTCTGAGTTCTCTATTCTGTTCCATTGGTATATGTGTCTGGTTTTTTTGTTTTGTTTTGTTTTGTTTTTTGTTTTTTGTTTTTTTAAACCAGTACCATACTGTTTTGATTACTATAGCCTTGTAGTGTAATTTGAAGTTGGGTAGCATGGTGCCTCCAGCTTTGTCCTTTTTGCTTAGGATTGTCTTGGCTATGTGAGCTCTTTTTTGGTTCCATATGAACTTTAAAATAGTTTTTTTCTAATTCTGTGAAGAATCTCAATGGTAATTTAATGGGAATAGCATTGAATCTCTAAATTGCTTTGGGCAGTATGGCCATTTTTATAATATTGATTCTTCCTATCTGTCTGCTTGTGTTCTCTCTGATTTCCTTGAGCAGTAGTTTGTAGGTATTTTATTCTCTTTGTGGCAGTTGTGAATGGGAGTTCATTCATGATTTGGCTCTCCGTTTGCCTACTGTTTGTGTATAGGAGTGCTTGTGATTTCTGCACATTGTTTTTGTATCCCGAGACTTTGCTGAAGTTACTTATCAACTTAAGAAGCTTTTGGACTGAGAATGGGGTTTTCTAGATATAGGATCATGTCATCTGCAAACAAAGACAATTTGATCTCCTCTCTTCCTATTTGAATACATTTTATTTCTTACTCTTGCCTGATTGCCCTGGCCAGAACTTCCAACACTATATTGAATAGGAGTGGTGAGAGAGGGCATCCTTGTCTTGTGCTGGTTTTCAAGGGGAATGCTTCCAGCTTTTGCCCATTCAGTATGATATTGCCTATGAGTTTGTCATAAATGGCACTTAATATTTTGAACTGTGTTCCTTCAATACTTAGTTTATTGAGAGCTTTTAACATGAAGGGATGTTGAATTTTATTGAAGGTCTTTTCTGCATCTATTGAGATAATAATATGGTTTTTGTCTTTAGTTCTGTTTACATGAATTTATTGATTTATGCATGTGGAACCAACCTTGCATCCTGGGGATAAAGCTGTCTTGATTGTGGTGGATAAGTTTTTGATGTGCTGCTGGATTTGGCTTGCCAGTATTTTATTGAGGATTTTTGCATTGATGTTCATCAGGGATATTGGCCTGAAGTTTTCTTTTCTTTTCTTTTTTTTTTTTTTTTTTTTTTTTTTTTTTTTTTTTTGGTGTATCTCTGCCAGGTTTTGGTATCAGGATGATGCTGGCCTCATAGAATGAGTTAGGGAGGTGTTCCTCCTTTTCAGTTGTTTGGAATCATTTCAGAAGAAATGGTACCAGCTCTTCTTTGCACTTCTGGTAGGATTCAGCTGTAAATCTATCTCGAACTGGGCTGTTTTTGGTTGGTAGGCTGTTTATTACTGCCTCAATTTCAGAAATCATTGTCTATTCAGAGATTCAACTTCTTCCTGGTTCAGTCTTGAGAGGGTGTATGTGTCTAGGAAAATACCCATTTCTTCTAGATTTTCCAGTTTATTTGTGTAGAGGTATTTATAGTATTCTCTGATGGTTGGTTGTATTTCTGTGGGGTCAGTGGTGGTATCTGCCTTATCATTTCTGATTATGTTTATTTGAATCTTCTCCTTTTTCTTTTTTGTTAGTCTTGTAGGGTGAGGGGGAAGCTATGAACAGGTAGAAGCCATAGAAGTGGTATTTTCTTCTCTCATATTATGTGAAGAACAGTGCATGAGCCCATTTTCTCATGGATTGATTCATCTGTAACCATTAATAAGAAGCCCGCCATTTTGTTTTGTAGTCCTCCCTTTCATACTCATCACTAAAATATTTGCTTCCAGGTTAGAAGTTTAGTCAATAGAGAACATAGAATGGGATTAAATTTTAAACTTCTGGTTAATACTGTGATCTTGTTTTCTTATGCTTTAGAAGAAGCATCTTATCGTTGCATTTATCCTTACTGTGAAGTATGAATCACTTCAAAATTTATACCATTAAGAATGAGAATCGTGGCCAGGCGGCGGTGGCTCATGCCTGGAATCCCAGCACTTTGGGAGGCCAAGGCAGGCAGATAACCTGAGGTCAGTAGTTCAAGACCAGACTGGCTAACATGGTAAAATCCCATTTCTACTAAAAATACAAAAAATTAGCCAGGCGTGGTATGGGTCTGTAATCCCAGCTACTAGGGAGGCTGAGGCAGGAGAATTGCTTGAATCTGGGATGTGGATGTTGGAGTGAGCAGAGATCACACCATTGCACTCCAGCCTGGGCAACAAGAGTGAAACTCTGTCTCAAAAGAAAAAAAAAAAGAATCATCCATTCAGTGACCCCTCAACTCACTCTATAACAAAGCACCTAGTACTGGTAAAATAAATTGTTCCAATCTGTTGTCTGTTTAAAATTATCCAGTGCCACCTTTCATCTGTTACATTGAGACCAATAATGATATAAATGCAACAAAATAAACCTTATTTCTACACAGCATTCCAGCACCAGTTATCCAGGGGAGAATACTATTTTTTCTGCTGAGGTTTGGTCTGTCCTATAAATTTCTTTATTTAATATTTTTAATGCCCCTTGATCTTTTCTGTTTTCAATTTTTTCTTGTCAAGACATTTGCCTTCCATTTCAATACTTAGTATTTACTTTACAACTAATTCTAATTTGTGCTAATCATCATTTCTTGCTAAATTTAAAAAACATTAAAGATTTAATTTTCCTGTCCTCCTTTTATCCTTTATAAAAATTTTGAAGCCGATTTAAACAAGAATTCTAAAAATATTCTGTCATACTGACTCAGATCACCATTTGGCATAAATCAAGTGGTGACCTGGGCATTCTCTGTTTGACACCCTCCCCCATTGTCCCCACCTGGCTCCTCCATACCATGCTCTTCTTTGTCCTTTACCGCCTTATGCTCTGAGTCTGACCCTTCACACTGCATTTCCCAGGCTCCCTTGCCCTCTGGCTTCTGTTGGGGATCAGCCAGTGTGGGTACCAGCAGGAGTCTGGAGGGTAGGGAGACAGTGAGTTTAGGTATGTGGTTTGGCTGTGGCAGTGGGTTCCTGAGCCACAGATCCTTTTAACCACTTCAGTAGCTCCAACTGTCACTGGATCTGGTTAATACTGTTTTCTTTCCCTTCCCTTTCTAGCCTAAAAGAGTTCATGGTTTCCTGCTATTGTCAGCCCCTGGGTGCCTTTTCATCCCTTGAGATTACCTTAACACCCTGTCCACAGACAGTGCAGAGTTCTTTCATTACATTCTTCTCTGATAAACTCTTTTGAGGGAATACCATCTCTACCTTCTGTTGACACTACTTAAACAACATAATGGTTCGTGTTTTTATTATAAACAATTTTCTAAAATTTAACAGAAACCTGCATTTATTAGTTTATCAGGAACACTAAAAATGTACATTTTAAGCTAATGGTTTATTAAACTGTAAAAAGGTTTCTAGCAATTTTAGATTGAATTTGATGCTCCCAAACTGCTTTAGATTCATGCCATAATTATAAGTTAAATTTCTGTGTCAGACTTTGCTATAACTGTGGTAATTTTAAAAAATCCACACTCAAAATGAGACAGGTGTCTGTTGACCAAAGAGAAAATAACTTTCCAGTGTGTTACATGGATTTTAAAACAGAGAAGCTGCTCCCACAATAGAATTGATGTTCCTATGATACCACCTTTAGAAAGGAAAAAATAAAACTAAATTGATGTCTCCTTTCAGGTATAGATGTTGGAACCTTAAAGAAGTTATAGAATTACAACTCTTGTCTTCACCTGGACCATAAATTAAGGTGACATTGGCTTTTTTTTTTTTTGAAACAGAGTCTCATTCTGTTGCCCAGGCTGGAGTACAATGGTGTGGTCTCAGCTCACTGCAACCTCCGCCCACTGGGTTCAAGAAATTCTCCTGCCTCAGCCTCCCAAGTAGCTGGGATTACAGGCACCCACCACCACTCCTGGCTAATTTTTGTATTTTTAGTGGAGACAGGGTTTCACCATGTTTGTCAGGCTGGTCTTGAACTGCTGACCTCGTGATCCGCCCGCCTTGGCCTCCCAAAGTGCTGGGATTATAAGCGTGAGCCACCATGCCCGGCCTGATATTGGCTTTTGAATACTCATTTTCCTCATATAACAACTAACAAATTTACATCAAACCAAAGTTCTGCTTAAAAAATATTTTTCTGAGACAAAGTCTTCCTGTTCATCTGTGAATCTTATTTGGTATATTGGAGTTATTTCTAATCATTCTCTGTGTTACAGGCCATAGAACTGTGCTAGAGGTTAACAGTATCATTACAAATTCTCTCTATTGCTTTATTAAGCTTTCTTGTTTGTACTGTTGTACATTTACCTCATAAATGCCATGCAGCACACAATAGTGTTAGACAAAGTTTTAATGTGAAGAAATTAGTGTGGCTTTCTAGAAAAGCATAATCTAATCTATATATTTTTTTCTATCCCATCCTATATTTAAACTTCTTGTTGCCTTTCGTATTTCTTTACATCTTTGATGGACTTCCAGTAGTTTCTATGACTAGAGCTTATAGTGATGTGTCTTGTGCAGACTGGGAAATGGAACACTTAAGCTTGTATACTTGAAAATGACAGCCTTAAATGGTCTTATCGGCCACCTGCCCCCCAAAAATAATAGTAATAATTAAGGCCAGCAATAGCAGTTATTTTTCCTTAAAAAATAAAAGTTTAAAGTAAAAATATTATTTTATTATTTTTAAGCCAGCTTAAGATCTTACCTAACTTGGTTTCTGGGGTTTTTGAGGGTAATGTTTCCCAACACCCCACTTCTCCTATGCTTATCCTTACACTTAGGCATGAATTTGCAAAGCAATGCCTCAGAATGTTTCTGGAAAAATATGTTAGAATTACATCATATGGCTGAATAGCAGTGTAGTTGAATATGTTGGGCTTTTAAAATTTGTGTCTTCACATCTGTTTATGTTAAGGATAGAACCCCAAAGAGAATAATACTGGATTATTTATTAAATGTTTATTAAACAATAAAAATACACCAGCCTCTGTACTATTCAATGAAGATATAAAGATGAAAATACAAGGTCGAGTACTTTTATAATATTTATATGTTCTGATGGTTCAAATTATTTTACACTGCTTTTCTTAGAAGAAGAAATACTTGGATGATGTTCACTAAACAAAAATTTTGTGTTATCTTTGAATCTGTTTGGTAGGTTTATGATGTTAGTTTTAAATTCCTGGTTAGGTTTAGTTCAAGTATATTTACCAAAGACAAATTAGCAATACAGGGACCATCAGTTAGGGATTTATTTCATTATGGCAATAAGATTATGTCATTTGAAATCAATTTATTTTATACTTGGTCTATCTTTAAATCATTGTACATGACTTAAATGTCAAATTATAATGTAAAATAATCATTTTCAGTTATGCACCCCAAAATTTGAAGCCACATTTGTTTTGAGGGAATTTTGAATATGAAGACCTCAGAGTATTAGAAGTTATATTGACTGGGGATTATGTATAATTTTCCTTTCTTGGAAAATCTATCTGTGATTATATGTTTTCTTTTTAATGTACATAAAGAAGTAAAAACACAATGAGAGCTGTAGCTGTAGACCCTGTACTATAATATTAGTAACTGCTAATCTACCCACAAATTTTGGTGAATTTTTTTGTGTGCATATTACAGTAAAAATTACTACCACCACCTTAAGGGCTGATTGGAATTACGTATTTATTTTATTTTATTTATTTTTTTGAGATAGAGTCTCACTCTGTCACCCAGACTGGAGTGCAGTGGTACAATCTCGGATCACTGCACCCTCTGACTTCAGGTTCAAGTGATTCTCCTGCCTCAGCTTCCTGAGTAGGTGGGACTACAGGCACGCATCAGCAAGCCTGGGTAATTTTTGGTATTTTTAGTAGAGACAGAGTTTAGCCATGCTGGCCCGGCTGGTCTTAAACTCCTGACCTCAAGTGAATCCACCCACTTCAGCCTCCCAAATTGCTGGGATTACAGGCATGAACCACCATGCCTGGCCTTTATATTTTAATTCCATATTTTGCTTATATTTTTAATATTTAAGCATTTGCATAATTAAAGACATTACTATACTTATAAGTAAGGGAAATTCTATTAGGTTAAATCTTTTAAAACCTCTAAAAATTAATCCATTTTTAAGCAACAGTTTGTTGCTATGTACCTTTAATAAATATAGCAGTTAGAGGTTTCATATTCAAGAACTATCACTTGCAAGGACTGGATACCCTAAAAATTCACAACTGTAAAGAAAAGGGAAAAAAAGGCCGGGCACGGTGGCTCACGCCTGTAATCCCAGTACTTTGGGAGGCCAAGGCGGGTGGATCACGAGGTCAAGAGATCGAGACCATCCTGGTCAACATGGTGAAACCCCGTCTCTACTAAAAATACAAAAAATCAGCTGGGCATGGTGGTGCGTGCCTGTAATCCCAGCTACTCAGGAGGCTGAGGCAGGAGAATTGCCTGAACCCAGGACGCGGAGGTTGCGGTGAGCCGAGATTGCGCCATTGCACTCCAGCCTGGGTAACAAGAGTGAAACTCCGTCTCAAAAAAAAAAAAAAAAAAAAAAAAAAAACGAAAAGGGAAAAAAAAATCTGCCTATTGAGCCATATAAAAGGGAAGAATGAGTAACCTTCAGACAGAAGTGATATGAGGTGAAATAATGATGGCAAAGATTTTGTTTTCTTCATATATTTTATTAGGAGAAAGACTACTGTAGGAAAGGGAAAATTGCTTCTGTGTACCCTTCTAGATTTTTTGGCTGGTCTATGAATTAAATTGACATTAGACAGATTAAAAGGAGAAAAACCATTTTAATTACTTACATATGCACAGGAATCCCACCAAAATATAAGACTCCAGGAAGCAGCCAGATGATTGAGACAGATACCATCTTAAGCTAGAGTAAGGAATAGAAATAATAATTTGGGGGTGCTGAGGAGTGGTAGAGACAAATTGTGGGAATGCAAGAGGAGGAAGTAAGTGGTGAATAAAGGTTACCTTGCTATGCAGGTAAAAGTCTCTTCAGTGATAAAAAGTTATCTATGAGTAACTCTCTTTCTGGCAAAGATAGATATATTTACTAATATGAATTTCCTCTACAAATGAGAAATTATACTTTATTTTAAGCAGATGGGGAGGCGAAGTACTTTTTCTGCATTGACTGGTTCTCAGTTTATTTTAGTTAAAAATAATACATCAAAGTGGCATATTTTGGGATGACTTGTTCTGACCCCATCACCAGTTGGTGGTAAAATACTACCCAGCATTATATTATCATGTGGTACTTTCTTTTAAAAAGTGTTTAAACATGATAAAATTTCCTCAAAGCTTTATGATGTAAAATGAAGTGTCTGAGATATGGGCTTCTCCAGTGAGAGGATCCCAAAGGCTTTATACCCTTCATATTCTATTGTGGATTGGAGTACAGTGGAGAAGAAATGCTAGCATATTTGTAGCTGTATCAAATTGAAAACTCAGAGTATCTAATTATTACTCATAAATCAAATTGTTGTCCATGGACTTCCTTCTCCAAGGCAATTCAAAGCACTTGCTACAGAAAGGGAAGATCACAGCTTGCTTCTCTGTTTTCCTTCCTCCAGGCAAAACCTTGTGGCACTTGTTTCGCTTAACAAAATTAACTTCTCTCCTTGGATTGCTTGTCATTGTTTTTATGTAGTTCAGTAACTATTAAGTACTTTTCATCTGTGATTAAAAGCATACTACTTCTGGAGGGCCCCTGGCGTGCGTCAGTCCTATGACTGGGCAGCATGTTTCTCATCTTCCTAAATCTGGGCACTGCTGGAAGGTAACCCACCCCTAATATTTCTTCTTTGGAGCTTGGTGAGCAGTAAGGGTGAAACTGCTGCCCTATCAGCTTGCCCAGAGTCACAAAGAGAACCTCACACTTGGAAGGGACCTTATTTGTTGTCTGCTCCCGTTTTTCTGTTCATCCACTGATGTCCTAATCTACCTGCTGTAGTCCTCAGTGTGGTTCAGGCTTTGCTCTACCCATCCGTTCAGATTTGGGCACCAAGCTACAAAATTTATATTTGCACAGATCTCAGCAATGTCCTCCTTCAGGTTCTATGTCTCCTGGTTCTAGTCTTGAAAAAAAAGAAAATGAGGTGAAGAAAGTGACCAGCATTCTCAGGGTTGCCTCAAAGCTAGAGATAGAGAAGAGGAAGAAGCTCACAAACGAGTGTGCTGAGCACAGCTGACACCAAGGCCAGCCAGTGTTCCTTGTATCTTTATGCTTTGTAAATTCAGCAACCTGAGGGCAGCACCTGGGACAGCTGCTTGCAGTGTTCTCGCATTCTCCTTTTCCCTGAGCCACAATGTACATGTTTAGGCAGAGGCCTTCAAGCCACTGACCATTGTTTGCTTGCTTGCTCTCTTCCTCCCTCCCTCCTCTCCACCCTCCCTTTTCTTCCTTCTTTCCTCCATTTCTTCCTCCCTCCCGCCATCCCTTCTTTCTTTCTATCCCTCCCTCCTGCCTTCCTCCCCTCTTTCCTTTCTTCTTTCAACAAATATTTGATGAACACCTATCTAAGGTGATCAGGATACAAAATTGAACTCAGTCACTGCTCATATACAGCCTACATTTAGTAGAAATGACAGACAGTACCTAAAGAAATACACAGTGCAAATCGAGCTAAGTGCTGTGATGAGCACTAAAGCTGGATGAAGAGGTTAGCTAAGAGCTGTCTTTGGGAGAGAAGTACTTCAATAGAAACCTGAATAAAGTGAGAGGAAAGCCATATGCAAGATGAGGGTAGTAAGAACGCTTACTTCTTTGATTTTACCTGGAAGAAAGTCCATGAGCTCATTTCCTAATAGGCTGGTTCAATCCATTGTTAGTAATAGGAAGCCTACAGTTTTGTTTTGTAGTCTTCACATTCATACTCACCACTAAAATATTTGCTTCCAGCATCAAAATTTACTCATAAGAGAAAAATAAGATTGGAATTTAATTTGAACTTTTGGTTAAAACTGTGCTTTTCAAAAATTCTGCTTTAGTAGAATAGTCTTATGTTTGCCTTCATTTTTACTGTGAAATATGAATCACATTGAAATGTATAATTTTAAGATGAGAATCATTTTGTGATTCTTCAATTCACTGAAAATGAAGTGCCTAATTTTGATGAGATAAATTGTTACAGTCTTTGTTGTAGTTGTAGATTTACCCATAGCTGTCTTCCATCTGTTACATTCAGATGATAATGATAAAATGTGTCTTTTCTACCCAATCTTCCAGTACAGACTAGCTAGAAGAAAAACTATTTTTCTGCTAGGTTTTTGTCCTTCTTAAAAAAAGTCTTTAGTATTTTTAAATGCCCTCTGGATATGAAGAGCCTTTAAATGCAATACTAAAAACAACTTTTCATATGTGAAAATGTTTTATTTAAATTATTTTGTTGTGGCCCAGCGTGGTGGCTCACGCCTGTAATCCCAGCACTTTGGGATTGCAGGCGTGAGGTGGGTGGATCACCTGAGGTCAGGAATTTGAGACTAGCCTGGCCAACATAGTGAAACCCCATCTCTATTAAAAGTACAAAAATTAGCTGGGTATGGTGGTGTGTGCCTGTAGTTCCAGTTACCCGGGAGGCTGAGGCAGTAGAATCCTTGAACCTGGGAGGCGGAGGTTGCACTGAGCCAAGATCGTGCCACCTTAACTCCAGTTTGAGTGACAGAGTGAGACTTTGTCTCAAAAAAGAAAAAAAGTGTTAGGTTAGCGGATGAACCCTGATGTATTTCTTAATGGTGTTCAATCAAATTTTTAAAATCCACCTTTTTGTCAATGTTTACATAAAAAGGCCTTGGAAAAATGAAAACTATGAAAATTAGGATTAAGAAACTACATCTTGATTTGGTTCTTTTTGGCTATTTCAAGAGACAGGCTTCCAATTTATTATGCTGTCTCATAGGTCAGTGAATAAAAGAAAATGCTAGGACAAGTAGTGAATAAAGATCGTTATGCAAAGGAATTTACACTGCTTAAAGATGTTCTTAAGTTTAATGCTTCTTTCACCTGCTTATTTATTATTTTCTACTACATGAGTTCATACTTTCTCACTTCATAATGAAATGCTACTCTTAATGAGCCTTGCTTCATAATTCTGCAAAGTTACTTACACAGAAAGATGGTCAGAACTACTGTCCAGGATTTCAATGATTTCTGGATTGATGTCCAGAATTGAAGTACCAGTAATTGACTGAGTTGCTTGCTTGCCAGTTATTGTAAATAAACTAATATAATGCCTCAGACTAATGATGTCATAGAGAAGATTCATTTTTTAATTTCATATATCTGTGGTATATATCAGTAACTTTACCCAAATCCTAATAAAAGTTTGTCAACTTAATGTATTTGTACATGAACTTAACTACCACTAGTTCTCAAATACTTCTCTTGAAAATTGTAAAACCCCAATTGTATATTACACCTATTTGAAGATAATCCGTTTGAAGATAATCTTTCATTAAGTTGTATTTTTTTCTTTGCAAAGTCTTTTCATCACTACGAAAATCCAAGTGTAATGTTTTGAATGTAAGGTCTCATTGTCATAATGCCTCTAATAAATTGTAAAACAAAAAATTTGGAATCTTTCAAGATAGCATGGGTAGCCTTGCTACAAAGCCTTGCAGAATGGGGGCTTCTCTGTCCCCTTCCCTCACCCTCGTTGCCTTCACAGAGGCTCCGTTGCCATCAGCTTCTATTTGGCTTGTTGTTTGGAAACAGTTTCACTGTAGCCTATCTTGGGCAAAAAGAGAGTTAATTAAAAAACAGACATGTTTGAATTAGTGATAGAGGGAACTATGGTGAATTTTGTTTATAGCATCCAATATTTGAACTTTTTCCTAAATGAAAAGTTATATTTTAAAAAATTCTCTTAAAAACGTCCTTAAGGGAAGTTTCATTCAGTTTATGTTTTCTTCCTCGTTACTTCCTTACATCTGAGACACTCATCTTGTTCTTTTCTCAATGGCTGTGTTAGAAACTAATAGATAAGTCTTGCTTCCTCTGCCTTCCCTGCTCATCCTCAGTTGATCAGGTAGTCATATAGGCTTTCTGCTTTTGCTTCCCAGGAATTAAAAAATCTTAGTCACAACATCAAAAAGTCTAGGTCATTCAGCCTTTGAAACTTTCACTTGCCAAAGGTTACTCATAATGAACGTGTTAATAGTCCTTAGGAAAGGGATCTGTATGAAACTTGGTGTTAATAATAAAAATAGCAATGCTAGATAGAATGCTGGGCTAGGGAGATGGTTATTTCTAGAGATTCACCAACTGAAGGAGAATGTATCGCACTATACAGTGCTTTTCTTCCCAGATCGTCTAACATCTGGGTATAGTTTTCAGTATTCATTTCCAGGGAGGCACAGATTTGTATTTGGTTGGCTTTTTTCTTATTGTCAATTTTAAAAATCTTTAAAATGAAAATCACTTCTCTTTGGAATCAACACAGAAAAAATAGTAGCTCAACTTTCAATTAGCAAATGGTTAAATATTATTAGAAAGAAATTACTTAATTCCTTGAGTTAGCACGTCCTTATTCCCAGCTTATTTTTTAAAAATAGAAATCTCAGCAAAAACTACAAACTAGTCCCAATGGATTCAGAATTTCTGAATCCAAAAGACTGAAAATAAGCAGCACAGCTCATTTTCTTACCAATAGGTAAGAAAAAAATTAAGATTGTTAATTCTCTTGTTCTGTGATTCTCTTTGAGATGGTCCACATCCGTTGCTGCGTTAAAAGGTTAGTATTAAGAGACCTTACTAAATTATAGAAGAAACTTCTCTGAGAGGTATACTAATAAGAAATTGCTGTTAGATTTACACTTACCATATTGGGGTTGTACAGCATCATTTAACTGCTAAAGCTATTTTTTTAATCCACATATTTCATACTAACCGTAGTAAAAAACCAACAAGAGGCATAGGAAATAGAAGGCTTTTAAATGTATTTCATATTATTATGAGATATTCATTTTTCCAACCAGCTATTTCTTGTTATTGTGTAGATGCTAGGAGGAACAAAAAAGGGTGTTGTTTATCCCGACTTCACTCATTGAGGGAGAAAATAAAAATGGCAGGGTAAAGTCATCTTATTATAACGTTGCAAATAGTTTTTAAAATCCAGAAATTTTGGCTGGGCACAGAGGCTCACACCTGTAATCCCAGTACTTTGGTAGGCCAAAGCAGGCGGATCACCTAAGGCCAGGAGTTTGAGACCAGCCCGCCCAACCTGGTGAAACGGTGTCCCTACTAAAAATATAAAAATTAGCCAGGTGTGGTGGCACACACCTGTAATTCCAGTTACTCAGGAAGCTGAAGCAGGAGAATCACTTGAACCTGGGAGGTGGAGGTTGCTGTGAGCCGAGACTGTGCCACTGCACTCCAGCCTGGGCAACAGAGTGAGACACTGTCTCAAAAATAAATTAAAAAAATAAACAGTTAATCCAGAAATTTTAATAAAGGGGGATGCCAAAAATACTAATAATTGTTAATTTTTACTGAGTGCTTATTAAATGCCAGTCACTAGTCTGAACATTTTGTGTATTCTCTTATTTCATTTTATAATCACTCAGTAAGGAAATTAATTATTTTCTTTTGATAGATGAGATAACTAAAGCCCAAAGATGTAAAGCAGCTTGCCTGAGGTCATAAGCTGGTATTCAGGGGAGCCCAGATTCAAATCAAGGAGTCTGACTACAGAATTGGAATGCTTATCTCCTCCTGCTTCAAAAATTCGTGAAGCTTATGCATTAGCTGAGACATGCTAATGTGAGAATGTGAGTTAGCCATGAGCAGTTTGCTTTATGAATAACCATATTATAATTGCACAATAATGAATAGGAGGTGTTAGGAGTTTTAAGATACAATTTTAGATTAATTATGGAAATAAATAGTATATCCTCCTGGGACTGATTGTCAGTGGCAATTCATTTATATCAATATACTAACCCTAAGCAATTAATCAGAATTATGATAATTATAATCATATCTTTATTGCAAGCATCTATAACAACTTGACAAATATCCATTTATCCTAAAAGCACCTCTCTGGAGTAGTCCTGAGACCAGATAATATAACTGCTATTACAGTGTCTAAGATTTAAATGGAAAAAAACCCAAAGACACAGAAAACTCGAGATTTGTCTCAATGTGTTCAGCATGCTTAGCCTTGTTGCTGCCTCACATACTTTCCCCCTTTAGGTCTCATGGTATATATGTCAGAGCTCTAAGAGATGAGTTTAGTGTTGCCCAGGCCAGGCCAAGTTCTCACCTCTGTGCATCCTTGCAGCTAAGATCAGCCTCGAATTGTCCAACTGAGAGGAACATGCCCATCTCTACTTCTGCATAGAAGCAGCGAGGTAGGGGAGAGGCATCTAAATTGACTGCAGGGCCTTTCAAGCCAATACTCCTTCCCCCAAGTCATACAGAGAACCTAGTAAGTCACTAGCTTTGAGGTGTCTTGGCTTGCTAAAAGTTTAAGGACAGCTGAGTTAGACAATGCATGAATGTGATTGACCCTATCAAGACACCTGTGGGGCTCCTGCTTTGTTTATTAGTTCATCCATGGAAAAGGGCTAGCCTTATTCTTGCTTCAAGGCCACAAACTCTGCCTTTTATTCTGGGGGACAGTCTCCAAAATGTGTGTCATTGATTACAGGGCAATGTGGAGAGAGCAGAGTTTGGTCTACACCAGTTTATCACTGCTTCTGATCAAAGGCCAAAGACATGGCCAATGTGGCATCATCTTTGTACCCAGCAGCATTTTATGGAATTTTTTATATGAAATCAAAATACGCCATCCTCAAGAGAAATATTGTGATAATCTAGGTGAAACTAGTATTGCAGCAGGATGACTTCCTTTTCTTATCTTAGCTTTTATTTCCCAGGCAATGTTTTTAAGACATGTTGGCTGCTTTCTGTTCTACTCCAAGAAACCAAATGCCATAAATTGCAATTGCTTCGAAGATAAATACTCTTATTTTGACTTAGCACAAATTAAAACCATATTGCATTATACAGAGTTGCCTCAAATCAGTGATTTTCGATAAAGTTAATGTCACTTTATGCACACACACACATTTAACCATTTGAGTCAAGTTTTTAAAGTCTTTTGTGACCAACATCAATTCAGCAAAGTACTTTTCTGGCTATTGGGATGTGCTGTGAATCCTTTAATTGTTTTTAGAAAATCCTGCTGCTTTGATATTTATGGTAGAAAGACCTAATGATGCAAAAAAGCACCCCAAAACCCAAAAACCAACCACTAATGTCCCCCTTGTTATAATTTTCTGACAATGGAGAATTATGTTAGTAAATAGAAGTTTTTTTTCTTTTTGAAGATGTAGTCATTTTGTGTTTTGAAGACATTTTAAAAATCCCCACTTGATATCATATATGAAAAGCAGCACAGCTGTAAACTTGACTCAGTATTATTTTTCTTTGTTGGCTACAGCTGGGCTTGCCTTTTTACACGTATTATCTCTAAGTTACACAACAGTCTTGCAAGGTAGAAGTGACAAGGTACATTGGGGGAGCTGCAATTTAGAGGAATATCATGGTTGAGATCAGGTAACAATTACCTGAAGGTACCTGAATTAGAGATCTGGGTCTCTCTGGCTTCAAAGCCATTAACCCCAACTTGATTTGCTGAATTATGAAATGCTAAGAATAATAAACATCGTTTGTAGAGGAAAGGTGAGAATGATGTGATCGTGCTTGCATTCTGCCTTTGAACCCTGTGGGGACAGAGCCCAGGTGGGAAGGGTCTTCAGCCCCCACAGCCTGCCTCTTTGACTTTCTCTGCCTGAAGCCACTCTGTTTGGCCCCTCCTGTGATCTTTCAAATTTTGAAACTGTTCCGGCATGAGGCTGCCTTAATAAATTGTCATAAGCATGTCACATGTCTAGGTCTTCCTCTGGCAGTTTTGTGGTTTTTCAGGGCGTATTTTACATGGAGAGAGGCGAAATTTAAACAAGAACTGAACTAGTCATAGGGTTGACAATTGCTAGGTTTTTTTTTTTTTTGAGGCAGAGTTTTGTCTTTGTTGCCCAGGCTAGAATACAATGGCACAATCTCCGCTTACTGTAACCTCCACCTCCTGGGTTCAAGTGATTCTCCTGCCTCCGCCTCCCAAGTAGCTGGGATTACAGGCATGCACCACCATGCCTGCCTAACTTTTTTGTATTTAGTAGAGATGGGGTTCCACCATGTTGGACAGGCTGGTCTGAAACTCCTGATCTCAGGTGATCCATCCTCCTTGGCCTCCCAAAGTGCTGGGATTATAGGCATGAGCCACCTTGCCCGGCCTAATTGCTGATATTTTAAGCAAAAATACCCTCCCATCCTGAAGCAGACCAGGATTGGTATCTGGATTTTAGAACCTTCTAGACAGCCTGCATTGATTCCTCTGACCCACTAGATTTCCTCAATGACTCTCTGACCCCAATGGCACCTTCCTGGTGCTTCTGGCCATGATATACCAACCTTCCTGTGTACTTTTCCTTTGAGATCCCTGGAAATCACACCCTTGTTGCTAACTTCTCCTTGATACATCTCCTGGCAGTTCAGCTTTCCTGATGTGCTTTCTGGCTGGGAGTTCCCACAGGTGCTGTACTTTAGTGAAGGTCAGTTTCACTTACTGTGAAGCTGGTTTCTCTACTTGGTCTTTATGATGGCCTTCAGTCACTAGGGAGAATGCCATTTTATCGTGGAATGCAGGGCAACAAACTCCTGTCTCTTCTTGTTTTCTCCGTAAATTTGTCTTGGGTCACCTACAAAATTCCCAACCCCTTCTGAGAGCTTTCAGTGAATCATTTGCAAAGCAAAGAAGATGAGCATGTCTAGGACTAAGCAATTGGGATCTTCCTAGATTAGTTATTCCTCTCTGTCCACCTCCCCAGGTTTCCTCTGATGACTCATTATCCAGGTGGTGCTGGAGTAAATGGAAAGGCTTTCCAAAGTCTTTTAATGACCCCTTCAAAGCACATGGCATTTTATACATACCCTGACAGGTGGGGGCTGACTTGGCCCTATCAGCTAGACCATCATGTTTTCCTGCAAAACATAAACAATTTCATAGATTACTACCATCAGACAAGGCCATGCTGTGACCATGATGGATAACGACATAAAACAAGACCATTCTATAGTCATGCCAGAACACTGACAACCACATGAATGTTGTCCAAACTAGAGAAATAACCAAGTGTTCCCCCATGCCGACTAATAGCAGTGCTGCTGCTGCCTTACTAATTATCACTGTTGCCTGCATTTTTCTTCCTGCTTCTAAATGAATCTTAAGATATCCCATCATAGAACTATGGCCACTTCCTGACAGCATTCAATCCAGATCATCTTTGAGCCTTCACCCAAATCATCTAACACAAGTCCATGTTCTATGTTAAGTTCTCTCTAGTACCCTCTTACTAAGACACCCCACAGGTCCCTATGGTGTGTGTTTTCTTCATTGCACAAGCCAAAAAGCCAACTTTACCAACTATAGGTATGTTCCTGGTACCTTCAGCTGGAGGATATTGATAATATCATGACAATGTCATAAATATCTAATACTTATTTAGGACTTGCATGTGCTGGATGCTGTTGTAAGTTATTCACATGTATTAACACCTCTAATCTTTGTAACAAATTATGAGATTGGCACTTTTATTATTCCTGCTTTGCAGATGAGGAAACTGAAGCACAGAGGGGTTAAGTGGAAGTCCTGTTTCTCTAAAGAGAGACATTTCATTAGAAGTTTGAGCAGAAATTACAGAACAGGCCAAGGGAACACTTCATTTCTCCATGGCCTTTAGGACTTGGGTGACTGAGGGCTAGACACGTGCCCTTGGGTATTCCAAATGGGGAGAAGATCCTCTCTACTTGCTCATTTTAAGTCAAACCGTCAAGGGTTGGGGAAAGAGCAAAAGAGTAGGCCAGTTTGTGAAGACTTGTTATTTTCTTCAATATAAATATATCTCTTGCCAAGAACACTGAGTTTATATAGATTTTCATGTATCATCTGCATATATCCTATGGCATTTATTGAGTGCTTTCTCTGTGACAGGCATGATTTTAGATGTTTAATAATTGACAAGCTTGCTATGTCTCAGTGCTCATCTCACCTAATTTCTCAGCAATTTTTGACATAGTTGATCACTCCCTCATTGAGAAACATTCAATAAACTTCCTGGGTCTCTCTTTCTGTCTCCCTGACCATGCTGTCTCAGTCTCCTTTGCCTTCTCTTCTCCCTTACTGTTACACATTCCTGGAGTGGCCCTGGCTCAGATTGCCATTGTCTTCTTTTCACTGTCTATACTTGCTTCCAGGGGGATCTCATCCAGTCTCATAAATTCAAATACCACCCACATAACTGATGCCTTCAAATTAATTTGGGCCATAACTACAGACTGCTATACCAAACCGCCTGCTTGTCACATCATATCATCTCTATCCAGTCTATCAGAAAATCATTTCAGCCCCCTATTCCAAATATATCCAGAATCCAACCACTTCTCACCATCTTCACCGGTGTCACTGTACTCTAGACCCTTGTCTGTTGCCTGGATTAGTGCTATAGCCTCCTAACTGCTCTCCCTGTTTTTACCCTTGCCCCTCTACAATAGCTCCTCCCTTTCTTTTTACATTAAAATATATCATAAACATAGTGATGTGCACAAATCTTAATTGTACAGCTTGATTTCTGCAGATGTTTATACCTGTGTACTTAATACCCAGATCAAAAGATAGATCATTCCCAGCCCCCCTCAGGAGGCTTCCTCCTGCCTCTCTCACTGCTAAAAGCAACCACTCTCTAGACTTCTATCCCCATAAATTAATTTTGCCTATTTTAATGCTCCTTATATATGGGACCATATAGTATGTACTGTATTATATCTGTATTTTTCCTCATTCAACATTACATCTGTGAAATTCATCTACATTGTTGCTTGTAGAAGTAATTCATTTTTTCCCAGTTTTATGGTATTCAATTATATGAATATACCATAATTATCCATTCTACTGTTGATGGTCATGTGGATTAATTCCTATGATAATTGCTGCTATGAATGAAAACGTGTGTTTATTCCTCTTGAGTACTCAATATTCTTAAAACAGAGGTGAGACAGTCCTGTTGAAATATCAAATTACATAATTTCTTGCTCATAACCCTCCAGCAGCATTCCATCTTTTCAGAGTAAAAGCTAGAGTTCTGGCAAAGTCCTATGGGACCCTATACTCTTGTACTTGAATATGGTCCATTTTCTAAAAGCATTGACTTTGGAGCTCCTTAGAAGTAGAAAATCACTTGTCCCTCCTAGGTCTACAGAATCAGAACCTGCTTTGAGCAAATCCCCCAGGTGATTCACATGCATGTTAAAGTTTGAGGAGCTCTGCCCTTGGCAGTCTGTCCCTTTGCCATCACCCTTCCAACCTCGTCTTCTACCACTTTTTCCCTTGCTTACTCCACTCTGGCCACATGGGTCACTTTGCTGTTTCTTAAACACCCCAGGCATTTCATAGCTGAAGGGTTGTCTGGGCAAAACCGGGTGAGCAGTTTCCTTTCCTGACCCAGTCATAGGGTTCCTGTGTGACCTTAATTTTATGGTATGGTGTCCAACTTTTTATGTCATAATGAATGAACTCAGAGGACGATTATGGGTGATGGACATAGGATGACTAAGAGCAGGTAACAGTGATGGGAGGCGAGGGAAGGGGCCATATGGGATGAACAGAAACAGACGTCAGAAGGAAAAGATAAAGACTGGAGTGAGGTCAAGAGCTCCTCCAGGGCAGGGGTAGGTGGCCCCTATAGTGCTTGTTTTGATTATATAGCCTCTTTGATTGAGGTCAGAATTTCTCATCCTCAACACTGTTGACATTTGGAGATGCAAGTTATTTTGTTGTTGTTGTGTGGGGGGGTGCCCTGCATATCATATGATGTTCAGCAGCATCCTTGGCCTCTACCCACTAGATGCCAGTAGCATACTTCAGTTGTGACAATCATAAGTGTTCCCAGACATTGCCAAATATCCCCTGCGAGGCAAAATCATGCCTGGTTGAGAACCACTGCATTAAGACTAAAACATCCTAAAGGGATCAGGGAATTACCTCTGCTTAAGTCCTTGACCACTGCTGGGCTTTGGTCTCACTCCCATTTGTATCGAGAACTGTAGGATGTCTGAGATTTTTATCCTACGTGCAGGCTAGTAAGTCAGCCTGCCACAGTTTCATGGGTGCTGGCGGAAGACACATGACTCCTGGGTCAGAGACAAAGGACTTATTACTCATGTCAATAGTAACATCCAGTGTATTCACATTTTCTTGCATCCATTCTGCTTGCCCCCAGGTCCCACAGGAGCTGTGTGATCAGGGCCAGGAAATATCTAGATATACAGTGGCTTGCGTTACACAAGATGAAGTCTGAGCTAAAGGCATCCAAATTCAGATATAAAGGATCAACATTTATTGACCTATAACTGTGTGCTGTTATTGAAATAATACTAATGGAAAATAAGCATGCCTTTTGTTTTCTCTTGAAAGAGACACCATCTCTGTCTTCCAAGGCTTTTATTTTATAAAAATCCTTTCTGGAGGAAAGACTGTCAGTGTCTTTGCTTGAAAGGCATCCAGAAATGTGAGAGACCCGTGGAGAATTGCCTCTCAACTACAGAGCACAAATTTTGGCTCCTCCCCCTCTCCCCCTCTCCCCCTCTCCCCCTCTCCCCCACTCCCCCTCTCTTCCTCTCCTCCTCTCCCCCTCTCTCTCCCTCTCCACCCTCTCCACCCTCTCCGTCTTGGGGGTTCTTCCTTACCCATGAGACTTCACACAGCAGACCCTGTTCTTCCTTACTTTCTCCAAAATAAACACACAGATTTATTGTTTAGACTGTAAACACACTTCATATATCACGATGTCTTTTTCAACCCAAATAAGCAGATAAGAGGTCACAAGAATAACAAACATTAGGAAAGTTATGAAGGCTTAAGGAATCTAAAAAGTTCTTATAATACTTATTTACTGTTTTAATATGTATGGATTTAGAATGTTTATTGATTCATAACTGTGTACTGTTGTTGAAATAATATTAATCACACTGTTTCAAAACCATCCACAGGCTTTCAGTATCACTGGGAATAAAGTCTAAAACACTTACAATGGCCTGGAAGGGTCCCACATGATCTGCCCTCCCCTGGCCCTACCCACCTCCATCTGACCTCATCTCACCTTGGTGTCTTCATTTCTACTTCATCTTGCTTCACTTTGGCTGTTGTAGTTGTTGCTCTTGTTAAATAAAGGTGTAAGCAATACCAAATATCAGAGAAAAATGAATTCATATATCAAAATTATTATATTTTCATGTATAAGTTTCAGTGATAGACCTAATGAAACTAGGAGGAAATTCATGTTAATTAGGTACTTTCTGTGTGTGAGGGGCTATGCTGGATTCTTGTGCATCTTTTCATGCTGGTTTTTGTTTAGGGAGTGGTGGTTTTATTCTGCTTGACTAGTTAAGAGGTAGCTCTGAATTTCTAATTCATGACTCAGTTTAACCTATCGCAGTCTTAGATCTTTTTCATGTTGTGTTTACATGGTCATTTTTTCTTCATCTTACCTGTGTATAGTTTTCCTTCTCTTCCACAGACGATTCAGTCTAAGCAAGAGCATTGTCTCCAGAGTAGCTAAGTATTGATATGAAAAGAAGATTTTAAATGAAAGGTTAACTTTACCTGCTGAGCACACAGTCACAGTCAAAGTATAGCAATGTCATGGTGAGATTTTATTCTTCTCTATGTTTAGCATGAACTATGATATATAGCATGCACTATTGACTTCTTTCTTCTTTACTAACAGAAGCTCTAAAACACAAACATGTAAATTATTTTTATCAACTTTATCTGCAATTTCATAAAGATCATTTTTTAACTCTGTAATAATTATAAGATTCCTCTGTCTAGTTCTGTTCTGAACCCCTCACCATTTTTCTTGTCCTTCTCAGTTTCCTTTCTCAGTGGCTCACATACTTGCCACTCTTCAGAGTAGTGCCAGGCCTTCCACTTCTGTGGGATCTCCCCGAACAACGGCTTTTACTTGCATTACTTTAATCCAGGCATATATGCTGGAAGTTCTCAAACCTAGAACTCCAATGTGGACCTCCTGCCCAAGTCTCAGATCCATATATCTCACTGCCTTTTGGAGCCAGGGCTGCTGCAAAGGGTCAAGCAGCTGTGATGGTGGAATGGCTCCATGTAAAAGGATGCCTATACTTGACTGCTTCCCAGGCCCTGCAAATTCAGCACATCTGAAGCTGAAGTCATCTGGCCTTCAAATTGCTTTTCCTCTATTCCCTGTCTCAGTAAATGGCACCTGTATCCACTAACTTAGGATCCCTAAGCCCTGGGCCACAGACTAGTACTGGTCAGTGGCCCGTTAGGAACTGGGCTGAACAATAGGAGGTGAGCAGCAGTGAGTGAGCATTACCACCTGAGCTCCACCTCCTGCCAGATCAAGGATGGCATTAGATTCTCATAGAAGTGTGAACCCTGTTGTGAACTGTGCATGTGAGGGATCTAAGTTGCATGCTCCGTAGGAGAATCTAATACCTGATGATCTGTCACTGTCTCCCATCACCCTCAGATGGGACTGTCTAGTTGCAGGAAAACAAGCTCAGAGCTCTCACTGAATCTGCATTATGGTGAGTTGTATAATTATTTCATAAAGTACACCATAAATGTAATGCACTTCAATCATCCTGAAACCATCCTCCTACCTGGTCCATGGAAAAATTGTCTTCCATGAAATTGTTTCCTGGTGCCAAAAAGGTTGGGGACCGCTGCACTTGCTGATCCAGCCAGCAACTGGAAAGTGTATTCATTTCCTAGAGCTGCCTCAACAAATGTACTAGTTTTAAGCAACTGAAGATGATGATTTCACAGTTCTGAAGGCCAGAAGTCTGAATCGAGGTGTGTCAGCAGGCCCATGGTCCCTCTGAAGGCTCTGGGGGAGAATCCTTCTTTGCCTGTTGCTGCAGTCACTCCAAGCATTCCTTGGCTTGTGGCTGCATTGCTCCAATCTCTGCCAATATCTTCACATTGCCTTCTCCAACCTGGCCTCTGTACTCTGTGTATCTTTTATAAGGACATTTGTCGTTGGATTTAGACCCCAGTTGGGTAATCTAGAATGATCTCATCTTAATATCCTTAGCTTAATTATATCCCCAAAGATTTCTAAATAAGGTCACATTCTTAGGTTTCTGGGGTTAGGATATGGACATACCTTTTAGGGGCCACCATTTAACCCACTGTAGGGAGTCAACCCCTGCTCTTCCCTTCTTTCTCCGCCCACATTCAGGTTCCCACAGTTCTACCTGTGGTCAGTACTGTTCCCCTCTATTTATCACAGGGCAGCCAGAATCCACTTAAAATGCAAATCTGATCATGTCACTATCCTGTTTCAGTCACTTTGTGGCTCCCCATGAAGCCTAACATCTTTAGCATGGTTTGCAAATTCCTCCCATCCTGCCCTCCTTCCTTCATTACCTCTGTCAACTCTCTCTGTGTTTTCTTCAGTAGCCCTTGCAGGATTTATTTCATTTCCTCAAATTCACCATGCTCACTCTTCTTTCCAGGCTTCGGTCCATGTTGTTCCCTCTGCCTGAAGTGCTCCCCACTTCTCACCCCTCATTCCTATCTCCACTCACCTGGGTAACTCCTATAGGTCTTCAGTTTCAATGTCATTTCCTTACAGAGGCCTCTCAGGACCCCTTAACTAGCTCTGGCAGCCCTGCCGTGCACTTTCATAATGCCCTGAAGTGTACCCGTCATAGCTCTGATGACTAATACTGAAATTTCTTGTTTAATGCTTGTCATCCTCTACTAGACTATAGGCTCCAGGAGGGAAGGTGCTGTCTTCCATACTTAGCATCCAGAAACTGCCTGAACTCTCCATAAATGGTTGGCAAGTAGGGAATGAATAAAGGGGCTTCATGAATAGTTTATTTTCCAATGACTTATTATAGGAATAATTCTGAATTTCTCTACTTTAAGAATAAAACGGGAAAGTTGTGAGGCTAATATGACTTTTTTCCAGGTTGCACATTTTCAACTTCTGAGTCTTGTGACTGGGTAAACAGGCCAGGAGAGGAGTGCCTTGTGCCTGAGAGCTGGCTGAGGTATGGAGGCCCTGTCTTGGATCAGACTCTTCGTCTCATGATATGGTCTCTCTATGATTTGGTACAACTCAAGGATCTGGTAGAAAGGTACATTAGCTAAATTTAGTTTGTTGTTTTTTTCTTTATGTATTTTAAAAACTCAATTGTTGTCCATGTTTCTAGACCAACTTCCAAACAATACAGTCCCACTACACAGAGGAAACAAGTGAAGAACCTGTTCACCCTCTTAGCGCAGTCCCATCTCCTAAGAGGTCACCCCTTTAAAGCATGCTCCAGATCTTCTCTTCATTTACAGTCTCAGGTCGTTATTTATAGCAGTATGAAAAAGGACTAATACATCCCCATTTTATGTAACTTTCTCATGCCTACACATCTACACATTTGTGAATGTAAACTTCTACCTGGACATCCAGGTGTTTATACATCCTCTGAAACTGAGGTGGAGATTCCCAAGCCTCAGTTCTTGTCTTCTGTGCACCCATAGGCTCAACATCATGTGGAAGCTATCAAGGTTTGGGGCTTGCACCCTGTGAAGCAGTGACCTGAGGTGTACCTTGGCCCCTTTTAGCCACAGCTGGAGCTGGACCAGCTGGGATGCAGGGCACCATGGCCCAAGGATGCACAGAGCAGTGGGGCCCTGAGCCCAGTCCATGAAACCATTTTTCCCTCCCAGGCTTCTGGGTCTATGATGGGAGAGGCTGCCACAAACATCTCTGAAATGCCCTGGAAACATTTTCCCCATTATCTTGGCTATTAATATTTGGCTGCAAACTCCTGGTACCAATTTTCTGTATTAGTCTGTTTACAGTGCTACATAAACTCAGGTACAAAGAACTACCTGAGACTGGGTAATTTACAAAGGAAAGAGGTTTAATCGACTCACAGTTCCACATGGCTGGGGAGGCCTCAGGAGACTTACCATTATGGTAGAAGGTGAAGGGGAAACAAGGCATGTCTTTCATGGTGGCAGGAAAGACAGAGAGTAAAGGGGGAAGTGCGATACTTTGAAACTATCAGATCTTGTGAGAATTCACATACTATCATGAGAACAGCATGGGGGAAGCCCCCCATGATCTAATCACTTCCTACCAGGTCCCTCCCTTGACACATAGGGATTACAATTTAAGATGAGATTTAGGTGGGGACACAGAGCCAAACCATATCAGGAGATGAGTCATTTAATCCAAAATATTTATTTTGCATCTGTTATGTGCAAGGCACTGTTCTGGGCATCAAGGTTATGGCAAGTGAACAAAAGAGAAAAAGATACTTTGCCCTCATGAAGCTTACATTGTAGAAGTGGAAAAAGATAAAATAAAATTTAAAAGTGAGTTATATAGTATATCTGAAGGTAAAAGTTCAATAAAACTGGGAAGGGAATAGGGTGTATGGGAGTGGGGTGAGGTACTTGCAGTTTTAAAAAGTGGACTCAGAGAAGCCCTCACTGAGAAAATATTTGATGATAATACTAACATACAAATCACAGGATTGTGGTTTATTAATAAATGAGTGAATAGAATAGTATCTGGCACATCATAAGTACAATACTCTATAAATATTAGCTATTATTTTTCTTCTTTTTGTTTTAATCCTTCATCCATAACAAGAATGTATCAGAAATTATTTAACCATTTCCTTACTCGTAGACATTTAGTTGGTCCCCAGTTTCATTCTATTACAAATACTGCTTATATTGAACAGTCTTGTATGTATTTCTTTGATGAAATACGAAAGTATTTTAGTAGGTAACTTCCCAGACATGAAATTATTGGGGAGAAAAGCATGAAGATTTTCTGCTGGACAGATAACTGTCAAATTGTCCTTAAAACTGCTATACTCATCTGCTTTCCCACAAACAGTGCATGAGTGCACTCTCCCCAACACAGGATAGTACCCATTTTTATCTATATGAGAATTAAAAATTAGATCTGTTTGTTGTTTTTTTAAATTTTATTTTTCTACTATAAATGAAGTTGAACATTTTTAATAATTTATTTTGTATTTGTATTTATTTTTCTGTGAAATGCCTGTTAATATCTTTTGCCCTTTTTCTATTGGGTTAACTTTATTGGTTTGTAGATTATCTTTACTGTTATTTGTTAGATCATATGTATAAATATGAATAGGCTGAAAGTCTGGGTTTATATTTATGTATTTTACATACACACATTCATTCACATGTGGCTGTTGAACACTGGAAATGTGGCTAGTGCCTCTGTGAAACTGAATTGGTAATTTTAATCTTAATTTAAGTATCCAATATGGGTAGTTTATTGGAAAGCACATCTCTGTAGTAACTTTAGCTGTCTGGCAGGTAAGATAATTTTCAAAATGTTCTTTTCTTGTATATTTTCCCCTCCAAGGAAATCTTACAATGAACTTGTCAAGTTCACTAAAGCAATTTCTGATCAGATTCTGACTAGTATTTCTTCCTGGATATTATATTTACAATATTGTGAATAACTATTAATGAGTTTTGGATATAGAAAATCTGTCATGTTTATGTGTTATGTACTCAGCCATTCTGCTGATTCTGATTATAATCTTGTTGATTCTAATAGTTTGTTCAGTTTATCTTCTTGAGTTTTAAAGATAAGCAATCATTAGCCAGTTGTATTTATTTCTACTTTTACTGTATTGTGGTTAAAAAATATAGCCTATGTGATTTCTACTTTGAGGAATTTATTGGGATATTTTATTGTGGCATAATATAATGTTCCCTAAATATTTATAAAGAATTTAAAAATATTTATTGGTTATACAGATATACACATATTAAGCTTCTTGATTTAATTGCTCAATTCTTAGTATCCCTATATTTTTCCAATTTGACCTGTATATTTCTGAAAGAGAGGGTTAAATCCTACCATTGTTATTTATAATTTGTAAAAATTGTTTGGTATTCCCAACAGTTTTGATTCATATCATTTAATGTTTTGTCTGATTTATAAAAGTTTTTAACTGTTCTGTCTTCTTCATTAATTATATATGCCTTTTATCAATGTTAAAGTGTACAGCTCAATTAATTTTCACAGGCCGAACATATTCCTTAAGCCCCATCGCAACCCTTTGCAGTCACTAATCCCCACTTAAGGATAGCCACTATCCTGACTTCCAATAGCACAGGCTTGTTTTTTGTCTTATTTCGATCTTTTTGCTTTATACTTTTTTGTGTCTGTGTGGTGAGTGTCTACAGGGATTAAATAGCAACAAATCTAAGATTTGTTGTTTGTAACTGGGTCAAGCTGACTTTTCTGTAGAAATCTTAGATTTATATAAATCAGAACATAATAGCATGTAAGAATAATAACTTTTTTCAGTTTCAGGAATTAATTGTTATTTTCTAAAATAATGAGAGTTTTTTTGTGAGATCATATGGGAATATGAATGTTGGAAGTAGTATTTTCCAGAATGGATAACTAAATAATGAATACTTTCCATAGTCTACTTTTGTTTTTATGTTAACATCAGGCTTAAATAAGACATTTCTAACTTAAAGACTTGCCTAAAATTATTTAGCATTGGAAATAACCTGCCCCATGAGTCCTGAAGCTCAAGTTTGGGGACCTTGCCCACAATCGCATGATAGAACTAGAAATTGAACCCAAGTTCACGTGACTCTGAAGTGTGTGTTCTTTCCATAAGCAAAAAGGTGTGGAGAGGTAAGCATGTGTGGCCTCAGTAAGGCTTGAAGGCTGGGGTCCAGGGACAGCTTGGCAGGACATGAAGCTATAGAGAGATAAGTTAGGATGGGATTTTTAAAGGCCATATATTGTCTAGGAGCTAAAGAATCACTGCAAGTTTTTAAGCAGGAAGGTAATACCAGCTCAATTTTGAAAGAAGAATCTGTGAGTAGTACAAAAAGTAGATTAGAGGGAGAGGAAACCAAGAACAGAAAACACAATTTAGTGATCATCTCAGTGGTTCTATTGATGGGTAGTGATGGTCTGAACTGGAGTAGGGGCTGTAGGTAGGAGACTCGGTTCAAGAGTTACTCAGAGACATTATAGTAAGATTTGGCTCTCCATTTCCCAAAATTTCCAGACTCCCTTACAGCTGGGTTTTACATCTGACTTGGTTCTGCCAAGTAGACACCCCTGAAGGAGTCTTGGGAGGTGGAAGTGGGCTGTAAAAAGCTTTGAGAAGACATTAACTCTTCTTGTAAGCACGGTAGCAGAGGTAACTGGTGTTTTGGAAGTGGTGGAGGTGAAGTTTCAGTGTTTAGCCCTGAGCACTGGTGGCAGGAGGCAGTAGCTGTGGAGTTCCCCTAGGAGAACCCCAAGTTCTGGCTGAACATTTCTCCAGAATGGCTGCATCATTCCTGAAAATGTAGAATGGAAACTTACTTCTATGCTCTGCCAGAAACTCTGTAGCTGCCAGATACCCTGCAATCAATCTTGTTCTGTTTAAACTACTGGTTAGGGTGGATTCCATTATCTGCAACTCATAGACTAACCTCACAGGGGAGGTTGAGATCTTCCTCATGAAGATCTCAAAGGGCAGTTAGAAATATAAGCCTACCATCAAGAACAATTCTAAGGTGGAGATTTGAATTTAGAACTCATCAGCAAGAAATGGTGCTTAGAGCCCAGAAGCTTATCAGGAACTGAGAAAACCAAAAGGAGAAGGTGTCTGAGAAGGACATTCTGGGGGAAAGTGGACAAATAGAGGATTTGAAGAGGGTCTCTCTGGAAAAGGCTCCAGTGTCTGGCTGTTCTTAGGAAGTGCCTTTTCCCTTTGTATTCCAGTTATGGGAGGGGAGCAAGACTTGCCCGTTTAGAAGAACTTCTTTAGCCCCACCGTAAGCATAGACAGTTCTTTTTCTTTTTTGAGACAGGTCCTCACTCTGTCCGCTAGGCTCTGTCCCTGTAGCCTCAACATCCCAGGCTCAAGTGGTCCTCCCACCTCAGCCTCCCAAGCAGCCAAGACTACAGGTGTGTACCACCATGCCCAGCTAATTTTTGTTTTTCCTAGAGACAGAGTCTCACTATGTTGCCCAGGCTGGTCTTGAACGTAGGGGTTCAAGTGATCCTCCTGCTTCAGCCTCCCAAAGTGCTGGAATTACAGGCATGAACTGCTGTGCTCAGCCTACTTTTCTTATAGAGCCAAAGCTAGCCCTGGTTTCCCTCAGGGCTCTTGATTCAGCGCCCCAGACCCACATTTGTGTGGCAGAGTAGAAAAAGCCATTCCTCAAGAAATGTTGAGAAAGTTGAGTTTGTAGAATATAGTCATTATTTGGATATCATGGTTTCTCCTAATTAGTTCTCTG
The DNA here is from genome assembly GCF_009761245.1 of Sapajus apella. Classification (NCBI taxonomy): domain Eukaryota; kingdom Metazoa; phylum Chordata; class Mammalia; order Primates; family Cebidae; genus Sapajus; species Sapajus apella. Next base: position 21,552,230 of record NW_022436964.1, on the reverse strand, counting down.
AGGAATTAGATATAGCAAGGAAGAGGAGGTCACAGGGGTCATGGAAGGCTGAATTTCAAAGAGTGGTGGCTACTGAAGTTACACACTACAATGGATAGCGGCATAAAATGCTGGTGAGAAATTGGAGGCAGTGAGTGTACAGGCTCTTTCAAAGAGATTTAAACAGGTCAATTTAGGTCAGTCTGTACCCCAGATCAACTTAGAGCTCATTATATATGTCTTGAAAAAATTTTTGTACTAATTATATAGAAAGGTGGAAGATTTTGAGATGGGAATCACACTGTCCCTTCCACCCCAATTTTCCATATTAACGTGATTATTGCAAGTAGACTGCAACGTTTGGCTTTGGAGCAGGCAGGCCTGGATTTGAATCTCAGATCTGTCACTTAATGACTGTGACCATAGGGAAAATCACATCAATTCTGATCCCATTTCCTCAACTGTAAACTGAGATAATGCCTTCAGTGGCAGGTAATACTAATTAGATTCCATTCCAACTCCCTAATAGCATGCCTGCCTATACAACAGAGGCTAGAAAGCCAAAGAGAAAATTTCCAGACACCCTTGCAGTTGGGTTTTACATCTGACTTGGTTCTGCCGAGTAGGCACCCCTGAAGGAGAGTTGGGAGGTGGAAGTGGGCAGTGAAAAGCTTCAAGAAGACATTAGCTCTTCTTGTAAGGACTGTAGCAGAGGTGAGGTGTTTTGGAAATGGTGGAGGTGAAGTTTCAGTGTTTAGCCCTGAGCACCTGTGGAAATGGTGGAGGTGAAGTTTCAGTGTTTAGCCCTGAGCTATGGAGTTCCCCTAGGAGAACCCCAAGTTCTGGCTGAACATTTCTCCAGAATGGGTGCATCATTCCTGAAAATGTAGAATGGAAACTTACTTCCATGTTCTTCCAGAAATTCTGTAGCTGCCAGATACCCTGCAATCAATCTTGTTCTGTTTAAACTACTGGTTAGGGTGGATTCCATTTTCTGCAACTCATAGACTAACTTCATAGGGTTTGGGGGAGGTCAATATATGTAACTTGCATATACTGTGTACATGGTGAGCCACATTATTATTTTTATTAGTGCATCACCTGTTGTAATGAAATCAAGCATCCTGCAATTTCTTAAGAATTCTGTGATACTGTTTTTTGTAGCACATCTTTATTCTAAGATTCTTAGGCATCCTAAGTATTATAGAATATAATATTTAGGCATGCTAAGTATTGTACAGTATAATACTTAGGCATCCTAAGTATTGTAGAATATAATACTTGGGCATCCTAAGTATTGTAGAATATAATACTTAGGTATTCTAAGTATTGTAGAATAGAGGTCTTTTGTGCACTGTTGGGAATGACAGTGGAGTGTTAACTATCAAACTATGAAATATATACTCTTTAAAATGAGAAAATACAGAATAAATGAAAACGCTCTTATTGTTTTTACTTAACAGACAATCTGAAATTGTCTCCAACTTCAGTTAACAGTGCTAATAACTTAACCAGACACTGTGTTAGGAGCTGTGGCTTTCAAGAATTTTAGATAATGGTTGAGAAGTTGTATTAGTCTGTTTTCACACTGCTAATAAAGATATACCTGAGAGTGGGAAGAAAAAGAGGTTTAGTTGGACTTACAGCTCCACATGGCTGGGGAGGCCTCAGACTCATGGCAGGAGGCGAAAGGTGCTTCTTACATGGCAGAGGCAAGAGAAAATGAGGAAGAAGCAAAAGTGGAACCCCCTGATATACCTATCAGATCTTGTGAGAGTTATTCACTGTCATGAGAATAGCATGGGAAAAACTGGCCCTCAGGATTCAATTACCTCTGCCTGGTTCCCTCCCACAACATGTGGGAATTCTGGGAGATATAATTCAAGTTGAGATTGGGGTAGGGACACAGCCAAACCATATCAGAAGTTCATGGTCTTTTGTTTCTTTCCTAGGTGTTGTCAGGTGCTCAACTTATTGGCATCTTATGATCTTTTTATAAAATTCTAAATATTTGTTTTGGAGTCTACCGCTTAATATGGCATTTGGCATAAAACACAGGGTTTTTGCCAAACTGAAATTCTTATTTTTACATAGGGCAACCTTATTGTTTATAATAAGATGTTACATCTACAAGTAAGAATGTATATAACTATGTTGTAATCTTTATTGGACGATATATAATAAGATGCTGTTACCACAGCTTCTAAGTTTCTAATACTACAGTTTGGTTGGTATTCAGTTATTTTTTATAAGTTATTGATAAAGGGGGGCTTTTTTCTTAAGACAAAAAGAACTTCAAATTACTACTTATTTCCTCATTGAGATTGTTTCTAGGCTGGAGATTGAGCATTTAACATATCTGTAGAGCAAGTTAAGTTAAATAACCACTTGCCACAGCTTTCCTTATGGCTGCTTTGTTTTAACAATGTTAGTTTATGTTTTGTTTTTACCTGAAACATTGATTTTCTTTTGGTTTAGGAGGCATTCATAATGTCTCTACTAATTTGACAAAGGTATAGATAAATATAAAATATTCTTGTTTCAGATAAAAACAAAAAACAGGTCTAAATGACCTCTTGTGGCAGAACATGTAGAATAATTTTTGGCATTGCTCAATTAAGCAAATAAAAACAAAACTTTTCATATGTGAATATATTATGAATAAATTAGTATGTCATTGGAAACCAAAAGCACAATAATAAACTGATTTGTTTCTCAGAGTTGGCCTAATTATTTCTTAAAAATAGGGAAGGCTCCAATTAAAATGAAATTAAAACTGCAATAAGAATAATTTATAGGACAATGCCATTGCCTTTGTGCTATACAATGTTTAGTGTGTCCAAATGAAATTTAGTAACTTTATTGTTGTGTTAAGGGGAAAATTGTATTAAATAGTCTGTGTACCTTTACATAATTGCCCCTTTAGAAACTCAACAGATTGACAAATTACTAAGGTCAGTAATTTTGTGGCAGTTCTTAATATTTTTTAAATAAAGAAATTGAAGAATGAAAAGTAAAGAGCTGATGTAACAATTTTATGAATGTGGTTAGAATGTGGTTCCTCCTGTATAATTATTTCTAATATGGTAGCTTCCTTTTATGTTTTTTGTTTTTATTTTTGCTTTTATTTTTAATTTTTCTTTTTTTTTAATTTTTCTTTTTTTTTTTTAAATTATACTTTAAATTCTGGAATACATGTGCAGAATGTACAGGTTTGTTACATAGGTATACATGTGCCATGGTGGTTTGCTGCACCCATTAACCCATCATCTACATTAGGTATTTCTCCTAATGCTGTCCCTCCCCTAGATTCCCCATCACCCAGCAGGCTCCGATGTGCGATGTTCTCTTCCCTGTGTCGACATGTTCTTATAGTTCAGCTCCCACTTATGAGTAAGAACATGCAGTGTTTGGTTTTCTGTTTCTCTATTTGCAGAGAATGGTTTCCAGTTTCATTCATATCTCTAGAAAGGACATGAACTCTTCCTTTTTTATGGCTGTATAGTATGCCCTGGTGTATATGTGCCACATTTTCTTTATCCAGTCTATCACTGATGGGCATTTGGGTTGGTTCCAAGTCTTTGCTATTGTGAACAGTGCTGTAATAAACATATATGTGCATGTGTCTTTATAACAGAATGATTTATAATCCTTTGGTTATATACTCAGTAATGGGATTGATGGGTCAAATGGTATTTCTATTTCTAGATCTTTGAGGAATCACCACACTGTCTTCCACAATGGTTGAACTAATTTACACTCCCACCAACAGTGTAAAAGTGTTCCTATTTCTCCACATCCTCTCTAGGATCTGTTGTTTCCTGACTTTTTAATGATTGCCATTCTAACTGGCGTGAGATGGTATCTCATTGTGGTTTTGGTTTGCATTTCTCTAGTGACCAGTGATGATGAGCTTTTTTTCATATGTTTGTTGGCTGCATAAATGTCTTCTTTTGAGAAGTGTCTGTTTACATCCTTTGCCCACTTTTTGATGGGGTTGTTTTTTTTTCTTGTAAATTTGTTTAAGTTCTTTGTAGATTCTGGATATTAGCCCTTTGTCAGATGGATAGATTGCAAAAATTTTCTCCTATTCTGTAGGTCGCCTAATCACTCTGATGATAGTTTCTTTTGCTGTGCAGAAGTTCTTTAGTTTAATTAGATCCCATTTGTCTATTTTGGCTTTTGTTGCCATTGCTTTTGATGTTTTAGTCATGAAGTCTTTGCCCATGCCTATCCTGAATGGTATTGCCTAGGTTTTCTTCTAGGGCTTTTATGGTTTTAGGTCTTACATTTAAGTCTTTAATCCATCTGGAGTTAAGTTTTGTATAAGGTATAAGGTAATGGTCCAGTTTCAGTTTTCTGCGTATGGCTAGCCAGTTTTCCCAACACCATTTATTGAATAGGGGATCCTTTCTCCATTGCTTGTTTTTGTCAGGTTTATGAAAATCAGATGATTGTAGGTGTGTGGTATTATTTCTGAGGCTTCTGTTCTGTTCCATTGGTCTATATATCTGTTTTGGTAACTTTATTTTTTATAATTTCAACTTTTGTTTTAGATTCAGGGTACAGGATTGTTATGTGTGATGCTGAGGTTTGGGGTATGAATCATTCCATCACCCAAGTGGTGAGCATAGGACCCAATAGGTGGTTTTTCAGCCATTGCTCCCCTCTCCCTCAACCCCTTCTAGTATTTCCTGGTGTCTGTTGTTGCCATCTTTATGTCTTTAGTTACCCAGTGCTTAGCTGCCTCTTACAAGTGAGAACATGAGGTATTTAGTTTCCTGTTCCTGTGTTAATTCGCTTAGGATAATGGCCTCCAGCTCTATCCATATGCTGCAAAGGACATGATTTAATTCCTTTTTATGGCTGCATAGTATTCCATGGTGTATATGTATAACATTTTTTTTCTCCAGTCCACCATTGATGGGCACCTAGATTGATTCCATGTTTTTACTATTGTGAACAGTGCTTCAATGAAAATATGAGTGAATATGTCTTTTTTTGTAGAATGATTTGTTTTCTTTTGAATATATAACCAGTAATGGGATTGCTGGGTCAAATGGTCATTCTGTTTTAAGTTCTTTGAGAAATCTCTTTAAAATTAATTGTGGTTCTCTAATTGTTAAACTAGCTTCATATAAGCTTGGAAAATCCTCAGAATGTGAAGTTATAATCAGGAACATTTTGATTTCAAATTATTTTCTAAAACAGTATCAAAAGGTCCAGAGATTAAAAAATTATTATTATAGAGGGCCTACAATTTTTTTGAAATGGGAAAAAGAATTTTGTATTCAGGATCTGATTTAACAATCATTAAGAGAACTTACTGTACACCTTCTGTTTTGCTTTTATTTGTTGTTTTTAGTGTCAGTAATTGGGAAGGAAGGTTGACGATAAATATATACATAAAGGATGCAATTAATGGTAAATTAATAATTGCATTAATTCATTTATCCCTTTATTGCTATTGAAACGTTTGGTAGTCAAGTGTATTAATTTGATTTTTAAAATGTATACAGATATAGACCTGTGACTTTAAATATAATCTTATGAAATATAAGATAGTTTATAAAATTTTAATTTATGATTAACATTATGGATCAAAATGATTTCTTTCATCATTTTGTTTTGCTCATGGAGAGAGTCTTCATGGATTTTTTTTCTCACTCTAGGCTCATAGTTTATCACAGATACACAATGTTGCTGATTTTCATAATTTATGAAAGATGGACATGATGGCCTTTATTTTTATCAGTAAGGGAGTAGACTCAGAATATAATATTAGTTCATAACTAGTTTTTTAAATATACTTAAATTTAAGAGTAGTTTTAGGTTTACAGAAAAGGCATATAGAATTCCTGAATACCCTACATTTATTGTACCCTGCTGTTAACATCTTACGTTACTGTGGCACGTTTGCCACAACTAAGAAACTAACATTGACCCATTACTATTCAATACATCCCACATTCACATTTCATTTGTTTATCTCTAATATGAGTTTTCTGTCCCAGAATGTCATCCAGGATGCCACATTACATTTAGTCTTCTTGTCTCTTGAGCTTCTTCATCTCTCGCCCTGCTCTTTCATACTGTTCTCATTGGAAGCAAGTAACTAAGCAAAGCCCAAGATCAAGGATGGGAGTTAAGCTCTACTTCTTTGAAGAGGGAGGAGGAGTATCTTCATAAATGAGTTGGAATTCTTCTGTACAGGATATTTATCTTTTTTCCATTTATATTAGTATAGACTCATGGATATTTATTTTGTACTTTTGGTTATAATCCAATGCTATGTTATTTATTTTGCCGACAAAATTGTTCTAGTTTTAGATATTAGGAGATCTTTCAAATTGACCCTTGTGTCCCTTTGACATACTCTACCATTATTATTATTATTATTTTAGAATCTCTTGATTTTCTGGCACTATAAGATGCTGTAGGCTCCTCTTACACATTTCTTGCCCCAGTCCTAGGCCAGCTATTTCTCCAAGAGCCCTGGTTTGTTTCTTTTTCTTTCTTTCTTTCTTTCTTTCTTTCTTTCTTTCTTTCTTTCTTTTCTTTTCTTTTCTTTTCTTTTCTTTTCTTTTCTTTTCTTTTCTTTTCTTTTCTTTCTCTTTCTCTTTCTTTT
>NW_022436964.1:21067449-21545523 GCF_009761245.1 Sapajus apella | reverse complement strand
GTGAACAGAGCTGAGAAAGGTATGTACTTTCAGTAATCCATGGATGCCTAATCTATGCATGCATATAGATATGCATATCTATAATTTCATCTTTGTTGGTCTCTCTATCAGGCACTAAGCATGAGTTTATACTTACATCATTGGTTCTTATCCAGTACCACATGGTTCATTCTAGTCTTTTCCTCTTGCTTGTTTGTAACCTCCCTGTTTAATAGTAAGAAACCTGGCTTCCACCATCTGCTGTCAGTTTACTTGTTGCTCATCTCTAGTAGACACGTAAAGTAGTTTCAGAATTGTTAATCTGTAACTTGTGAAAGACAGTTTTACCTACTAGAGTACAGTGTTTATGTACAGTTCTTTCTGTCTTTACTTTTACAGTTTTTAGTAAAAATACCATTTTCCAAAGTTAGATCAGTTCTTTTTCCCCAACGCTTTAGTGAAGTTGTGCCATACATTTGTAATACAATCGGATTATTTTGTCACAGTCCGCATTTCATCTTGTACATCCATTGCCCTTTTGGCTGATTTGTAAAATTTGTAAGTATTAAGGTTCACTCTGTGCTGTAAAGTTTTATGAGTTTTCACAAATGCAGAGTGTCATGTATCCACCACCATAGTACCATACAGATTAGTTCCATCACCCTTAAAGCCTCTCTGCTCACAATCTTTTGAGAGTTCCCAGGGGATCTCTTTCAGACTGATATCTCAGCTTGATCTTTCATTGGAAAAAAAACATAAGCTCTGAGTCTTTTATTTCAGACAATGGTTCTCAGTCTCAGTTGAACACAAGAACTATCTAGAAACCTTTACAAAATACTGATGCCTGATCCTACCTCTAGGTCCTGACTTAATTGATCCCATCTGGTTTAGTTGGTCGGGGTGTAGGTCTGGGTACTAGGACTTTGAAAACCTCCCCAGATGCTCACGGTGTGCAGCAAAGGTTTAGAACCACTCTGGAGTCCTCTATATCTTGTTTCAATCAAGCCGCTTTTTTGATAAAAATACAAAGAATTAATTGCTGCATTTACACCACTTTGGGGAATATAATAAATCAATATGTAAGTTTTGTTAATAAGTAATGTAGCAAGGATGAATTTCACACACTAATCTTGTGCAAAAACATATGTATTTTTTGTCTCTAATTGAACTCAAAATGAACCTCAATTTCTCTTGACGACAGCAAATTTAATTTTGACAAGCCAAGGTTACTCAATTACTTTTAATTTAAAACTCTGTTCTTTGGGAGAAAATAGTTGAATTCAGCTTTCCTCTTTCCCTTATCTGTTCATCTTTTCCCTGTGATGACCTAGGCTTGGGTCTAGGTGATCTCAGATAGCAACAGTGTCAGAGAAGGCACATCTAGCCTAGATGCATTTGGTGATTCCCATACAGAGAATTCTGGTCCTGCTTCCTGTGGAGAATGTTGGGAGGGAAGTACTGCAGAGCAGAAATGGTTTTAGGACAGATCTCAGAGAGAGCACCCCTAAGGGCTGCCTCTTCCATCTTTGTCAGCAGCCAATGGACATGGAGAAAGTCTGCAAGGTTCTCAGGTCAGATGGAGAGGGGCACAGAAGGTAGTTGCAGATTGAGAGCAGGTGGCCTACCAGAGTCCAAAACCTTGGGCCAAAGGACCCCACAACAGATACTTGGGAGTGAATGTAAGCCAGTGGCTGAGTGGGGAAGGCCACTGGATCCCAGAGGATCAGCAGCATCTGAGAGTATGGAGGTGATGGTTATGCCAGCCTGGAACATGGCCAGATGCCCTTTGAGAACATCATGTGGTGCTGTCCAGGTTGATGAAACAGAAACAACAGCAGAAATGGGTGCTGCTGATCCTCTGGGATCCAGTGGCCTTCCCCACCCAGCCACTGGCTTACATTCACTCCCCAAGTGTCTGTTATGGGGTCCCGTGGCTCTAGGTTTTGGACTCTTTGGGAGGCCTCCTGCTTTCGAACTACAGCTACCTTCTGTGCCCTTCTCCATCTGACGTGAGAACCTTGCAGACTTCCTCCACACCCCTTGGCTACTAAGGGAGATGAAAGTGGCCCTGCAGGGTCTGCCCTGAAACCATTTCTGCTCCACTGTAGCTGCTTCCTTCCAGAATTCTCCACGGGAAGCAAGGCCACAAGTCTTCTCTGCTTAGGGATTCCCAAACCCATCTGGGGCTTCCTTAGTATCTTCTGGGGATTTAACCTCTGTATGGCCAAGGAGCCGAGTGCTATCTTTACATCTAAACTATCATTCATCCTTCCCAGCTACTCCCTTCAGTAGAAAGAGGGCATGGATAGAAAACTAAATCACATTATTATTCCTTCCTCTCCTCTTCTTTGCATCATGAACTCTGTGTGTACCGCCCTCTAGCTTGGCTAATGACATGTAGTGCCAGTATTTTAGAATTAAAACATCATCATCATCAACAACACCGACAACACTTTTCTCTGTCGAGAATATAGCTCTTCAAATAATGGGCTTGGGTTTCCAAACTGTTGCTTCTTTTGAGTATTTTCTAAAAATCCATTTAGAAATTCAGTCTCTGTCTATTTTCTAGCTATCTGCCTTCTGTTCAAAGCAGTGAAAGGCACTGAGCAAAGTGGTGAAGAACTTGAGGCGAGAAAAATGTGGCAAAGAAAAATCTCTATAGATGTCTCAGAACAACACCGCTCTACTATCCTGTTATGATGTGATATGGACCAAATAAATACTCCAAATAAATTTCAGTTTGGGGTTAGATGGATTTGGAAGGCAGATTTCCATGCAAGCAGAAATAAAGGCCAATAAGATATATCTACATTTAAAGAACCATAGATCTTTCCACACATGCAATAGGAAAAGCTGGACATTTATTTGATTCTTGGCTAAAGCTCCAGATCACAGGCAGTCAAGACCTCAGGGTGTAAAAACAGAATATTGATATTTAATCTGTATTTATTCCAGGAAGATTTCACTGCCAAGGTGACAGTTGGTGAGAACTGTCCAAAGGGACTTTCGTCAAAGTCTGTTAGATTAAAACAAACAAACAAATATGAATTAAAGTGATTAAAGAATAAATCCACTGGAAAAATAGATTATTAACTATTTGTTCAGATTCCACAGATGAGTAACTCTATCTTTTGTTTTGTCCTCAGCTGGAAAGGCAACTCATCATGCAGAGTGAAATGAGGGAAAGACAAATGGCCATGCAGATAGCATGGTCTCGGGAATTCCTCAAATATTTTGGAACTTTTTTTGGCCTTGCAGCCATCTCTTTTACAGCTGGGTATGTTTGCTATTGAACAATTTCTTCAATCATTTACTTCTTTTTGTCTTTTCCATTACCATTTTATTATGGCCAGGATAAGACTGGTCCAAATAGTGTATATAAGCAAAGTAACCTGTTATACCTTAGTCATTGGGGGTAACTCTGTCAAAGCGAGACAGTAACATTTAATTTAGTTTCTTAGGGTTGCTTCTGTCTTTTTCTCTATGTTATAAGTTAGAGACAGCACCCACTTGACACCAAGATAGAAGGCTTATACATGTTTATCTCCACAATCTCTTAGTGGTATATACCAATCCCTACCCATTTTAAAAACAAGGAACCTGAGCTTCAAAGTCAAGTAAAGATGAGCAAGTCACAGACTTTGCTCTTGAGAACTGCAGCATCTGGTTAGGGTTATTGGGTAAGGAAATCCTATTTCCATAGAATTATCAAATGAATTAAGTAACTTTGAAGGAAAAGACATTCTTCCAATAAGCAGGTAATTTTTTTCTATAAGTATACAGGTATGTATTTACAGGTTATTTTTTGATACTATTTTTTTTTTAATTCTTGAAACAGAGCAATTAAAAAAAAGAAGCCAGCCTTTCTGGTCCCTATTGTTCCATTAAGCTTTATCCTCATCTACCAGTATGACTTGGGCTATGGAACCCTTCTAGAAAGAATGAAAGGTAAGTATTTAATAAGCTAGAGTTTCTTTTTGCTGATTTATTTTCCATTTCAAGGATCCCTGCTTTAGGAACCCTTGACTTGTAAAGATTCTGACAAGACTCTCTCTTTGAACCTCCAATGACCAACATTTCTGCTCTCTTTCACACAATGGTGTGCTGGAGCCAGCTTATATAAGCTCACAAGAACCAATCACTACATTTTCAGAGATTGTGTAAGCTGGTTGTTAAACATAGTCATTTAATTTATTAAAACTTATATAAACTTGTAATTAAATTATATCAAGTTAAATTATGTTTAAAACAAAGGTAATAAATAGAACTCATCTGTTTCTAAATATTTACTATTATCCATATTCTTTGGTTATTTATATCTATTGTATCTGTGTGATAGAAATGCATGTGTAATATACAGACAAAATAGAGCTACAGTCCAATTTCAGTGACATCCCATTGGTAGCCTGAAGTTGGTCTTGGTGGGAGTATTTACACAATGGAAATCTGCAGTTGCCAAATCAAGGCTTGACTTCTTGTTTTGTTGATTATCTAGACCAGGGGTTTGCAATTGATGGCCTACAGATTGGCCACCTGTTTTCAAAAGTAAAGCTTCATTGGAACATATCCATGCTCATTCATTTATGTGTTGTCTGTGGCTACCTTCCCATTACCATGACAGAGCTGAGTCATGAAACAGAAACATAGGAGCCCACAAGCCTGTAATATTTACTGTCTGGCCCTTTAAGAACGTTTGCCAACCTATGGTCTAGATTTTAAAAATTGGTGAAGAAAATGGTAATAATGGAGATTAAGCTTAAAAGTGTGCTTTGTTTGTAACTATTATATTGTCAATAGCATAAAAGTTGGTGAAATAGTCTTCTAATATTTAAAAACTATTATCCAGTTCAGCTAAGAAGTTGTTCACATCATTCTCAAATAAGTGAAGTTCTGACATTTGTCTTCAGTGAAACAATTCATTGTTTCACTTGTGTCCTACTCATTTGTGTAAATGAAAACACCAATCATCATCTATTATACTCTATCGACAACTGCAACATAGGCTCGCTATGGATTCAGGTGTTCCATAAAAATTAATGAAAGCATTCTGTAAGAATCAATTTGCTATGTAAAATTTTACAATTAAGAGTTTTGCACATTTTATTATACATATTTTTGTGTATAATAAACATGCATAATAAACATATATTTAATAAATTTATATACATTTTATTTTCAGAGAACTGGTTGGTAAATATTCACCAGCACACTGCTGCTGTCACAGAATCCTGGTTTGTACCGCCCTGGAATTTGACACAGCTGGGACAGAAATTGAATAGAAAATTTTTGTGAGAATTTCCTATTTAAAAAAAATTAGAATTCATCAGAAAACTTATCACATTAGAAAACTTAGATTATACTTTTTTTGCATGTTAATAGTGATGACCCTAAAATATCCAATCCCTGTTGGACTGAGTTTATCATCAGCCATTCTATAAACACATGATGAGAATTACCAACTAGAAGGAAGGCTCTCTCACATGGAAAACATCTAGTCTGTCATCAGTGGCCAACCTAATTACATATAATTTTATAATGATTTTTACTTGCTATTTGAGATAGAGGTAAATAAAAAGAAGGTATTTACAGATGATTGAAATGTTCTTATAATTCGAAAACTATGGCCTGTTCTGTTGGGTTTGGAGTACAGTTAATAGTGTGTGAGAAGAAGGCCAGGTGCAGTGGCTCACACCTGATGCCAGCACTTTGGCAGGTGAAGGCAGGCAGGTCACCTGAGTTCAAGATCAGCCTGTTCAACATGGTGAAAACCTGTCTCTACAAAAAATTAGCCAGTGCACACAACTGTAGTCCCAGCTACTCAGGAGGCTGAGGCACAAAAATCACTTGAACTCAGGAGGCAAAGGCTGCAGTGAGCTGAGATTGTGCCACTGCACTCTAGCCTGGGCGACAGAGCTAGACGCTGTCTCAAAAAAAATAAAATAGGGTGTTAAAAGAGGAGTACTCACAGAAAGTCTTATCTTTTATTCCCAAGGGAAACTTGTGAAATGTAAACATGTATTGTAATACAATCTTTTTAAATGTGCTAACTAGTCTTCAACAATGAAAGCTAGCAAATGTCATTGGGCCCAAGAAATTAATGCATTTTGTAGCTCTTTGAAAGAGGAGTTGTTTATAAAGATGTGTATATGTGTATATTTGTATGTATACAGACTAAATAACATTTAATATTATTTTGAGTATTTACAAGTAATGTCAGGTTGAAGATGAGCTTTTCTCAAAAATTAGAATTTGTAGTAAACTTTACTTTCTCTCTTGTCTCTTATATTAAAGGGCAATAGGAAAGACTACATGTGGGTTCTCTACCGCATATCCCTCCAAACAGAATTAATACTAATCCTGACTTTGGTTCGAGGGAAAAAATTATTTATTTTGATGTTTTTTTCTCTTCTGCATCTCCTGATTTATTTATGAGTTTTCAGAATTTATCACTATGTTTCCTCTGGGAAGTGTGTTACTTCTCCTGAGTAAAATGTTTAAGTGTGAGATTGGGAACATGGCTTATATAGTGTTCAAGCCTTTTAGGGGCTATAGCAATCAGGCTTTGTCACAAATTCCTGAATGATCCCTTTGTCACCTTGTGTATTTCTGTACTTTATTTAAGGTGAAGCTGAGGACATACTGGAAACAGAAAAGAGTAAATTGCAGCTGCCAAGAGGAATGATCACTTTTGAAAGCATTGAAAAAGCCAGAAAGGAACAGAGTAAATTCTTCACAGACAAATGAAATCGTGTTTACCAGTCAAATCTCAAAGCACAGAATTATTAACTTGAATCATGGTTCTTACGGTTTTTTAAATGCTCAAGATTTTGATATTATAGATTTTATTTTAAAATATTAAAATGCAAGATGAGTTTTGAGCTATTTTAAAATAAAATTTATAACATTCAACACAAATCATGGAGGTGCTCTAACTTTCAGATTTCCTCTCTGTGTGCATTACAGATATCTAAGTGTAAAATTAATAAATTGTTTTGAATTCCTGGAAGCAAATGCCCAGCTGCTCTCACTTCCCTGGTCACACATACTTTCCATATCACATTCCATTTCCATGGATGCTTCGATATTTTGTGTTTTTCAGTTGTGTCCTGCTGCCATATAACAGAAAACAGTATTGAATAACATATATACTGCATTTACTATGACTGTCACTATTCCGAGTGTTTTGTACATATTCTTGTAATCATCCCAATAATTTCACGGGGCAGGAATCGTTTTATAAATGTAGAAACTGAGGCACAGATAAACAGCTTGAACAGAGACAGGAGCATGCAAGCCAAATCCAAGAAGTTGCTGCAGGTCATCCAATTTGACTGGGCCGAAGCCGTACTTGGCCAGAGCTTGGATTTGAACAAGTGTGGCTCCAGTGGTTGTGCTCTAAAAGGCCTTGGCAAGGTTAGGTCTTAACTCATGCTTAACATGAAAAAAAAAGCTGTAAAAGGGAAAAGGTAACAACATTCAAATAATGGCTCAGGCCATAGTTACTAGAGAGGTGGAAATGAGAGAGGTGGATTTGGATGACTGCCTTTTTATTTAGACTCACTGAGAAAAATCCCCATAAAATACTCCTATGTATAGGTATTCCTCCAGATGCAAACCCTACATTTAACATGCTCATTCCAAAGAGATTTGTCGATACTACTATGTGCCAGGCACTGTTGTAAACACTAGAGCTACATAAGTGAATAAGTAGACAATGTCTTGTATCCTGGGCAGAGGAATATGTTCTAGAGAAGGGTGGGAGAATTGGGGGGAGCAACAAATTAACATGGAGATAAACAAGATCATTTCTATTCATGACAAATGCTTCAGTGGAAATGAAACAGTGGTAAGAGAATGATTGGAATAATGAGGTGGTGCTACTTTAGATTGGGACTGCAGACACTGGCTCTCTACAGAGGTGACATTTGAACTAAGACATGCATGGCCAAATAATAGAAAAAAGCTCAGGAAGAGTAATAGGAGGGTAAATCTAAAGGTAGGAACAAGCATGAATATAATGTGGTCCCTACTTTCAAGGAGCTGACAACATATCAACATGTGGTTTGTTACAATTTTAGTTGTAGAGAACCTTGAGCCGAGTCTTGAAGGATGCATAGAAGTTCTCCACGAAGGCAAGTGTTGAAGAGGAAGGGTGCGCCAGGCAGGAGAAGCAGCTTGAATGAAGGTAGGACCGTGCAAGCTAAATCCAAAGAGTTGCTGCAGGTCATTCAATTTGGCTGCAGCAAGGGGTTCCTCATGTGGGGTACTTTTTAATAATGATCCTGGTGATGGCATAATTCAATTCCTGAAGGGCCTTGGATGTAACAGCGAGGAGTGTGGACTCTTTTCTGAGAGTGATAGCAGTAAAAGAATGCAAAATGGTATTTTACCCAGATTAGTAGATTAGAAGGGAAAGATCAAGATGAGGAGCTGCAATGATCCAGCTGAGTGCTGACCAGGGGCCTGAATTAAGACTACAGCCTTGGGAATGGACTCAAGATTATGAAAAGAAACAGTAGCGATACCCAGAAACCAGTTTGTGGTCACAGAGCAGGACAAGCTGTTTTCCCTGCATTTTTAATCCATGTGGATTATCTAAGGCTCCTAGAGAACATGGGAAAGAAGCAGTATTGAGAGGAATACTCATGGACTCACAAATGCCTAAGACCCAGTGCTGATCGTAGGTCACACCAGAATCTGGAATTACATTTCTTTCCTCATAATTCAATCATGATATTCAAATGTTCCTGACATAGTCTAGCCAGGACTCACCAGGAATGGGTTTGAGGCCTCTGCAAGGGCTGATCGGATCAAGACCTTATATGGGATTTTCATTACTGTGTAACATAGCCAGTCCCTGGGCCCCCTTAAGAACACCAGGATGTTCATTTGTATTGGCTTCTTCCTCTGGCACTGACAGTTTATTAATAATTCCACCTCAGTAGAGGCCCTGCTGAGAAATATATACACACACTCTCATACTTTTGTTTGCTCCCAATTGCATAGTGAGGCAAAAATTAAATTGGAACTATTAAATAATGACCATGCAGTGCAATTATATTGTAACATTTTTCAGTTTATAATTGCTGATTATCCAAAGATTTTCCTCTCTTATTATTACAGTGCCATTTTGTTGAAATGAAAAATATTTCTGCTGTGATGCTCCTGAGCTAATTCTTCTTCACTTATGTTAATTAAATACTCGTTTATACTTATGATTAAGCCCTAATTGCCAACTAGATATCTGACATTTCCAAATACTGAAACTTATATGGTCTTCTATAAGAAGCTAGCTTATAATCATCACAAACTTTTATGATATTGCAAGAAGAATGAGGAAATAAATATGAGAAAGTATATTAGGAAAAGGATAAGAAACAGGTTTCATTATAAACAAAGATTTAGATTAAACTCATGGTAACCTCACTCAATCTCTTTGTCAATTATTAGGAACAAAGTTGGAGGAAAACTTAACACACTATGTGTTTGTGTTCTTCCTAAGACATTCTTGGCCCAGGCAAAGCAATACAGAGACTGCTAAGTATATGTGGAGTCTGTTAGAGTTAAGGGATATAAATGTGGATCCAGAGATTCTCTGCAGCAGAAAGACTGTTCTTGATAATCACTGTAAAATGGTAAAAATGCAGTTTATGACACGTCATTACCTAAGTGTTTTAAATGTTTCATATTCACATTTACATGAGAGAATTGTTTTCCCAGTTAAAACAAAAAGATCAAAGTCTGAAATTACATATGATTCAAGTGTATATGTTGTTCCACCAATCAGAATTTGTGTTTAGAGGTTGAAGTTTCCTTTATGATGTGTTGCTTATTGCACTTTGTAAAGACTTTGTGAGAAAGATCCCATAATGCAAGGTAGTTTTAATGACAAATAGTAAAATTATAATCAAAGATGTTCAAGAGGAAGGGAAGACCCTTAGAAATAGTGTAAGCCCTTACCTTACACTTGAAAAAATTGAGGCCTTTTGTAATTGACATAAATTTTTACATCTAGTAATGGTAGTTACATTAAAACTTTGGTATTTGTTATCCCTGGCAGGATTCTTTTCAATGCATCATGCTGCCTGACCAAGAAAAAAAATAGTGTCAAAGTTAAAATAAAATATAATTTAAAAATTACCACACATGTTCAGTCTCAGAGCCATATAAAGTGTCCTAGGGTGGGGTTAGAAGGGGATTGGTTAGAAGAAAATTGAGAAGGAACAGACTCAGATTGCAAAAATAATCTATTACCAATATAATCTAAATATGAGCCATTTGAAATTGATAATATATTTTGTAGACTGCCACAGTTTTAATATATGAATATTCAAGTGTGATACTGTAGAAACACAAGCCAGAACCTCGGTACTTTTTCTGCCCTACCATTCTGGGAAAGGAATAAACTGTTACTGAGAAAATCTAATTAAATAAAGCCCATGGTTCAGGGATTGTGGTATCTCTTGACCTTGGAGGGTGTCTGTTTTGTGAGAGGATTGGAAATGCTCCCTTAGATTTGGCCTTGTAGATGCCCACAGGAGATTTCAGGAAGTACCTTGCCTACCATCAGCTGTCTGCTTTCTCCTTTCAGAAAGCAGTTTCCAGTATTTTCTTCAAAATACTGGCTGTTTAGCATCTCCACTGATTGCTCTAATAGCTTTGGGTCAGTCCCGGTACTTATGATGTCTGGAGTAGTATCTGGGCTACAGATGTTCTAAGAGATACAGGCTGAATGGAAGGAACGGAAGTGAGAAAAGCCTAGAAAATAAGAAAATGGGCAAGGAAAAATGGGATAGAGCTGACTCAACTGCCTCTAACAGTAGACAGCCCAAGAATGCCTGTCAGGATTCAGCTACTGGCTTTGTTGCGGGAGCTGAACCCACCAACACAATCCAAAGACCAAAGCCACCAATGAGATTCCCTCACAGGACAGTTTATTTTGATGTGCTGACTTGTTCCTGTGGTTACTCAAATGACAGAAGTGTAGCTGGGGCAGCACATAGTAATCCTGACCACTGAATAAAAGCAGTGGAAACTGTATCCCACTGATAAGAACTCAGTGGCATCACTAAGTCTGAGGTTTGCATAACATTTTTGCCTCAAAATTTCTCAGTCCACAAGTGTCAAGGATTGAATGAAGGAGGGTTAGCCTCAGTAGGTTTATTTATTTTTTCTTGAAGGACTTCATCTGTGGTCAGCAGCACTCCATGGGTGTTTTCTTCTCTGCACTTGAGGTGGAGGTAAATCCTGACTTTGTGTTGGTTTAGGCATGCCATTTGGTGTTAGGAGAACAGAGTCCATGGTGTAGGAATGGCCAGAAATCTAGGACTATAGCTTGATGACGGTTTCAAAAAATGGTAAGGAAGTAAATGGCCATTGAATGTATGTGAAAGTCAAAGAGTTAGAGATAGTGGTAGAAACTGAAGTGTGATAAAGGAGACATGGGAAAGTCTATCAGGATAATGTTAGAATAATATGATCAGCCTTTGAAAAATACTAGTGACCGTTTTTCCTTCTCTTCCCCCCATTCCCACACCATTAATTTACTGCTGATAAACATTTGACTTAACTTGAAGGTAACACCAACTTAACCACTAAGGTGATTTTGAAGAAAGATGAGCTAGGAACCCAAGATGGGTTCTGAGGCACTTCACAGTTTCACATCTCCTTAAAATGCTTCAGAGAAAACTTGGTCTCTGGAATGTTTTTCTTTTAATCTTCAAAGAAATAGGAATTTTGGAAGCAGACCAACTGATGCGACCTATTTCAAACTAGTGATAATAAAAAGACACCTGGGGTTGGAATGAAGTCATTACAGTTGGATAATATAGAACATGAGGATTCTTTATACTATTTTGTTTACTTTGTATGTGTTTGAAGTTTTCATAATAAACAGTTTTTCATAATAAGTTTTTAAAAGCAGAAGTACTTTCCAAATCATTCAGATCAGCAAACTTGATCTTGCTAGACTTTTGAAACTACAAGCATTTTTAAAAGATAATGAAAACTTTAATGTTGAGTGAAATAATATAATATGCATAAGAATACATTCAATAGGTTTAAAAACATGGCAGAAGTTGAGAGATTGATGTCATCAAGATGGTGGAGTAGGAGATATAAGCCTTCGATCCTCCCCCCAACACACATATGCATGCGTGCGTGCGCGCGCGCACATGAACATAGACAGGTATAGCCGTAAGACAGCTCAAGGGCCATTAAAGAATCTGCAGCAATACAGCAGAACAAAATAAAATGGAGACTATCCACATAGAAGGGATCACTGGTGAAATTTGTATACCTGAGATTCCAGAAGCCAGGAACAAAGAAGGAAGACAGATGCTTTTGGTATTAGCCAAATTAACCGCTGTGGTCCCCAGCAGCATTTTCTGCAGAGGCCACCAGCATCTTTTGTTACTAAGGTACCCAACAGCCATTTTTACCACTCTCAGAGAGGAAGACATAGCTGCACTCCTTGTCTGCCACCTATTTTAACCCCGTATGCCCCAACTCCCAAGCTGCAGCTGCCTTTCAAGTGCCCCCACTCTAGAGCTGTGTTCTGTGGCTTAACTGCCCTGCCCACATCTTAGACACTGGACCCATTGCTACAGCAAGCTAGTTCACATTCTGAACTTTAGAGTGCCAAAGTATCTCTAACCATGCCTGTGCTCCAGGCTCAACTACCATAGAGAGCTAGATCTTATCCCAACTCCCAAGTACTATTACTCTGTGTACACCTGTGCTGCCATTCTCAGTTCCCCAAGCACATGTGCAACACATACAATTACCACTGCAGCAGAGGGGGTACCTGCCCCCTGGGCACCAGTGCCGCTACTGCCCTAGAGCCCAGAGCAATAGTGCCTGCATGTGTACCTGTGCTTTAGGACTGACCTCTGTGGCTGCTCCATGGGTGCACTCATCAGATACCAGAGCCACCATTACTGCAAAAGAGCCTGAAAGCTGGTCCCAGTTCCAAGTGGGACCTACCCCAAGTCACAACTTCCTTGGCAGGAGAAAAAACATTGGGAGGACCATAGCAGCCATTATCATGAAAACCGTAACAACCCTCACTGCTACGGTGGACATTCACAGCATTAGCTGCTGAGTCTTCAACAACACTTACCTCAGCTGACAGAACTACATGGTTACTACCAAGGAACTGCACTCCATCCATCCAAAGCCTTTACTTCTCCCTACTGAGGAAGGCATTTCCACATTGAAACTAGCCCAAATGTCTGAAAGAGGCAATTGCTTTAACAAATGTGTAGACATCAATGCAATGCAATAGGAAACAAAAAAAAAAAAACCAAAAACAAAAGAAAACAAAACAAAAAAAAACAGACATATCACCACCAAGAGAACACAGTAGTTTTTCAGTTTCTGACCCTAGAGAAATGGGACTATATGAACTTTCTGACAAAGAATTCAAAATATTTGTTTCAAGCAAGCTCAGTGAACTTCAGTAAAATACAAACAATTCAATGAAATCAGAAAAATAATAAACAAAATGAGAAATTTAATAAAGCAATTGAAATTATTTAAAAAAACAAATAGAAATCTGGACATGAAAAATAATGAAAAATGAAAAAGTCAATACAAAGCATCAACAGGGAATTGATTAATCAGAAGAAACAATCTGAACTTGGAGACAGGATATTTAAAAATATACAGTCAGAAGAGTAAAAAGAATGGAAAGGAATAGAGAAAGCATACAGGATTTATGGGACAGTATCAAAAAAGCAAATATTCAAATTATAGGAATTTAAGAAAAAGAAGAAACAGAAAGATTATTTTTAAAATATTAGCTGAAAACCATCCAACTAAGTAAAGATGTAAATTCCCAGGAACAAGATGAAAGGTCTCTAATCAGATACAATCCAAATAAGACTATATCAAGACATATTATAACCAAACTGCCAAACATCAAAGACAAAGAGATAATTCTGAAAGCAGTAAAATAAAAGAATAAAACACTTATAAGAGAGTCCCAAAGGCTAGCAGAGAATTTCTCAGCAGAGTTCTTACAGGCCAGGAGAGAGTGGGATGATATTTCCAAAGTGCTAATGAAAAATCTGCCTACCAAGAACACTGTACCTGGCAAAGCAGTCCTTCTGAAATGAAGAAAAACTAAAGACTTTCCCAGCCAAACAAAAGATGAGGAAGTTCATCACTACCAGCCCTGTCTTTGTTTGTTTGTTTGTTTGTTTGTTTTGAAACAGTTTCCTTTTGTTACCCAGGCTAGAGTGTAATGGCACCATCTTGGCTCACTGAGGCCTCTACCTACAGGGTTCAAGCTATTCTCATGCCTCAACCTCCCAAGTCACTGGGATTACAGGTGTGAAGCACCAGACCCAGCCAAGACCTATCTTATAAGAAATGTTAAAGGAAGTTTTTTAGGCTGAAAGTAACATAAAAACATGAAAGTATAATACTTACTGGTAAAAGTGCATAGTCAAATTCAGAATATTGTGATACTGTAAAGGTGGTGTGTATTCCCTCCAGCTCTAATTTTTTGGAGGGCTTTGAGAAATATTGGCATTAATTCTTCTTTGAAAGTTTGGTAGAATTCAGCTGTATGGCCATCTGGTCCTGAGCTTTTATTTGTTGAGAGATTTTAAATCACTATTTCAATTTCTTTGTTAATTATCTTTTCAGGCTTTCTACTGCTTCCTGATTCAATCTTGGTAGGTTGTATTTTTCTAGGAATTTATACATTTCCTCCAGATTATCAATTTATTTGGCATATAATTATTCATAATTAGTCCATTATGATCCTTTTTTATTTCCGAGGTATCTGTTCTACTGTCTCCAATTTTATTTTTGATTTTATATATTTCAGCCCTCTCTTTTGTTATCTTAGTCTAGTTAAGGGTTTGTCAGGTTTGCTTACTTAAAACACTCTTAGGCTGGGCGTAATGGCTTACGCCTATAATCCCTGCACTTTGGGAGGCTAAGGCAGGTGGATCACCTGAGGTCGGGAGTTTGACACCAGCCTGGCCAACATGGTGAAACCTTACCTCTACTACACATACAAAAATTAGCCAGTCATGGTGTCTTGTGCCTGTAATTCCAACTACTTCGGAGGCTGAGGCACAAGAATCACTTGAACCTGTGAGGTGAAGGTTGCAGTGAGCCAAGATCGTGCCACTGCACTCCAGACTGGATGACAAAATGAGACTCTGTCTCAAAAAATAAAAACAAAACAAAACAAAAACCCCAAAAAACCCTCTTAGTTTTATTGATTTTTCTGTTTCTTATTTATTTATTATTATTTTTTTCATTCTTTCTTTCCTTCTTCTAAAGTTGGGTTTAGTTTTTTCTCCTTTTTCTACTTGCTTGAGTTGTAATATTGGGTTACTTACTTGGGATTTTTCTTCTTTTTAAATGTAGGCATTTATTATTATATAAACTTCCCTTTGAAAACTGCTTTTGCTGCATTCCATAGGTCTTGGTATATTGTGTTTCCAGTGTTATTTGTCTCAAAATATTTTAATTTCCTTTTTTGGTTTCTGTTTTGACACATTTGGTGTTCACGAGCATGTTGCTTAATTTCCTTATTTTTTTCCTGTTATTAATATAAGTTTCATACTATCTTGGTCAGAAATAGTACTTGATGTGATTTTGATCTTAAATTTATTATGACTTGCTTTATGCCATACCAAATGGTCTATCCTGGAGAATGTGCACTGGAGAAAAATGTGTGTCCTGCTGTTGGATAAAATGTTCTGTATATATCTGTTAGGCCCATTTTGTCCACAGTGCAATTCAGTTCCAATATTTTCTTATTAATTTTCTGATTGTTTGATCTGTCTGTTGTTGAGATTGGAGTATTGAAGTCCTCTATCACTGTTGTATTGCTGTCTATTTCCTCCTTTATGTCCATTAATACTCACTTTATTATATAGATGCTTCAGTATAGGGTGCATATATATTTACAATTTTTATGTTCTCTTGATGAATTGAGCCATTTATCATTATATAATAACCTGGTTTCTTTTTACGATTTTCAACTTAAAGTCTATTTTATCTGATGTAAGTGTAACCACTCCTACTCTCTGTGGTTACTATTTGCATAAAATACCTTCTTCCATGCCTTCAATATCAGGATATGTGTGTTCTTTTTATAATTTAATTTTTTATTGATACCTAACAGACATACATATTTTGGGGGCACATGTGATAATTTAACACATTCATAATTTGTAAAGAAATCAGTATAATTGGGATATCCATCACAAGTATCTGTCTTTTCTTTATGCAAGAAGCATTGCAATTATTCTCTAATCATTACGAAATATAAAAAAGATGTATAAACTAAAGTCACCCTACTGACCTGTTAAACACTAGGTCTTATTTCTTCTATCAAACTGTGTATTTGTACATATTAATGAATCTCTCCTCATCTCTCCTCCACCTACCCTTCGTAGAAAAATTCTTTGTTAATTCTGTGTATACAGACACACACACACACACACACACACACACACACACACACACAGTTTTGTTAAATATTGTGAAATTCTCCTCCAAAAGGGTCGTACGATTTTGCATTCCCACCAGCCCACTGGCATATCTATGCCTCTCCCATACTTCATCAACAGTATATTAAGTTGAAAATTTTTGCTATTCTAATGACTCAGAAATGTTATCTTAATGTGGTTTTAGATTGCATTTCTCTTATTATAAGCACACCTGAGCATTTTTTCACATGTTCACAGACCAATTTATGTCTTTTGCAACTTGCCTATTTGTGTCTTTTACCCATTTTTTCTCTAGAATTTTGGTCTTTTCCCCTCTCAATTTTTAAAAGGTCTTTGTATGTTAGAACTATTATGTGTATTTGTAATATTTGTGGCAAATATTTTCTTTCAATTTAATACCATATTTTGACTGATTACAATGTGTGTGCGCTTTCTATCTCATACTAGTACCAACTGCTTTAATTATATGGGCTTTAAAATATGGTGTAATATCTGGTAGGGTCAGTTCTCTCTCAGAGCACTTCTTTCTCAGTGTAGCCCAACTATGTTTTATTTTTTTTAAGACAGAGTCTTACTCTGTCGCCCAGGCTGGAGTGCAGTGGTGCAATCATAGCTCACTGCAGGCTCAAACTTCTGAGTTCAAGTGATCTATCCCAGCTTTTTTTTTTTTTTTTTTTTTTTTTTTGAGATGGAATCTTGCTCTGCCATCCAGGCTGGAGAGCAACAGTGTGATCTTGGCTCACTGCAACCTCCATCTCCTCGGTTCAGGCGATTCTCCTGCCTCAGTCTCCTAGGGTATATGTGTTCTTAAAGCTAAAGCATGTCTTGTATAAGCTGCACATAGTTGGATCTTGGTTTTTATCCATTCAGCCACTCTATATATTTTGACTGGAGAATTTAATCCGTTTACATTCAAAGTAATTATTGAAAGATAAGAACTTACTATTGCCATTTTGTTAATTGCTTTCTGGTTGTTTTATAGATCCTTTGTTTGTTGTTTACCTTTGTGATTTTATGATTTCCTGTAGTGCTAAGTTTTGATTCCTTTTTCTTTAGCAGTTGTGTATCTGCTGTTGTCTTTTGTTTTCTGGTTACTGTGAGGCTTACATAAAACATCTTATAGTTATAAGTCTATTTTATGTTGACAGCAACTTAATTTTAAACCCATACAACAACTCTGGACTTTAAGCTTCCTTATTTATATTTTTGATTTCACAATTTATGTATTTTTAAATTATGTATTTCTTAATCACTTCAACCATTGTGGAAGACAGTATGGCACTTCCTCAAGGATCTAGAACCAGAAATACCATTTGACACAGCAATCCCATTACTGGGTATATGCCCAAAAGATTATAAATCATTCTGTTATAAAGACACATGCACATGTATGTTTATTGCAGCACTGTTCACAATAGCAAGGACTTGGGACCAACCCAAATGCCCATCAATGATAGACTGGATAAAGAAAATGTTGCACATATACACCATGGAATACTATGCAGCCACAAAAAAGGATGTGTTTATGTCCTTTGTAGGGACATGAATGAAGCTGGAAATCATCATTCTCAGCAAATTAATACAAGAGCAGAAAACCAAACACCACGTGTTCTCACTCATAAGTGGGAATTGAACAATGAGATCACATGGACACAGGGAGGGGAACATCACACACCAGGGCCTGTTGTGGGGTGGGAACCTAGGGGAGGGATAGCATTAGGAGAAATACCTAATGTAGATGACATGTTCATGGGTGCAACAAACCACCATGGCAAGTGTATACCTATGTAACAAACCTACATGTTCTGCACATGTATGCCAGAACTTAAAGTATAATTAAAAAAAAAATCACAGATATAAAAACAATAGAAAAATAAAATAATAAACTCCTAAAGATGTTATGTGCACATATATATACATATATAATATATATCAATGATAAGTATATACTCAATAAATACAGATTTACAAATATATACTCAAAAAATTATTTCTTATAGTTATTATTTTTGACTCTTGACTTTTAACCTTCATACTAAAGATAGACATAACTTACAGAGCACCATAGTAATATTAGAGTATTTTGAATTTGACTACATATTTACTTTTACCAGTGAGTTTTATACTTTCTTATGTCTTCATCTTAGTAACTAGTGTCCTTTTATTTCCACTTGAAGAACTCCCTTAACCATTTCTTGTAAGGCTGGTATAATGGTAATGAATTTTCTCAACTTCTTTTGTTTGTCTGGAATAGACTGTTTCTCCTTCATTTGTAAAAGATAGCTTTGTTGAGTTTAGTATTCTCACCTGAACATTTTTTTCTTTCAGCACTTTGAATACATCATCTCATGTGTCCTGACCTGCAAGGTTTCTGCTGAGAAATTTGCTGATAGTCTAATGGGAATCCCCTCATATGTGATTTGATGCTGTTCTCTTGCTGCTTTTGAAATTCTCTCTTTGTCTTTAACTTTTTACTTTTTAATTGTAATGCACCTTGGAGGCAACCTATTTGAGATCAATCTGTTTGTGAACTTTGGAGCTTCTTGGATCTGGATGTTCATATCTCTTCTAAAACTTGGGAAGTTTTTAGCAATTATTTCATTATATAAGCTTTCTGCACTTATATTTGTCTCTTCTCTCTGTAGAACTCCCATAATGCAAAAGTTTGTTTGCTTAATAATGTCCCATACATCCCATAGGCTATTTTCACACTTTTTTGTTTTTTTCTCCCTCTGATTGGGTAATTTAATAAGACCTATCTTCAAATGCAGAGATTCTTTCTTGTGCTTGATCTAGTCTGCTGCTGAAGCTATTATATTTTTTATTTTATTCACTCAATTCTTCAGCTCCAGATTTCTGTTTTGTTCTTTATTGAATTTCTCATTAAGATTATGAATTACTTTCCTGATTTTGCGGAATTGTCTCTCCATATTCTCTCAGATCTTTCTGAGTTTCCTTAAGATTATTATTTTTCATTCCTTTTTAGGCAACTCCCAAGCTTCCTTTTCTTTGGGGTCAGTTAGTGGCACATTGTCTTTTGTGGTTGTCACGTTTCTTGCTTTTTAGTGTTTCTTATGTCCCTGAAATGATGTCTGTGCATCTAGTGAAACAGCACCTCTTCCAAACTTTAGAGAGTGGCATTAGTAGGGAAAGACTTTGACTCTGGAAGGCAGGGCATAGCATTGCCCAGCTAAAGGTTAGGATCCAGAAAGAGGGTACAGTTGCATTTGAGAAACAGAGCCAATAGGGGGTGGGAGGCTAGGGGAGGGATAGCTATTGCATCTTAGGCCCCAGGACATGAGGATTAGTCAGGATTCTGGACCCAGGAGTAGTGGGGCATGGCAGTATCCCAGAATCTGTGAAGCCAGGTGTGACAGCAGCAAGGACCTTGGAATAGCAGAGGGTAGCTGTCACTTGGGCCCTGGAAGGAAGGGACAGTGCAGCAATGATTCCATTCCTTAGGGATGGGGGTGTCTCAGCAGCTCATACTGTAATGGGCTAGTTCAGTTCCAGGGAAGCAGGGTACTACAGTCATTCAACCTGTGGGGCATCCCAGCTCAGTCAGTGTTCTGTTTATCTAAGATGTAAGGTACCATGTCATCTTATCCCTGAGATGTGCAACTGATTTGGCTTGGCCGTGATACTGATTTCCTAGAGGCAGGGTGCTGCTTTGATTCAGGAAAAGGGGTACATGACTGCTCTCACCAAAAATAAATAACTATATTAGACTATGAATATATTAATCAACCTGATTTGATCATTTCACAATGTTTGCATGTATCAAATCATCACATTGTACCCAATAAATATATATGTAATTATTATTTGTCAACTCAATAAAATAAACGTTTTAAAGAAATAGAGTCACTGAATGGATTAAAAAGACCCAACTCTATGCTCCCTGCAAGAGACTTGCTTCTCCTTTAAGAATACACATAGATTTAAAGTGAAAGGTTGTAAAAAGACATTTCATGCAAAGGGAAACCAAAAGAAATCAGTGGTAGCTATGCTTAAATCAGATAAAACAGACATTTTCAAAAACTAAATTGAGACAAAGAAGGTCATTATATAATGAGATAAAAGATCAATTCATGAAGAAAATATAATGTAAATACATATACATTCAACATCAGAGAATCTATATATTTATAATACAAATATTAAAAGATCAGAAGAGATAGATAGATTGTAATATAATAATACCAGAAGTCTTCAGTATCTCACTTTCAGCAACACAAAAATCATCTAGATAGAAAATAAGGAAACTTGAACTACACTTTGGGTCAAATGAACCTAACGGACATATATAGACTATTCCATTCAACAGCAGCAGAATACAGATTCTTTTCTTGCACACCCAAAACATTTTTCATGCTAGATCATATGTTATGCTACAAAACAAGTCCTAACAAATGTAAGAAAATTGAAATCGTATCAATTATTTTTTGATACCACAATGTCACTCCTCAGTAATTGCATAGCATTTCACAGGTTTAAATGAAATATTGGCTGGCTGCTTGTTTGTTATTTTCCTCCCTTATTCCTTCTTGTCTCCATTGTTAAGTACAATTATTGGCATAAAAGAGGTTTTCAATACCCATTTTTAGACTGCATTCTAGCCTGGGCAATAAAGCAAGACTCCTGTTCTCTCTCCCTCTTTCTCTTCCTCTTTCTTTCTCTCTTTCATTCTTTTTTTTTCTCTTTCTTTTTTTCTCTCTTAAAAAAAAAAAACTGGATACAGTTTGACTTAAAAAAAAAAAAAAAGAATTGCTTTTGCTGCATCCCATAAGTTTTGGTATGTTGTGTTTCTATCTTCATTGTCTCAATATATTTTTTTAATTTCCTTTTTAGTTTCTTCTTTGACCCATTGTTTAGGATGAGGGTGTCTAATTTCTACGTATTTTTGAATTTTCTGCAATTCCTTCTCCAAATCGACAATTTGATTTCTAGTTTATGACTGCTCTGAGTAGCCAAGGAACCAATTCTTTATATTTCATTTAAACCTGTGAAATGCTATGCAATTACTGAGGAGTGATTTAC
The DNA here is from genome assembly GCF_009761245.1 of Sapajus apella. NCBI lineage: Eukaryota > Metazoa > Chordata > Mammalia > Primates > Cebidae > Sapajus > Sapajus apella. Next base: position 21,524,026 of record NW_022436964.1, on the reverse strand, counting down.
TTCCAATTATGTAGTCACTTTTAGAGTAGGTGTGATGTGGTACTGATAAAAATGTATGTTTTGTGGATTTGGGGTGGAGAGTTCTATAAATGTTTATTAAGTTTATTTGTTCCAGGTCTGAGTTCAAGTCCTGGATATCCTTGTTATATATCTGTCTCGTCGATCTGTCTAATACTGACAATGTGATGTTAAAATCTCCCACTATTGTTGTGTGGGAGTCTAAGTCTCTTTATAAGTCATTAAGAACTTGCCTTATGTATCTGGGTGCTCCTTTATTGGGTGCATATATATTTAGGATCATTAGCTCTTCTTGTTGCATTGATCCTTTTACCATTATGTAATATCCTTCTTTGCCTCTTGATCTTTGTTACTTTAAAGTCTATTTTATCAGAGGCAAGAATTGTAACTCCTGCTTTTTATTTAATTTTATTTTTTGCTCTCCATTTGGTTGGTAAATCTTCCTCTGTCCCTTTGTTTTGAGTCTGTGTGTATCCTTGCATGTGAGATGGGTCTGGATGCAGCATACCAATGGGTTTTGGCTTTTTATCCAATTTGCCTGTCTGTGTCTTTTGATTGGGGCATTTAGTCGATTTAAATTTAGGATTAATAATAATATATGTGAGTTTAATATTGCCATTTGATGCTGGCTGGCTGTTTTGCCCATTAGTTGATGTAGATTCTTCATTATGTTGATGCTCTTTACCTTTTGGTATATTTTTGGATTGGCTGATACAGGTTGTTCCTTTCTATGTGTAGTGCTTCTTTCAGAAGCTCTTGTAAAGCAGGCTTGGTGGTGATGAAATCTCTGAGTACTTGCTTGTTCAGAAAAAATTTTATTTTTCCTTCACTAATGAAGCTTAGTTTGGCTGCATAGGAGGTTCTGGGTTGAAAATTCTTTTCTTTAAGAATGTTGAATATTGGCCCCCACTCTCTTCTGACTTGTAGGGTTTCTGCTGAGAGATCTGCTGTGAGTCTGATTGGCTTTCTTTTGTGGATAACCCGACCTTTCTCTCTGGCTGCCCTTAGCATTTTCTCCTTCATTTCAACCCTGGTGAATCTGACAATTATGTGCCTTGGGGTTGCTCTTCTTGAGGAATATCTTTATGGTGTTCTCTGTATTACCTGGAGTTGAATATTGTCCTGCCTTGCTAGGTTGGGAAAGTTTTCCTGGGTAATATCCTGAAGAATATTTTCCAACTTGGATTCATTCTCTGTGTCACATTCAGGTACACCTAGCAAACATAGATTAGGTCTTTTCACATAGTCCCATATTTCTTGGAGACTTTGCTCATTCCTTTTTACCCTTTTTTCTCTAATCTTGTCTTCTCGTTTTATTGTACTGAGTTGGTCTTCGACCTCTGATATCCTTTCTTCTGCTTGATCAATTCGACTGTTAAAACTTGTGCATACTTGACGAAGTTCTCATATTGTGTTTTTCAGCTCTATTAATTCAGTTATATTCCTCTCTAAATTGTCTATTCTCCTTAGCATTTAGTCAAACCTTTTTTCAAAGTTCTTAATTTCTTTGCGTTGGGTTAGAACATGTTCTTTTAGCTCATAGAAGTTTCTTATTACCCACCTTCTGAAGCCTGATTCTGTCAGTTCATCACACTCATTCTCCATCAGGCCTTGTTCCCTTGCTGATGAGGAGCTGTGATCTCCTGAAGGAGGAGAGGCATTCTGGTTTTGAATGTTTTCAGCCTTTTTGCACTGGTTTCTTCCCATCTTTGTGGATTTATCCACCTGTCATCTTTATAATTGCTGACTTTCAGATTGGGTCTCTGTGTCGATGTCCAGCTTGTTGGTGGTGATGTTATTTCTGTTTCTTTGTTTTCCTTTGGCAGACGCCACTCCCCCACAGAGCTGGATCTTCCTGGGTTCAGCTGTGATTGCTGTGAAACTCTCAACCGTCAGTGTTTCCAATTGCTGTTTTTTTTGTGGGGGTGGGACCAGCCGAGCCCAATTATCTGGCTCCCCACCTCAGAGCCCCCTTTTTTCCTAATTGAACGGTTGATTCTCTCCCAGATGCCCCAGTTGTGCGCTGAAAAGGTGCCAGGATCTATGCATTTTCCCATGGGGCAACCGCCCCGGCTGAAACAGCGGCACTGAGATTCGTGGTGCTTTTCTGCCTGGGAATCTCCTGGTCTGGCTCCCGGCTTCAGTCCCCTTTTCAATCAGCTGAATGGGCGACTCTGCCTTCCCAGAGCTCCAAATGCCAACCAAAAGGGCACCCAGTCCCACACACTCCACACTGAGAACCGCCAAGCCGGTATGCCAGCAAAACAGCTGTGCCGGTCAAAAGAGTCACACTGGCGACTCGTGGGGCTCCTCCACTGGGAATCTCCTGGTCGGTAGGCAACAAAAATTTGTCTGGAAGTCTGGCGTCCACTCACTCCCTGCACCTTCACTGGGAGCTAGAATCCTGAGCTGCTGCTAGTTGGCCATCTTGGATCTTTCTCTGTATCCAATTTTATTAAAGATACTTTTCATAAACAATCATGGTATTTCAGGCAGGACATGGGCAGACAGTCATTAACATTATACAACAACTTTCAAACTCCCTTCTTCAATGGACTACCAAAAATCAGAAAGCCACTATAAAACCCAATTAAGTCTTCATCTTATGTGTTGAACAGGGAAAGCTTAGAGTGAGGGTTGACATTTTTTTCACATTTAGCATGTTGTTTAACAACTTTTCACAAGGCAAACCTGACTTTCAGGAAGTGGAAAAAAAAATGGCAGAATTTATATGAAGATCCACAATCTAGAAATGGAACTGCCACCCTTTTGACAGGTGCCATCTCAGTGGCATCACTGGAAAGTCCAGATTGCCTGACACACTGTTAACCAATGATTGGGGGTCAGTTAGGTCCCAACAGATGTCTGGGTTTAAGGGAGTCAAGTCTATGCTGAAAGATGGCAAGGATAAAAGGACATAAAAATGAATTTGTTTTTCCATACCACAAGGCTTTTGTGTGCCAGGGAGGCCATGTGTGTCAAAGTCAGGGAATCACTCCTCCTGGGAGCCAAAAGGAAGTCTCTCAAAACTAGAAGGGAAAGGTGTTTTCCCCATATCAACCCAGCTTGAGAGACATTCTATTAATGACATATGCCCCTTCTCCAAAAACAACAGTGAAGTGTTCTGTGTGCTAACAACATAGCTTAAAAAAAAAAAGTAGAACAAAATTCTGCATTTTAATAAAACTTGATTTAAAAAAATAGTATTTCAAACTGTACAGTCACCAGAAGTACACAGTTATAAAAAATGCACACACTTCACTTAGCATCTCCAGCACCTTCAGCTTTCTGTGCCTGGTCTGTTTTGGCATCTCCATTTTCTGCAGTTATTCCCCTCCTTGCCAGCAGCAGTTTTTCCCTTTTTCCCTTTGAGAACCTTCTCTCCCTTCTTTGCAGGGTCCTTTTTAGGCTTGGGATCTGGCTTTGTAGGACCAGGTTTAGCTGACAACCTCGCAGATCTTCTCTGTGGTTCTTCCTTCACTTTGACTTTATCTCCTTTATCATCCCCTTCAGACTTTCTCTAGGGCATGGTGGTGGTGGCGATAGTGGCGAGAAGTAGGCGTTCAGCACCGGATGCAGTGGCGCGTGGGCTTTGGTCAGTCCTTAGGTTGTTCTCACCTCTTCTTCAGCAAAAGCAATTCTAAGAAGAAAGCTTATAACAATAAAGGCTTCCATTGAGAAAAAAAAGAAAGATCCCAAATAAGCAACCTAACTTACATCTCAAGGAACTAGAAAAAAAGAACAAACTAAGCCAAAAGTGAGCATAAGGAAGAAAATAATACAGATCAGAGCAGAAACAAATAAAATAGAGAATAGAAGACAATGGAAAAGATTCATAAAACTAAGAGTTGGGTTTTTTTTAAGAGATAAAATTGATAAAACTTAACTACACTAAGAACAAAAGAGAGACTACCTAAATAAAATTAGGCATTAAAAATGATACATTATAATCAATAACAGAAATACAAAGGATTATAACAAGCTGCTATGGACAATTACATGTCAAAAACTGGATATCCTAGAAAACATAGAGAAATACTGAGACACAACCTATCAAGTTAAAGAATCATGAAGAAATATTAATATAATATCCAAGCAGGCCAATAATGAGCAAGGAGATTGAATCACTAATAAAAAGCCTCTCATCAAAGAAAATCTCAGGATCAAATAGCTTCACTGATGAATTCAAACTTAGGAAAAACTAATACCAATCCTTCTAAAAACTCTTCCAAATAACTGAAAAGGAGAAAACACTTTCCAGTTTATTTTACAAGACCAGCATTTCCATGAACCTGAAGTCAGACAAGGACACTACAAGAAAAAAAAGTAAAGGCCAATACCCTGATTAACAGACATACAAAAATTCTGAATAAGATACTAGCAAACCAAATTCAACAGCACAATTAAAGGATAATTTGTCATCATCAAGTGGTTTTTATCCCTGCAATAGTTCAATACATCTAAATCTATAAATGTGCCATACCACATTAACATCATGAAGGACAAAAACAATATAATCATCTAAATAGATGCAAAAAAAAAGGGTACTCAACAAAATTCATCATACTTGCATGATAAAAACTCACAACAGATTAGGTATAGAAAAATTTACCCTGGTACAATAAAGGCCACATATGACAAGCCTATAGCTAACATCCTGCTCAATGGTGGAAGGTTGAAACCTTTTCCTTTAAGATCAGGAAGAAGTCAAGTATGCCCATTTCCACCACATTTTTCAACACAATACTGGAAGTCTAGCTAAAATAAGTAGGCAAGATAAAGAAATATAAATAATAAAAATCAGAAATGAAGAGGTTAAATTGTCTCTGACTGCAGACAAAATGATCTTATATATAGAACATCCTAAATAATCCACCAAAAACAATCAGAACTAATACATTCATTAGAGTTGCAGGATACAACAGCAATGTATGAAAATTCAAAGCATTTCTATACATTAACAACAAACTATCCAAAAAAAAGAAATCAAGAAAACCGTCTCACTGAAACCACAATGAGAAGAAATACAACCTTATGTTTTTTTAGAGTGGGTATTATAAAAAGACAAAAAATAACAAGTATTGGTGAGGGTATGTGTAAAAAGGATCCCTTTCACACTGTTGGAAATGTAAATTATTATGGCCTTTATGGAAAACAGTATGGGGGGGTTCCCCAAAAAATTTAAAATAGAACCATATGATCCAGTAATCCCACTATGGAGTATACCTCCAAAGGATATGAAATAAGTATGTCAGAGATATGTCTGCACTTCCATGTTCACTTCAGCATTGTTCACAGTAGCCAAGGTATGTAATCAACCTAAGCCTCCATCAACTGATGAATGGATGAAGAAAATGTAGTATACATACACTATGGAATACGACTTAGCCTTAAAGAAGAAGAAAATCCTGTCATTTGCAACAATGCAGATTAACCTGAAAGACATTATGTTAAGTGAAATAAACCAGGCAGAGAAAGACAAATACTGCATAATCTCACTCATAAGTGAACTCAAAGAAGCAGATTAGAATGGTGGTTACCAGGGGTTGAGGGGTGAGGGAATAGGCAAGATGTTAGTCAAAGGACGCAAAATTTCCTTTAGAAATGAGAAATATGCTTAAGAAATCTACTGTACATCATGTTTATGGTAAACAACAATGTACTATATTCTAGAAAAATGCTAACAGAATTGATTTTATGTGTTCTCCACCACAAAAAAATGGTAAGAATGAGGCGAGGCATATGTTAATTACCTTGATCTTGCCATTGCACAATGTGTACATGTTTCAAAACATCACGTTGTACACAATAAATATATACAATTTTGTGAATTTTAAAAATTAAAGATGTAAATTTTAAAAATAAAGGTCAACTTAAAAATTTTTTTCTTATATTAAGAATGTGTTCAATTAGAACCCCAGATGTTTTCCCTACCAGCTACATTAATTCCAGCCAGGTTTTTATCCTTCCTGCCATCACATGCCTGCCCATGCACACACATACATGCTCCTCCACACCCTCATCTTGTATGTGTGCAATAAATTCTTCAAAATATCTTAGTTTGGGCCTTCAGTTACTCCTGTTGTTGGTCCAATCTTCAGTTCTTCCTAACCTTAGAGATTTCACATTGTTGCAGGTTATGGTATGTCAAGAAGCAATTATCTGAGTCAGGTGATGGCCTGTCATCTTAGAGTGCATTTGTTCTCCAGCCAGATGAGCTCATGGTGAAGTCTTGGACTGAGATCTAGCTCCTGCTAGAATCACATTTGTTTCTGAAAGTGGGACTTCCTGGAGCAAACACTCAGATCTAAATCAAGAAAGGAAGCATATCAGAGAAGGAATAAGTGAAGGTAAAAAAAATTTCATTTTTCTTATTTTTAATTGATAGAACACTTTGTTCAAAATGGTTGGAACAATGTATTAGATTATGTATGCTTATATATATCTTAGTATATGTTATTTTTAAATGAAATGAATGACGGTGATGATACAAGAAATGGAAGGGAGGAATTATAATTATTTTTTATTGTAAGATACTTATACTGCCGTGAAGTAAGATAGTGTTATTTGAAAGTGTGCTTGGATTAGTTGTAAATGTATATTGCAAATTCTTGGGCAACCTCTAAAAATAGTTCAAAAAGAGTTATAAATGATATGTTAAGAAAGAAGAGAAAAGGTAATAACATTAAAGGTTCCATTAAAGCCATGCACAATTGGGAATGGGAGCCATGAGTGACTAGGGGATCTGAAAGATCAGTCACCCTAGCAGGGAAGAGATAGGAATGGGACTTCATTGGAATGTTAGTTTTTTTCTAGGAAACAAATATAGATCCTAAATCCTGTGAAACTTGTTTTGGTGAAGGTGTAGGGAAGAGGTTTAGGGAGGAAGGGTATGAAATTACTGAAAGCAAAAAGTCCCACACACAAACACAACTTCACACACAAGAATCTCCTGGTTTTGTTCTCTTTCTAGGGTAGAAAGAGTGCAAGAGCTAAAGCAGCTAACCTTCTCTACCTAAAGTCCAGAACTAAACAGGGTGCAAAAATTGGAGGAGGGAGGGATTAGGCATGATTGCTCTGAGATAACCCCAAGCCCTCTCTAAAACCCTGCTTCCTTAGACCTTAGCCCAATTAAGATATTCCTCCTGCTTCCTGCTCCTTGCTCTCATCCGCAATCCTGTGGATTCCTCTTTTATCCATCACAACTACTCCACTCCCCCTCCTCAAAGATATGACTCACTCCAAAATTAGTGCTCCTGTGGCAGCCTGGATCTCCTCACTGCGTCACAGGATCTTTAATTACAGGGGCTCTGCCTTTCCCTAGTTCTAGTAACCTGGGGACTCAGTTAATTTTTTACTCTGTAGCCAGGACCTACTAGTTGTTCCCATACCTCTACCCACAACTGCCAGGGAAGCTGCCACACCTCACTATGAGATCTATAAATTTCCTTCAAACAAGATGTGTTGAGCAGCCACTGTGTGCTTGTCACTGCCCAAAAAGAGCTCATGGTCTAGTAGGAAAGACCTACAAGTAAAGAGTTGTGAGTGCTGTGATAGAAGGAACAATCTGTAGAGGGACTGGGAAGGGGGTGCTGAGTATGGAAGAGATGGTTAGCAAAAGATCCATCATGTAGTTAATACTTGACCTGCTTTTGAAAAGAAAATAAGCAAAGAAAAAGAGGCAGAGGAGGAACAGGGAAAGGCAAAGGTAGTGGCAAGGCCGATGGAACTGCCAGTGAGTCAGTAGGTCTGAGGACTGGGTTGTGGAAGAGGGAAAGGAAAATGCTGCTAAAGAGAAGACAGAAAGAGGCGATATTAAAGTCCGCTGAAGTTTAGACTACATGCTGGGGGTAATGGGAAACAGCTGAAGGGGTTACAAAGAGATCATGATTTCTGCATTGGAGAGACTGACTTTCTATCAACACTGAGCAGAGTGAGAAGGGATATGGAAAGAGGTAGCAAAGAGTTCCTGAGAACCATAGAACACATTATACAGTCTGAACTGACTCCTCTGTTCCTCTAGGAACAAAGAAGAGGAGGAGATCTGTTGTAGTAGCTGGTTGTTTTAATCACCTCCTATTCACCCTGTTGGAGCAGGAGGGATTCCTGCATTAGAATTGTGCACATGGCCAAACATATGACAAGTGACACTGGCCTAACGAGACTGACAGAAATTTATTAATTACATAGACTTACAGGGTGGAGGACAAGGACACTAAATGCCATGCAGGGCCACATGCGGGTTGCAGTTGGGAACAAACTGAGTAAGAGGGGCATGTGAGGCAGGCTTTGTAGTAGCAAAAGAGTTAGGTGACCCCTGGTTACCATGAAAGGATGTGACTGCCTTCTTTGAATAATTCCAGGGCTGGCAGAGAACTGAAACTCGCTCTTCAAGAATAAGCAGGAACTGTGTCTAGTTCTCTTGATGCGGAGGGTTGTTTGCAGGAGCAGAGTGAGGAGGGAAACTTGTGGTCAGGCCATGTGAGGCCTTCCCAGTCTTACCAGATGCCAAGGCAGCCCATAATATTGGGATTAATTAGGCCTTACACCACAGATCAACGCTTGATGTCTTGACATTAATTTTAAACAAAATTTTGATGGAGGAGCCAGGCTCAGGGGACCCTTGTGATGTTCCACGTGTGGCTTGTGGCAATGGCTGGATTGTATGGTCAAACTGGGGATCACACATGAGAGCCAATGCCCAGCATAACAGTAAAACCACAAACCACAATAAAAGCAAACAGTGACATCTTATTGTTTTGTTTTTGTTTTTCAATTTCTCTGGGGCCTGCGTGATGATTACTGGGGCCACCAGGTCTGGCCAGGGGTGATTCTTTCTGAACTTTCTCTCAGTACATGCAGTATTACTTGAGTAGAAGTAAGAAATGAGGAAAAAACTAAGGAAATTATTTATCTTTCCTAATCTCTTAACCAACGTATTTCCAGCAGTTTGCTGAGAAGAAGTCTTTTTGAAGATCACGACATCCCTTCATTTCTTGTTTGACTCTTCTGATAAAGAACCATGATAATCTGAAAGGAAAGCATAAACATCTGGAGCGGTTCCAAAGGCACGTGGGGGGAGTCGGCACTGATTTCTTATTCGGGAGGCCTGAATAAAAGCATTTACCTGCCGGGCGCGGTGGCTCACGCCTGTAATCCCAGCACTTTGGGAGGCCGAGGCGGGTGGATCACGAGGTCAAGAGATCGAGACCATCCCGGTCAACATGGTGAAACCCCGTCTCTACTAAAAATACAAAAAAAATCAGCTGGGCATGGTGGTGCGTGCCTGTAATCCCAGCTACTCAGGAGGCTGAGGCAGGAGAATTGCCTGAACCCAGGAGGCGGAGGTTGCGGTGAGCCGAGATCGCGCCATTGCACTCCAGCCTGGGCAACGAGAGCGAAACTCCGTCTCAAAAAAAAAAAAAAAAAAAAAAAAAAAAAAAGAAAACAACAATTTCCACTCCATTTTCCCCAAATCTCAATGAAAAAATAATTAAAAAAAAAACTAGAAACAAAAACAAATCCAGTGTAGCACTGACTGTCATTGGAATCAGGTATGAGTTGCCTGTTGTTGACAGATCAGAGAAAACAACAAGAATTTGGTAGAAAATACAAACAAAGCTAGGAAAAGAGATTAGTGGTAAAATATAAACGAGCAGACTTTTATATCTTAAAAAAAAATAAATAAATAAGTTTCTCTTAGAACTGTTGGCCAAGCCCTAATAGACAAAGTCGGGAATGGAAGATGGGGCAGGTAGAAGGCCACAAGCAAGGGAATTTAATACGGGGTTGTAGAAGCTCAGAGACCATCTGAGACAAAGCCAAAAGGAGTGCTCTATGAAATGGAGATTCCAACACAGAAGAACGAGAACAATGCCCAAGAAACTTGCAACTCGGACAAGACAAAGATGCACCCACAGATGTAGAAGGCAGCTCTGCAGACCCCATCCTGACCCACATACCTCGTCCTGTCCTACACAAAATCCATGGAGGCAGGGCTCCTGGACCCAGAAGCTGTATTCACTGCTTTTTAAAGAGTATTGACTCCTCTTTCAGTGGTACAAAGATTTCCTGTAGTAAATCATCTAGTATCAACACTCAAACAATCACTTTAATCTGTAGAATATCTAATTCAAGTACGGCTAAAGTATGCCTAAAGCTCTCATAGGAAACTGATGTCTGTAAGTTTATTTCTTAATAAAAATGTATTCTGCATATATATACATGCATACATATATCTCTATCTATCTATATCTCAGGATATAGTAAATAACAGAAAACCCTTAAACAGTTACTTATAAGAGCCTATGAGAAAAAGCATCCAACCCCATTTAGCTCCTCAGTGATGCCAGCAGGCTACTCCCACCCTCCCAGGCAGCTGTGTCTAAGCATGTAGACCTTCCTCTTTATGCTCCACACCTCGTGGTCCCAAGATGGCTGCTTCACCTCCCTTTCTGTGTCTGCTTCAGGAATAAAAGAAAGGAGAAACAAGGCTTATGGTTTGAATCAGAAAGGGGGCTTTGGAATATAGTAGACATGGGTTGGAATCCCCAGCTCCAGCACTTGACAGCTGTATGCATGGATGTATTTACTGTTTCTCCTTAAAAAGGTTTCCTTTTTATTTAAAGGACATGAAATGCCTTTTAGCTGTGCCTGTAAAGACTGAAACTGGCATTGCCTGTGATCCATAGCAGTAGGGTAAGCTCACATCTGGCACATGTGCTAACCAAAATTACCCTGGATAAGTGCATGACTACTCTCAATCTGTTTCTTCTTTCTGTAAAATGGGAAAGTGGCCACTGTACTGTACTGGACAGTTTTAGGGACCGTATAAAGCCATGTAGACAACATAAAAAAACAAAACATCCCTGAACACTTTGGGAGGCTGAGGGGGGTGGATCACCTCCTATACCAGGAGTTTGAGACCAGCTTGTCCCACATGATGAAACCCCGCCTCCACTAAAAATACAAAAACTAGCCAGGTGTGGTGGCAGAAGCCTGTAATCCCAGCTACTTGGGAGGCTGAGGCAGGAGAATCGTTTGAACCCGGGAGGTGGAGGTTGCAGTAGCCAAGATTGTGCCATTGCACTCCAGCTTGGGTGACAAGAGCCAAACTCTGCTCAAAGAAAACCTCAAAAACAAAAAAATCCCTGGAAATTTACATTTTTAACAAGTAATTACTTTGGAGTACAGCCTTGCACGTGGATTGTTTTTACAAGGACTGTCAACCCACAGAAATATTTTCAAACCTCAGTTTTGAGAGGCCTCTCTCGAACTGTGTGTTTTAGTGAAAATCCATTTGAAAGCATTGCCTCTGACCATCTCATAGCTTTGGTCGAGGATTTTTTGAAGAATTACACATTGCTTGGTATTTGATCAATACTAAGTGAGCCTACTGAAATCACCAGCAATCTAGAAATTAGAATTATTTTATTCCATATTTATGTTTGTAACTAAAAGATTGTTATTACTTTATTTCAAAGCTACCCTAACTTCCTGCATGTCTCCAGTTTATCTGGTGGAGCTGAACTAATCTGAGTATATTATAAACACAAGCAAGTTATTTTTTAAAATGAACCTATTTGTACTAAAAATTTATAGCTAGAAGAGTTCTCTACTAAACATATTATCCAGAAGTGTGTGGATCTTTAAAACGTTAAATTAGATGCTGGTAAATAAAAAATCACCTCTTACAGGTACAGCAAACACAAAATACAGTAAACAAACAAACATACAAACATATCTTTGTGCTATAATTTGTTATTCTTTCTGGGGTTGTGGGATTTCCACTGCTTTTTTTCCTTCTCTCTCTCTCTCTCTCTCTCTCGCTCTGTGTGTGTGTGTATGTGTGTGGTGTGTTTTCTAGTCTGTAGAGATGCAGAGTAGAATTTTAAATTAAAATATTCAGATTAGTTACAATCTAACTTATCCCAGAGAGTGGAAGGAAATGGAGAAATTGTGTTGTAAATTAAAGACATTACTGCACAAGCCTCAAATGATGTTACTGGGGATTTAAATGTTTTTATCTGGATTCAGATTAAAAGTCATCAGTTTTCCCTCTCATCAACAATTTATTCATTTATCCATTATATTTTTATGGATTGATAATGCCCAACACCATACTAATTAATCCAATTTATAAGATAATCTAACTATAATCTTATTTAAGTTAGAAGGGTTTTGGCAAATGTTCACTCTGGAAAACTGGGGTGTAAGAATATGGGCGATCTCAATTTTATTTCTATGTATGTAAAAGGAAAGGCTTCATATCTAAAATAACTTTACCTAAATATACAAAATTGTTTGAGAGCAACAAAAGAGAGAAAAATACAACTGTAAAAGGGCCAAGGACAGAGGGATGGGCAAATGAAGGAAAGGCAGAGAGGGTGAAAAGAGCTGGGGGAGAAAATTCTGTGGAGGGGGTTAGGAGAGGGGTGGAGCCGGCACTCTTCCCTTAAAAGCTGAGTGATAGCCCAAGAGATATATAAAAGACTGGTTGAGCCAGGTAGGGAAAGCAGCCAAAAGCCGGGGACAGGCACACAGGTCCAGGTCTGTAGGCCACAGCAGCTGCAGATCAGAGAGGCAGCAACGTCCAGACCTCCAGGAGCGACCAGGGCCAGGATGTCTCGCCTGTTCTTGTTCCACCTACTAGGAGTCTGTTTACTCCTGAATCAAATTTTCAGAGCAGTGGTGGCCAACGGGAAGGACGACGTTATTAAAGTATGCGGCCGAGAGTTGGTTCGCGCGCAGATCGACGCTTGCGGCATGAGTACCGTGGACAAAAGGGTTCTGAGCCGCCAAGATGCTCCTCCGCAACCTAAACTAGTGACAGGTGAGAGCTCCCGACCCTCCCGGCCTTCCCGCACTTCCCATTGGTTACTCTCCGGCGGCTGCCCAATCGGAACGGCGGCCCGCACACCCGGCTCGAGATCTCATTGGCTGCCAGCGCTCAGCTCCTGCTCCGCCGCGGCCGGTGCCTAAAGTTTGGGCTTTTTCTTTGCCAGGTGATTTTATTCAAACAGTCTCCCTGGGAATCTCACCAGAGCGAGGGAAAGCGCTGAGAATAGGAAGCTGCTTTATCTGAGTTCCTTGGTGCCTTTCCCACCAGGCAGCCAGAGCGACAGGGTGGAAAGGAAGGGGAAGCGTCAGAGAAGGTGGCCGGGCGGCCAGACAGCGGGTGTGCTGGTGGGGGCACCAGGACAGGGCATCCCGGATTGAGAGGAAAGGGGGTAAACACTGAGGCGGTGCGCTGGTTATCAAGGCTGTTTGGGTACCGTAGGACAGGGCAGCACTCTGAGGTCTCTGTGAGGATCCGGTAATGGGAAGATGGGAAGGGCCTTGCACTTAATTACTCTCCTCGTCCAAAAGTTGGGCTGTGGCTTATGCCATTGGAAATGTTCTTTAAACAAAACAAAACAAATTCCAAAGGAAAGAGTCTGGCCTCCCACTTCTTTGATCTGAGTATTGAAGTTCATTTGGGATGGAAAGAAAAGGAAAGGCTTGAATGCCTACAAGAGAAACTTAAGAGGATCAGAGACAAGGGAAGCAGGCCTTCAGACCATCACAGCTGAAGACTCTATTGATGCTTTTAAGCATTTGAGAGCTGCAGTGGGTTTGCTTTAAAAGCAAGTTGAGTACAGCTCATTCTAGAATGGCTTTAAAAAATATTTTTGTGTTTATAAAGTAGCAGTGAAAACTCATGGAGGTATACGCTAGCCTGAAAAGTGTAATGGATCATATTAAATTCGGAGAAGGTAACCTCAATTTGCAACCAATAACTTGTTTTATGTTTATATGACATGTAATTTTATGATAAACCACAACTAAATTTTATAGGCTATATGCATATGCTGTATATAAATGACTCGAATGTAAATATATTTATTTTTACGAGATTTAAAGTATAGTTCTAAAGTTATTTACTTTTCTACATTGTTTGTTAGAGTTCGATTTAATGGCAATTTTTACATGTCTTTTGTATAACATTAGGACAAAAGTACCACAAAGTCTAGGAATTTACTGATTCAAAGTAGAGAAGACCAGATTGCATTGCATTTGCTTTATTATTCCACGTTTTCTGACTATAAAAGTAGTAATGCTCATATTAAAGACAAAAAATGTACATTAATGAAGGGAGTAAAATGAGAATCACACGTAGATATTAAAGACTTTGAAAAATATATGTGAATTTTATGAGAAAATGAAATTATATTAAACAAGTGGAAAGAAATGTTAACATTTGGATAGGTGTATCTTTTGAATTTTCACTCACCATTATACTTTGAGCAGTTTCTCACATTGTTATTATCCTAAAACATAATTCAAAATTCCTGTTTAGTATTTTTGTCATAAATCTGCCACATGTACTTAAACATTCTTTGGGGGATATGTAGTTTATCTCTAAATTGTTGCTGAAAATAGTTGACTGAGCACATTTATATATAGATATTTGGCCATATTTTTATTTCCTTACAAGAGACATGAGATTTAAAAGTATTTTTAAAGAATTTTCTTTATTGCTATGCAGTATAATTAAACTGAAAGTAATCTAAGAAAATATTGCCTGCAGGTGGGAGTAAGATAAATGTTTACCATTACTAGGTAGGAAGTACATGTGATTTGTGATTCCTATGAGTTTTCAGACTTCTACTGTAAGGTAATTACTATTTGCTTTCACATTATTACACTGTTAGCTAATCATTTTATCCCACAATGTGTGCCAAAGTAATATTTGCTGCATCCCTTTTAAAAATAAGATACACTTTAAACCATAAGAGGCCTATTTTAGTAAGATTTGCATCCATAATACAGTGAATTAAGGGTATTTATATGAATTCAGACAGAATATTTTCTCTGAGCCTAGGATCCATAGCTAAAAGTGTTATGGATTATGAAATATTTCAAAACAGGTTTAAAATATAATTTTAATAAAAGAGTACAAAACACACAGCCTATGAATCAACTTAATACTGTACAAGCTATAACTGTTTTGGCTGATTCATTTAACTGGCTTTAAGTATACAGAAAATTACCTTCAGCTTTTCTCAGCATTTGATAAGGCCCAACTACAGAAAGTTTAGGTTGGAGTAAAGAGAGGTTTTTATGAGAAAATTAAATTGAATTAAACTTAGGATGTCTTACTGACAGAAAATACCAAAACTTCTTATTTAACCAAAAATGATATAAATTCACATCTGTCATTTCCAGTTAAGAATGTGAATGAGGGAGAGTGTTAGGAAGAAAGACAAAATGTTTTATTTTTTAATTCTTCTGTCAAACTCCAACTGTTGAAGTTTGTTGTGGGCTAAAAGGAGAACAACTGAGTCACTTGCTACAAAACTCAAGAAATGCTCTGCCCCAAAACTAGTGCTGTCTAGGTGAAGGGACATGGTTTTCTCTATCAGCAGGCATCAGTGGTTAACCAGGTGTCTGCCTCCCACACTTAGATTTACTCCTCTCATCTCTTTCTTTTCATTACGTCAAGAGTAATGCCTTGTTAATGGACAGTTTTGCTGTCCAGGAAGAAGAGCAGCAAGACCTGATCTAGGTTTAGACTATAATTTAAACACCATCAGTGTTTCCAATTTCTTTGTGAAATAAAACTCTCAAATTGTGTAATTAGGATAGTTAGGAGAGAGTTTAGCTCACTGTAAGTTTTTTGAGTGCAAGAAACATTAATAAAAAAATTATGTCTCCTAACTAGCAGTGCTAGAGACATGGAAACAGTTAATGAATGTTCAACTGAGCTGAATGGGTACAAAGATGGAGGAAGATGTCAGCTGGGTGTTCAGCAGGTTCCCAGCCCAAGTCCCAGCCTTCACATTTGGCCAGCCTGGGTTGCTTGTAAGAACAGGCACCCTTTCTAGGGGACACACAAATCTTGCTTAGTGCATGATCCGCAGCTTTGGAACAAACATCAAACAAAATATTAATCAGTACACTTACACCACAGCAGATACGAATCTCTTCTTAAGTCAGTGATTTTTGGTTAGTGTTCTTTTAACCCACTTCTCTCTTTAATATAAAATACTATTGATTTGGAGTACATACTCTGGGGAAGACAAATTGTTAAATAGATAGTTGAGGAACATCAGACTTCCTTCTCCTGTTAATTAGATCAGAGGTGTTGGAAATTCTGCCTCTTTAACTTTATCCTCCAGGAGTAACTTGCCACCATGAAACACTCAATAGCTTAAAATAATACCTTTTTCAAGGCTTACTATTACAACTCATAATATCATAAATCATAGCTTAGCAATGGAAGAAAATGACTTAAGAAGAATCCAAGAAAATGAACACTAACTGTGGTCAAACTGAGTGTTTTCAATGACTTACATGACTTCAGACAGATGACAGATTAATGTCAGAGTCAAAAGTACTGTGATAAAAGCATTGAGGGGATCATGAAGAGAGATGAGAGAGAACCAATGGGGTAGATCAGAGCCTTGGTAAAATTATGGTACTCGAAGGTGTCTAACTGTAAGAAAGCTAAGTTGTTTAGATATTAGGATGCTTGCTTATTTTGTTCCAATGTTTATATTGAGGCAATGCTTTCTTTTTTCTATGTAAACATTCATAGTTTTCCTGGATGCTCTTTGACATGAATATGACCTCACATACACTTTTTTTTTTTTTTACTTTAACAGAAATTGTGCCATCCTTCAACAGCAAAGATACAGAAACCATAAATATGATGTCGGAATTAATTGCTAAGCCACAGGAGCTGAAGGCAGCCCCATCTGGGAGGCAGTCATTGTTACCAGAGCTACAACAACATGTACCCATATTAAAGGATTCAGATCTTAGCTCTGAAGCATTTAAGAAAATTATTCACAATAGACAAAGTGAAGCCCCACACAGCAGTCCTTCAGAGCTAAAATACTTAGGCTTGCATGCTCATTCTCGAAGAAAGAGACAATTCTCCCTGGCACTGTATGACCAATGTTGCCTAATTGGTTGTACCAAAAGAGCTCTTGCTGAATTTTGCTGAGATGAAGCTGATTGTGCACATCTCATCTAATATTCACACATATTCTTGATGACATTTTCACTGATGCTTCTGTCAGGTCCCATTAATTATTTAAATTTAAGAAATCTTTATTAATGTTTAGATTTTTCATTTGATGTATAAGAAAAGACTTCATATGATTGTACTTTCTATAAATGACACTTTTTATGCTGAAATGTCTTTTTGTCTTTTTATTAACAGAATGATTATGTTGTGTTATTCTTTTTAATGCTGCTAACTTAAAATTACAATAAAACTTTCACCACTTTAACCATACCATGTATAACTTTACCATGTATAACTATGTAATAACAACATAGTACCTAATACCAGTTACATAAAGCCATAACACTTGAACTTTCCTAATAGATTTTGAAATGTTTTTGTATTGAAATATTCATTGCAAACAATCAGATTGGACACTAAACCAAATTTAATTTAGTTGAGGTCATATAAATTGAAGTACTTTTTTTCTTTTTTAAAAAAATTTTTTGTAGTATAGTCTGAAGGAAACTCAAGTGCTTTTCAAGCTAGGGTTCTGTTCTCAGTTCTAGTGTCTAAGAGACTTAAAAGTAAATTATTTTTAAGGAGAAAAATGAATAGACATAATGTAAAAGAGAACAAACAAGTCGATATCATATGTTACAGAAGAAATAGTATAGGGAACATACTTTATGTTCACTTCTTTAGAATTTACAAACTATTTCTGTAAGCAAAATTACTGAAATAATATGAACACTTGTTAGAAAAGTAAATCGACATAGTTATCAACTTAGGATTTTACTGGTTTCGTCTGTTATATATGCATGCATTTTACCCAGCATTTATAGAAGAAATACAGGTGAATGACAAGTGAATCTCCTCCATCAAATGCCTGTAAACAAATTTAAGAGATGAAGACAGTAATTCCTGTATTTCAAAGTCCCATACATGACTAATAATAACCAAGTCTCTAGGATTTATTCATTCCTCACCAAGGGCACCTTGCAAAACTTCATAAATGACTGCAAAACCTCACGGATCATAGCCTACTTGGATGATGCAAGGAAGAGTGCTGTCTGATGTGGAGATTTCAACCTAGAAGAATGAGGGTAATGTCCAGCAAACATACAGCCCTTATAGGACAGAGAGGCACCTCCAGACCCAGATCCTGTTCCAGCCCATGTTTCACGTCTGTTCCTTCACAAAATCCATGGAGGCAGTCACTGAATTAGAATCCATATTGACCAGCTCTGGTGGTATGTCCACTTTTTGAGTGATTCAAAGATAACTTGTGGTTAACTGTCTACTAAGAATATGCAAATAATTACTTCAGTCTTTAATATGTATATTTCAAGTCCTACTAAAGTCTACCTAAAACGGTCATGAGAAACTGATGATTGTAAGTTTATGTCTCAAAACATTTACTCTGTTGATACATATGTATTAGGACTGTGTTCTCTGTAAATAACAGAATACCCTACACAAGTACTTCTAAGAGGCCCATGGAGCAAATAAGCATCTACCCCTGTTTAGCCGCTGAATGGTAGCAGCAGCCTCCTCCCAACTTTCCAGTCACCTGTGCCTAGCACAGAGGCCTTCCTCCTTATGCTCCCCACTTCATGGTGGGTCCCAAGATGGCTGCTGCTTCTCTCTTAGTCTGCATTTCAGGCAATAAAGAAAGGAGGAACAAGAGGGATTAATTCCTGAAAGAGAAAAGCAAAGGCTTTTCCAGAAACCTTCTCACTTGTACTCATGATATATTGGCAAGAGCTGTGTCACATGGACACTGCTACCTGCAAGAGACTTTGGGAAATCATAGCTAGCATTTGTAACCTCCAGAGTTGAGATAGTCCAGGGAGAAGTTTCCAAAAAAAGACGTTGGCACAGTTAATCTATAGATGCATTCATGCTCTGTTGTTGTGTCTGTAGTGACTCTCTGAAAGACGTTCATGTTTGTCTATTGCCCTTCACTATTAGATTAACTTCAACAGCAGGTAGATCCATGGGATGCTGTGGAAAAAAGAACTTTTTGGAATCCAGTGGACATGAATAGAATTGCAGCCTCAGCACTAACCAGCTGTATGTGTGATCATATTTTTTTTTGTCTTTAAAATGGTGTCTTTGTTTCTTTTGACAGAAAATACTTATATTTGTTTTTAAATTTATAAAATCATTTTTAAAAGTAATTTTAGGTTTACAGAAAAATATAGTAGAAAGTACAGTCAATTCCCATATGGCCCCTCACTTCACCACATAGTTTTAGGTATAAATAACACCTTGCATTAGTGTGATACTTATGCATCAATTGAACCAATATTGATATATTATTATTATTAATTAAAGCCTATAGTTTACATTAGAGTTCACTCTTTGGATTATACTGTTTAGAGTACGTTCTATGGATTTTTAAAAATTAATTGGCGTTTTAAAAGTAGTTTCAAGTTCACAGGAAATTTAAGTGGAAAATGCTGATTGTTACTCCATACTCCCCCAACTACTTCCCCTAACATCAGTCTCCATTATCTGTATGTTTGTTGCATGTGGTACCTTTCTTACAACTGATAAAGGAACCTTGACATTATTATTAATCAAAGCCCATAATTTACATTATGGTTTACTCTTTGTGTTTTGCATTCTATGGGTTTTGACAAATGTATAATGACATGTATTCTCCTTAAAGTAGTATTCAAAATAGATTTTACTGCCCTAAAATTTCCTTATGCTCCCTACTTCGTGCCTCTCTCTTCCCCAAATCCCTGGCAATCACTGATCTTTTTCCTGTCTCCATGGTTTTGACTTTCCACAACCTCATACAAGTGGAATTAGATGGGCTATAGCCTTTTCAGATTGACTTCTTTCACTTAGTAACATGCCTTTAAGGTTCCTCCATGTATTTTCCATGGCTTGTTTACTCTTTCCTTTTAGCACCAAATAATATTCCTTGTCTAAATGCACCACAGTCTATTTATTCATTCACCTACTAAAAGTCATTTTGGTTGCTTCCAAGTCTGGGCAATTATGAATAAAGCTGCCATACACATTCATGTGCAGGTATTTATGCTGAAATAAATTTTCAACTCACTTGGGTAGATACCAAGAAATATGATTGCTAAACCATATGCTAAAAATATGTTTAGTTGAAAAAATCCTGCTAAACTGTCTTCTAAAATAGCTGTATCATTTTGCATTCCTACCAACAATGAATGAGAATTTCTGTTGCTCCACATCTTCATCAGCATTTGGTGTTGTCAGTGTTTTGGATTTTAGCCATTCTAATAGTTCTATAGTGGTATCTCATTGTTTTAATTTACAATTTGCAAATGATGTAAGATATTAAATTTTTTTTCACTTGCTTATTAGCCATCAGCCTATCTTCTTTGGTAAAGTATTTCTTCAATATTTTGACCATTTTTAAATTGGGATTTTTCACATCAGAAAGCTAAAAAGATCTCAAGTTAACAATTGAACATCACAACTAAGAAAACTAAAAAACCAAGAGCAAACAAACCCCAAAAGCTAGCAGAACACAATAAATAACCAAGATCAGAGCTTAACTGAAGGAGATAGAGACATGAAAAGCCCTTCAAAAAAATCAACAAATCCAGAAGCTGGGTTCTTGAAAAAATTATTAAAATAGATAGACCACTAGCAAGACTAATAAAGAAGAAAAGGGAGAGGATTCAAATAAACATAACCAGAA
This sequence comes from Sapajus apella, assembly GCF_009761245.1. NCBI lineage: Eukaryota > Metazoa > Chordata > Mammalia > Primates > Cebidae > Sapajus > Sapajus apella. The sequence continues at coordinate 21,503,318 of NW_022436964.1, read as the reverse complement.
ATGATAAGGGGGATATCACCACTGACTCCACGGAAATACAAATAACTATCAGAGATTACTATAAACACTTCTGTGCACATAAACTGGAAAATCTAGAAGAAATGGATAAATTGCTTGACACATACACCCCCCGAAGACTGAACCAGGAAGAAATTGAATCCACAAATAGACAAAGAGTTCTGAAATTGAGGCAGAAATAAATAGCCTACCAACCCAAAAAGCTCAGGACCAGATGGATGGTCTGATGGTACCAGCTGAAGTGTACCAGAGGTACAAAGAAGAGCTGGTACCATTTCTACTGAAACTATTCCCAAAATTGAAAAGGAGAGACTCCTCCCTAACTCATTCTATGAGACCAGAATCATCCTGATACCAAAGCCTGGCAGAGATACAACAAAAAAGAAAACTTCAGGACACTATCCTTGATGAGCATCAATGCAAAAATCCTCAGTAAAGTACTGGCAAGCTGAATCCAGCAGCACATCAAAACCCTTATCTACCATGATCAAGTAGGCTTCATCCCTAGGATGCAAGGTTGATTCAACATAAACAAATCAATAAACATGATTCATCACATAAATAGAACTAAAGATAAAAACGACATGATTATTTCAATACATGCAGAAAAGACCTTTGATAAAATTCAACATTGACAAGCCCAATGTCATTTAGAGTTTTTTCCTATGTCATATTCTAAGAGTTTTATAATTTTGCATTTATTATGATGATGAAATACCCATACCAAAAATGTGCCATTTAAATTATATTTTAGTGTAAGTTTAGTGGCATTAAGTACCATGGCTCCAGCTGGGCCTACCAGTGCAGCCATGAACCCATGTGTGGGCACCTGAGCCCACACATCATGACCCAGCAACCCAGCACACGTTATCCAGGATAAGGGCAAGGCTAAGCCCAAAACAGAAGGAGCTGATGCACATGCTACCCAGAGACTGAGAGGTGACCTTCTCTAGCAGGAGAGCCACTGTGCACTTTTTTGGACCCCACTGGAGCCCAAGGATCAGACCACTTGGGGCCTGCACCAACTGGTGACAATCTACCCCACAGCAGTGGAGCCTCTTCACATTTTCCCAAGGTCCCAAGAGTGGCTTGCTCAGGCCCACTGCCACCAGTGACCCCACTATCCTAAACTGTGGAGCTGTCATGTGCCCACACATGTCCCCCTAGGGCCCAAGGACTGGCTTGTCTGGTGGTCTCCACTTCCAGTAAAGCTGTGACATAGCTTCCACAAAAACACATAGCCTAGGCCACTGAAGCACTCAAAGTCACCTCTGACATTGATTACAGCCAATGAAATTACATGGACACTACACTACTGTGCCCACATAGCACCAAAGCCAAAGCTCTCTACCCAAATGATGCTATAGGACATGTCTATGGGAAAATGTCTATCCTTACAAAAGCTATTCCATAAAATTAGAAAAAGCATCTGTTCCAGGAGATGTGCATATATCAACATAGGACACAGTAAACATGAAAAAGCAAAGAAACATGACACTTCCAAAGGAACATAATAATTCTTCAGTAACAGATATTGAAGACAAAGAAATCAATGAAATATCTGCAAAGGAATTCAAAATAATTATCTAAAAAATTTCAGTGAAATGCAAAAGAATAAACATAGATAATAACATGAAATCAGGAAAACAATTTAGAATCTAAATAAGAAATTCGTTACAAAATCTTAATTATAAATAAATTAAAAATATAAACAGACCAATAATGAGTAAGGAGATTAAATCAGTAATAAGAAGTATTTCAATGAGGAATCGTTCATGAACAGATAGCTTCACTGCTTTTATAAACAAACATTTAAAGAAGAAATAATACCAACCCTTTTCTTTTTTTTTTAATTGCATTTTAGGTTTTGGGGGATATGTGAAGAACATGCAAGATTGTTGCATAGGTACACAAATGGCAGCGTGATTTGCTGCCTTCCTCCCTTTCACCTATATCTGGCATTTCTCCCCATGCTGTCTCTCCCTAACACCCCACCCCCTGCTGTTCCTCCCCCATTTCCCCCCAACAGACCCCAGTGTGTGATGGTTCCTTCCCTGTGTCCATGTGTTCTCATTGTTCAACACCTGCCTATAAGAAAGAGCATGTGGTGTTTGATTTTCTGTTCTTGTGTCAGTTTGCTAAGAATGATGGTTTCCAGGTTCGTCCATGTCCCTACAAAGGACACAAACTCATCGTTTTTGATGGCTGCATAATATTCCATGGTGTATATGTGCCACATTTTCCCTGTTCAGTCTATCATCGATGGGCATTTGGGCTGGTTCCAGGTCTTTGCTATTGTGAACAGTGCTGCAATGAACATTTGTGTGCATGTGTCCTTATAGTAGAACCATTTATAATCCTTTGGATATATACCCAGTAATGGGATTGCTGGGACAAATGGAATTTCTATTTCTAGGTCTTTGAGGAATCGCCACACTGTCTTCCACAATGTTTAAACTAATTTATACTCCCACCAATAGTGTAAAAGTGTTCCTATTTCTCCACATCCTCTCCAGCATCTGTTGTCTACAGATTTTTTAATGATCACCATTCTAACTGGCATGAGATGGTATCTCAATGTAGTTTTGATTTGCATTTCTCTAATGACCAGTGATGATGAGCATTTTTTCATATGTTTCTTGGCCTCACGTATGTCTTCTTTTGTAAAGTGTTCATACCCTTCACCCACTTTTAAATGGGCTTGTTTGTTTTGTTCTTGTAAATCTGTTTTAGTTCTTTGTAAATTCTGGATATCAGCCCTTTGTCAGATGGGTAGACTACAAAAATTTTTTCCCATTCTGTTGGTTGCTGATTCACTCTAATGACCATTTCTTTTGCCGTGCAGAAGCTGTGGAGTTTGATTAGGTCCCATTTGTCTATTTTGGCTTTTGTTGCCAATGCTTTTGGTGTTTTGGTCATGAAGTCCTTGCCTACGCCTATGTCCTGAATGGTTTTGCCTAGATTTTCTTCTAGGGTTTTTATGGTATTAGGTCTTATGTTTCAGCCTTTAATCCATCTGGAGTTAATTTTAGTGTAAGGTGTCAGGAAGGGGCCCAGTTTCTGCTTTCTGCACATGGCTAGCCAGTTTTCCCAACACCATTTATTAAACAGGGAATCCTTTCCCCATTGCTTGCTTTTGTCAGGCTTGTCAAAGATCGGATGGTTGTAGATATGTGGCATTACTTCCGAGGCCTCTGTTCTGTTCCATTGGTCTATATCTCTGTTTTGGTATCAGTACCATGCTGTTTTGATTACTGTAGCCTTGCAGTATAATTTGAAGTCCAGTAGTGTGATGCTTCCCATTTTGTTCTTTTTGCTTAGAATTGACTTGGCTATGTCGGCTCTCTTTTGGTTCCATATGAAGTTTAAGGTGTTTTTTTCCAGTTCTGTGAAGAAGGTCATTGGTAGCTTGATGGGGATAGCGTTGAATCTCTAAATTACTTTAGGCAGTATGGCCATTTTCACAATATTGATTCTTCCTAACCATGAACATGGAATGTTTCTCCATCTGTTTGTGTCCTCTCTTATTTAATTGAGCAGTGGCTTGTAGTTCTCCTTGAAGAGGTCCTTTACGTTCCTTGTTAGTTGTATTCCTAGGTATTTTATTCTCTTTGTAGCAATTGTGAATGGCAGTTCATTCTTGATTTGGCTCCCTTTAAGTCTGTTATTGGTGTATAGAAATGCATGTGATTTTTGCACATTGATTTTGTATCCTGAGACTTTGCTGAAGTTGCTTATCAGTTTCAGGAGATTTTGGACTGAGACGATGGGGTCTTCTAGATATACAATCACGTCGTCTGCAAATAGAGTCAATTTGACTTCCTCCTTTCCTATTTGAATACCCTTTATTTCTTTTTCTTGCCTGATTGCTCTGGCTAGAACTTCCAGTACTATATTGAATAGGAGTGGTGAGACAGGGCATCTTTGTCTAGTGCCAGATTTCAAAGGGAATGCTTCCAGTTTTTGCCCATTCAGTATGATATTGACTGTTGGTTTGTCATAAATAGCTTTTATTATTTTGAGATACGTTCCATCAATACCTAGTTTATTGAGGGTTTTTAGCATAAAGGGCTGTTGAATTTTGTCAAAGGCCTTCTCTGCATCAATTGAGATAATCACGTGATTTTTGTCTTTGGTTCTGTTTATGTTGGTGAATAAACAGAACCAAAGATTTGAAAAATCCTTTTCAAACTCTTCCAAAAATTTGAAGTAGAGTAAGTACTTCCAAACTCATTTATGAGAGAAGCACTCCCTGGGTTTGAAAGTTCGACAAGTACACTAAAAGTTAGGTAGACTAATAAAAAGGAGAGAAGGCTCAAATAAATAAAATTAGAAACAATACAGAAGACATTATAACTGATACTATAGAAACACAAATGGTCATTAGACACTATTATGAACAACTATACACCAACAAATTGGAAAACCTGGAAAAAATAAATAAATTTCTGAACACAGATAGCCTACATAGATTAAATCAAGAAGTACTAGATAACCTTAACAGATCAAATAACAAATAATGAGATTGAATCAGTAATAATAAAAAAAAGTCTCCCATCAAAGAAAAATACAGAACTAAATGGTTTCTTTGCTGAATTCTACCACAGTTTTAAAGAATAACTAAAACTAATTCTTCTCAAACTCTTGCAGAAAACAGAGAGGAGATGGTTCTTCCAAACTTCTTCTATGAGGCCAGCATTTCTCTGATACCAAAACCGGAAAAGGACACAGCAATAATAAACTAAAGGCCAATATCTCCAATGAACATAGATGCAAAAATCCTCAACAGAGTACTGGCAAATTGAATTCAACAGCAGTAAAAAAGATCATACACCATAATCAAGTGGGATTTATCCCAGGGATGTAAAGATGGTTCAACATATACACATCAGTAAATGTGGTATGTCACATCAACAGAATAAATGACAAAAATCATATGATCATATCAATAGAGGCAGAAATAGCATTTGATGAAATTTAACATCACTTTATGATAAAAACTTAAAAAATAGATACAGAAAGAACATAAAATAATAAAGGTCATTTAAGACAAATCTACAGCTAACATCATATCAAACAGGGAAAGTTGAAAGACCTTTTCTGCATCACTTGCAAAGAGCATATGAGCTTTTCTCCATCATTCTATTTATGTGGTATAGTACATTTATTTTTAATAAATAAATGTACTATAAATATTTAATAAATAAATGTACTATATATATTTATTAATAAATGTACTATATTTAAATGTAAATATAGTACATTTATTTTCTGCATCACTTGCAAAGAGCATATGAGCTTTTCTCCATCATTCTATTTATATGGTATAGTACATTTATTTTTAAGATGCTGAACCATCGTTGCATTCCAAGAATAAATCCTACTTGGTCATGGTATATGACCTTTTAACATGTAGCACAATATGATTTGCTAATATTTGATTGAAGATTTCTGCATCAATTATTCATTTTTTAATTTTTAATTTTTGTGGGTGCATGGCAGATATATATATTTATGGGGTACATGAGATGTTTGGTACAGACATGCAATGTGAAATAATTATATCACAGAATATGGGGTATCCATCCCCTCAAGGATTTATCCTTTGTGTTACAAATAATACAATTACACTCTTTTGAATATTTTAAAATGTACAATTAAGATATTATTGACTATAGTTACCCTATAGTGCTATCAAATAGTAGGTCTTATTCATTCTCAATTTATTGTACTTATTAGCCATCCCCAACTACCCCTAGCCCCCCACTACTCTTCCTAGCTTCTGGTAACCATCCTTCTACTGTCTATCTCCATGAGCTCAATTGTTTTGATTTTTAGATCCACAAATGAGAACATGCAATGTTTGTCTTTTTGTGTCGGGCTTACTTCACTTAATATAAGAATCTCCAGTTTTATCCACATTGTTGCAAATGACAGGATCTCATTCATTTTTATGGCTGAATAGTACTCCAGATACAGTAGATGAATGGATAAAGAAAATGTAGTGTGTGTGTGCATATATATATAAATGTGATATATATATATATATGTGGTATATATATATCACATTTATATGTATATATACACAACACATTTTCTTTATCCATTCATCTACTGATGGAGATTCAGGTTGCTTCCAAGTCTTAGCTATTGAGAATAGTGCTGCAACAAACGTGGGAGTGCAGATATCTCCTCAATATACTGATTTCCTTTCTTTTGAGTATATACCCAGCTTTGAGATTGCTGGATCATATGGTAGCTCTATTTTTTTATTTTTTGACAAACCTTCACACTGTTCTCCATAGTAGTTGTACTAATTTACGTTCCTACCAACAGTGTATGAGGGCTCCCTTTTCTCCAAATCCTTACCAGGATTTCTTACTGCCTACCTTTTGGATATGAGCCATTTTAACTGAGATGAGATGATATCTCATTGTAGTTTTGATTTGGATTTCTCTGATAATCAATGATGTTGAGCACCATTTCATATGGCCTAAATTAAGACCATTAGAAAGCGCTGGGCTGTGGGAGCAGTAACCATCTGATGACTGTTCTCATGCATCTGGGTCCAGTGACATGGGGTGACGTGCCTCGTCTGTGTTAGAGGGTGGGACCAATGTGTTTGGCACTGCATGGGATCTGGTGCTCCTCTCCTGGATTCACATCCCTTCCCAGGGCCCGCTTTTACTAAGTATTCTGCCCTCGCCTGGTTCAAGGAAGTCATCCAGCTGACTTTAACAAGCGGAACTGGGATATATTTGATATACATTTGCCTGAAAATATGGAAAAGGGTTTTCCTTCTTCCTTCCCTGCAAGGTACATTCTACTGCTTTGAACTTCCAAGTATGACTAGTGACTTTTTAAAATGTAAATGTTTTCAGAAAAGTGAAGGTTGTTTTCCTTGTATGTCCTTATTATCTTGGCTACCTGAATTGCAAGGGATTTTTTATATTTATATGTTCCAATATCAGCAACTCTCCTGTTGGTTCATTATTGAATGTGCTATAAATGAAGTCTTTTGCAATTAAAAAGAGATTTGCCCACAGCCAAAAGACAACAACAACAAAACCCCACCTGTCAGGAACTGCATAGTACTGGAGGTCGGGTAGGGAGATCAAACCCACAAAAGCTCGACTCCAAATACCCAGAGGTGTTGCCGCGGGGAGGTGTTGCCGAGGGGAGGGGAGGCGTGGGCGTGGCAGCGCCTGGATCCCGGTGGCGGGGCTCCTCCCACTAGGTCGGCACCCTTCCCCCACAGGATGACATGCTTGGGCCAGAGATGGGTCCCAAGCCCACACACCATGCACGCTGGAGGACACGCTGCCCTCACACACACCAACACACATACACACACACCCACGTGTGCCTGAGTCACGTCGACACACGCAGTCTGAGGCACGCACAGGGGTCCCACAGCACTGACATGGACGTGCACTCACGTTCAACCTTAAGGCTGAAGAACGTGGGGCCCTGGGGAGGAGGAGGGAAGAGAGGGTCTAGGAGCCACTCTTCTCAGAGGCCCCTCCACTCCAATAGGTACCAGAGACGCCCACCCTCACCCCTCCCTGGCCAAGTCCATGGGGCCCAATACTGTCTGGTGTAAGACTGAACAGCCGCCTGCTGTCCCTCCGCCCCCACAGAGAAGGGGGCAAGCCTAGCCCCCAATGGGGTGGGGCCAGCCCGGGCCAGTCCAGGCCCAGGGTCCAGCAGGAGGAAAGGCCAGCTGGAAGGAAGCCCTGGTAAGGCACGGGGCTGGGGGCAGGGAGGTTTGCCCCCAAATGTTCCTCCTGCCTTATCCACAGGGTGACGATGGCAGCTTGGTGGGGAGGAAGCAAGGCCAGGAGGCAGCACCCAGCCGGCCCCTCCTGGTTCCCCATGGAGCAGAACCTAGGACCTGGCTCTATTCACCAGAGAGCGGCCCTAAACCCCACCCTGCAGCTCCCCAGGGCTCCTGCCTGTCCCTGGATAGTATTGCTTTTCTGCCCCCGTGGGAGGATAGCGGGTGGAGGGTTGGACCGCCCCGCGCCTGGCCGTTTCGAGCCTACGCCTCGGGCCTGGAAGGCAGCACCACTGTCTGCCGGGTGTGGCGTCCCACCGGAAGGCGGGCTTCCTCCGGAAACAGCAGCGCGGAGGCCGCCACTGGGGCGGCACCCGGGCCAGAAACCCAAGCAGGCCCCAGGTGCCATGCTTCACCCCTCACTGGGGCTTGTGTAGAGTAGAACTGAATATCTCCAGCCGCCCAACAGCCCAGGCCTGGGTGGGAGATGGAGTCTCCCAAATTCGAGTACAGGCACAAACGTGAGGCTGGAAGCAGGGAAAGCAGGGGCTGCAGAGGCAGTTGGGGAGCGTCTCGGGAGCGCCTGAAGAACTGGAAAACAGGTGAGAAGGCGGGAGGTGGGGACACTAACCAAAAACGCAAAGTATAAAGTTAGGGGGAAAAAAGCCACCCGGCGGTGATGGCAGCGTGGGTGCATCTGTGCATGGGCGGACTGCTCCCTCCCGGTTGCTGGCCTAGTAGGAGAATTGGGGGAAGTGTGTCCGCTGTTCCAGCTCCAGTGAGCCCACGCTGTCATAGCGGTTGGGGGATGTGATGGACTGGGCGGTGAATTTATCATCAAAGTACAGTCTGTCGACCTCGGACGTGACCTGAGGTTTGAAGGGTGGCAGGAGCTTCTTCTGGACCATGTCCTGCCAGTTGATGCTGAGGAAGAACCTGTGCTCCATGACCTCCTGGGCATTGCTGGGCCCCCCACCAAGCCTCTGCTTGGGGTTCTTCTTAGGCAGCCCAGCAAGCAGGGTCTTTTTTTCTCTGTGCGCGATGTCGTGTATTTGACAGTTCTCATCTGTGCCTACTGGCTTTTCTCCTCGTCTTCATATTTGTACGGTACAAGCAATAAAGACACTCATTACAGACGAGGAAAAAAAATTTCTTTGGGAATTGTTCACTTAAGAGTGTGTATTTAATTTCCATTTATTTGTGCTATTTTCAATTTTCCTTTATTGACTTCTAGTTGCATATTATTGTGATCAGAAAATATTATTTATATGGCTATATTAGTCTATTCTCACATTGCTATAAAGAAATACCTGAGACTAGCTTATTTATAAAGAAAAGAGATTTAATTGCCTCATGATTCTGCAGGCTGTACAGTTAGCATAGTGACTTCTGTTTCTGGGGCAGCCTTAGGAGACTTGAACATGATGCAAGGTGAAGGGGAAACAGGAACCAGAGCAGGAGCAAGAGCCAGAGTGGGGAGGTGTTCCACATTTTTAAACAATCAGATCTTATAAGAACTCTATCACAAGAACAACACTAGGGGGATAGTGCTAAACCATTCATGAAAAACTGCCCTGATGAGCCAATCACCTCTCTCCAGGCCCCACCTCCAACATTGGGAATTACAATTCAATGAGACTTGGGTAGGGACAGAGATCCAAACCATATCTATGGCATTTAAATTTTTATTAATATTTGTTTTATGGCCTAATATGTAATTCATTTGGAGAATGTTCCATGTGCATTTGAGAAATTTTCTATTCTGTTGCTAGTGGATGAAGTGCTCTATGTATGCATGCCATAAATACACAGGGGTCAATTGGTTTACTATGTTGTTCAAGTCTTCTATTATGTATTGATATTCTGTCCAATTGTTCTATCCATTATTTAAAGTGAAGTATTGAAGACTTCAATAATTACTGTAGCACCGTCTTTATTTCTGTCAATATTTGCTTCACATATTTTGGATGTCTAATGTTGGCTGCATCTATATTTTAAATTGTTGTATCTTCTTGATGAATTAATCATTTTATTAATAACTCTTTTTTTTTCTTTTTTTTGAGATGGAATCTTGCTCTGTCACTCAGGCTAGAGAGCAGGGGTGCAATCAGCTCACTGAAATCTCCGCCTCCCAGGTTCAAGCAATTCTCTTGCCTCAGCCACCCAAATAGCTGGGATTACAGGCACCTGCCACCATGCCCAGCTAATTTTTGTATTTTTAATAGGCATAGGATTTCACCACGTTGGCCAGGGTGGTCTCAAACTGCTGACCTCGTGATCCACCCGCCTCAGCCTCCCAATGTGCTGGGATTACAGGTGTGAGCCACCGCACCCGTCCTAATTACACTTTTTAACTTAAGGTCTGCTTTGCCTGTTACTACTATTGCCACTCTAGCTGTCTCTTGTAAACTATTTGCATATCTTTTTCATCTTCACTTTCAATCTGTATGTGTCTTTAGGTCTAAAAGAGTTTCTCTTAGACAACATCCAGGTGGGTAATGCTTTCTTCTGAAGTCTAGTGTAATTTCTATTCTTGCTCCTCTATAGGTAAAGGGTTTTTTCTTTGGTTTATTTCAAAATTTTCTGTCTTTAATTTTCTACACTTTGAATATGTTATATCTAGCTGTAGCTTAGTATTTATCCTCTTTGACATTCTCTGCACTTCCTGGATTTGTGATTTGGTGCCTAATATTTTTGGGGGCAAATTATTAGTCATTATTACTGAAGTATTTCTCATTCTTTTTTTCCTTCTCTTTGTGGCATTCTCATAATACATATGTTATACCCTTTGTGCTCATTCTACAGTTCTTGTATATTGTATTCCATTCTTTAAAGGTTCTTTTTGCTTTTTGCCTTATCATTTGAGAGGTTTCTATGACATATTCTTAAGTCCCTGGTACTTTCCTTGACTGCATTCAATCTACTGATAAGCCCATCAAAAGCATTTTTTATTTCTGTTAATGTTTTAAATTTCTGTCACTTAAAAAAAATCTGTCTTACAGTTTCTATCACTTTACTTACATTACCCGTCTGTGCGTACATGTAGTCAACACCATTAGAGCACTTAGTACAGTAATCACAGTTATTTTAAATTCCCAGTCTGATATTTCCAAAATTTCTGCCTTATCTGGGTCTGGTCTGATGCTTTTTGTATTTTCAAATTGTACATTTTGCCTTTTAGTATGCTTTGTAATATTGATTAAAGCTGAACATGATGGGTAAAGGATCCAATGTAAATAGGTCTTTGGCATATTTAACTTATGTTGTAGCTGTAGGTGTCAGAGGCTAAAATTTTCTCTGATGTTTTTGCTTTTGTCTCCCTTATTATCTTTAAATATTCCCAAAGACTTCTTAAGTAAGGTCTGAGGCTTATAGTTCTTTTGCTTTTAAGCCATTGTTATTATTTAGGGTGCAATTGATGTGATTGGAAGGTATGTGTGTGGAGGGGGAAGAGATATACATTCTATAGTCCTAGAATTAGGCCTCTTATTTTTAGTGAGCTCATTCTGCTTTTTACTTCTATGAAATCCACTTTTTAAGATGCCACTTATGAGTGAGACCATGAAATATTTATTTTTCTGTGTCAGACTTATTTCATTTAATATAGAGTCATACAGGTTTACCCATGTTGTCACAATGACAGGAATTTCTCCTTTTTTATGACTATTTCATTGTGCATATAGAGTACATTTTCTTTAGTTGATGGACATTTAAGTTAATCTCACATATTGGTAATTATGAATATTGCTAGAGTAAACATGGGAATGCAGATATCTTTTTGATAGTCTGATTTAATTTCTTTTGGACATATACCCAGCAGTGGGGTTGCTAGATTATATAGTATTATATTTTTAATATTTTGAGGAACCTCTATACTGTTTTCCATAATGGCTGTACTAATTTACATTCCCACCAACAATGTGTAATGAAGGATGAGAGAAAACATCTTTTCCTTCTTCCTTACCTTAGAAGGAAAGTTTCTAGTATCCACCATTTAGTATCATATGAGCTATTGTTTTTCTGTAGATATTCATTATTAAGTGAAGATGTTCTCCTCTATTCCTAGTTTGCTGAGAGCTTTTATTGTGCATGAATGTTGGATTTATCAAATGTTTCCTGTATATTTGTTGATATAATCATGTGATGTTTTCTCTTTAGCCTGTTTGTATGATGTATTGCATGAGTTGATTTCCTTTTTTTCATGAAATTTACTTATTTATTTTTCTATTATACTTTAAGTTCTGTGGTACATGTGCAGAACATGCAGATTTGTTACATAGGTAGACACGTGCCATGGTGGTTTGCTGCACCCATCAATCCATAATCTAGGTTTTAAGCCTGCATGTATTAGGCATTTCTCCTAATGCTACCCCTTCCCTTTTCCCAACCCCTGACAGGCACCTGTGTGTGATGTTCTTCTTCCTGTGTCTAGGTATTCTCATTGTTCAACTCTCACTTATGAGTGAGAGCATGCAGTGTTTGGTTTTCTTTTCCTGTGTTAGTTTGCTGAGAATGATGGTTTCCAGCTTCATCTATGTCCCTGAAAAGAACATGAACTCATTCTTTTTTATGGCTACACAGTATTCCATGGCGTATATGTGCCACATTTTCTTTATCCAGTCTATCATTGCACTTGGGTTGGCTCCAAATCTTTGCTATTGTAAATAGTGCTGCAATAAACATATGTGTACATGTTTCTTTATAATAGAATGATTTATAATCCTTTGGGTATATACCCAGTAATGGGATTCCTGCATCAAATCGTATTTCTGGTTCTAGATCATTGGGGAATTTCCAATTTACTTTCCCACCAACAGTATAAAAGCATTCCTATTTCTCCACATCCTCTCTAGCATCTGTTGTTTCCTAACTTTTTAATCATTGCCATTCTAACTGGCATGAGTTGGTATCTCATTGTGGTTTTGGTTTGCATTTCTCTAAAGATCAGTGATGATGAGATTTTTTTCATATGTTTTTTGGCCACGTAAATGTCTTCTTTTAAGAAGTGTCTGTACATATCCTTTGCCCACTTTTTGAGGGAGTCCTTTGGTTTTATCTTGTAAATTTGTTTAGGTTTCTTACAGATTCTGGATATTAGTTTTTTGTCAGATGGATAGATTGCAAAAATTTTCTCCCATTCTTGGGGTTGCCTATTCACTCTGATGATAGTTTCTTTTGCTGTGCAGAAGCTCTTTAGTTTAATTAAATCCTATCTGTCAATTTTGGCCTTTGTTGCCATTGCTTTTGGTGTTTTAGTCATGAAGTCTTTGCCCATATTTATGTCCTGAATGGTATTGCCTAGGTTTTCTTCTAGGTTTTTAAGGTTTTAGATCTTATGTTTAAGTCTTTAATCCATCTTGAGTTAATTTTTGTATAAGGTGTAAGGAAGGGGTCCAGTTTCAGTTTTCTGCCTATGGCTAGCCAGTTTTCCCAACACCATTCATTAAATGGGAAATCCTTTCCCCAAAGATCAGATGATTGTAGATGTGTGGTGTTATTTCTGAAGCCTCTGATCTGTTCCATTGGTCTATACATCTGTTTTGGTAACAGTACCATGCTGTTTTGGTAACTGTAGCCTTGTAGAATAGTTTTAAGTCAGGTAGTGTGATGCCTCCAGCATTGTTCTTTTGCTTAGGAAAGCCTTGGCTAAACAAGCTCTTTTTTGGTTCCATATGAAATTTAAAGTAGTTTTTTTCTAATTCTGTGAAGAAAGTCAATGGTAACTTGGTGGGAATAGCATTGAATCTGTAAATTACTTTTGGGCAGGATGGCCATTTTTATGATACTGATTCTTCCTATCCATGAGCATGGAATGTTTTTCCATTTGTTTGTGTCCTCTCTTATTTCCTTAAGCAGTAGTTTGTAGTTCTCCTTGAAGTGGTCTTTCACATCCCTTGTAAGTTGTATTCCAAGGTATTTTATTCTCTTTGCAGCAGTTGTGACCAACCCATGGAGGCATTAACTCTCAGAATTAATGTAAAGGAGTTACGTAGATAAATTTGATTTGGGGGTCCACAGGGACCCCCAGCAATTCATCCATTACAGTTGAGGTTTTCTACCCCAGCGCTGGTTCCCATAGAGGTTTCTGCCCATAGGTCTCTTCTCTAGTAACTTGTGATTCTCTGTATTTACCTGTCTCTCTCTCCAATTTTGGAGGCAACAATGTGCCTTAAGTTTCTACTTCTGTCATGAGTCTAAGAAGAGTTGTTAATTTTTCAGTTTGTCAAGCTATTTTCTTATTGTTAGAATGAAGTAGTGACTTCTTACATGCCAGCCTGGACTCCAAAAATATTTTTTTAAAAAGAAAATGTAACATTAATGGAGAATGGGAAATTCATTTTTAAATAAGCAATTACTTGTTCTCCTAAGATAGTCATACTGTACAAGTACCTTGCAAACCTCAGTTCCAAGAAGCCGCTTCCAAACTGCTTGCCATAGGGAAAACATATCTAAAAGCCATAACTCCCAAGTATTCCTTAGTTCTAAAGTTATTATTTTACTAGTTACCCGCAGCTCACCATTTGAGGAATGGTGACAAGACCTTCCTCCAATTTGCAGAAAATTAGATTATACTTTTTAGTGGGAACTAATATATTTTCTAGTGTGCTTCAGAAGCATCCTAACATATCAAGTTCTTAGACTTTTCTGTGGCAACAAGGCTAAACTAAGTAGATTTTGAACTCAAACACATCAGGCTTATAAACATTGAACCTCTTTGCATTTAAAAGACCAATGTATAATTTGATAGTCTTCTGTAGGGTCCATTGCTTACAAAACAATGTTGATTTGTTTAACATTTAAAAATGATAAAAATGTGTTCTTACTCAAAACACACAGAAAATACAGGAAGTGATCATGTGTATTAACTATTCTACAAGAATATTTATTGCCAACATGTTCTTTCTGGATTGTGGGACTCTACTGTTTTTTCCTTTACTTGCTTTGAATCATAATCCTAAAAGGCACAAACCTGGATGCCATAATTCTGAATGTTTAAATCCCTAAAAATATAAATATCTAAAGTTGAAATCTGCCACTTTCATGAGGCAGATGTATATAACGCCATTCTACTTCATGGTGACCTCTTAAAGATGTAACTGGGGGGTGTACCCAACTCCCAGAGCCCATAGGTTCTTGGCCTGTCTAACCCAGAGGAATGGCAAAAGGGGCCCTGGAGGCATGGTGAGCTTACCGTTGGAATAAATATTGTGGACACAAAGAGTTTTGTGGAAGAGTTAGAGAGGAAGAGAGAGAGAGAGGAGAGAGACAGAGACAGAGACAGAGACACAGAGAGACAGCTTCCACACTGTTGTGGGAGGGGAACCCAGAACAGAAATCCATTTAGGTAGGAACAGCTGAAGTTTTAACCCTTGAGTTATTCCCTTACTGTTCATGTTCTCGTCCAATGAGAGGAGTTCTTTCAAACTTCTGGAGTGATTGATCTTTGACTGTGATATCGGATTGGCTACTTATTCTACAACCCTGAGTTATAGAGCCCCCTCCTCCCGGAGATTTGGGACAAAAGAGCCTCACCTGGCTTTCCCTACCTGGCCTGCCCAGGAAAACCAGACAAAGAACTTTATATCTGAAACCCCTCTGGTCTCCCGCTGGAGGTGTGGAGCCAGGAAATTCCTGCATTTGAAACCCCTCCCCTAGTGGACTCTGGAAGAGAAGTTTCTTTAATACAGTCCCTCAAAGAGAACTATACTCACCTATACAGAGACACCATTCAAACAACTCTGGATTACTGGAGGGTCCGAGGAAAGAAAGGAGCAAGCTATTTTATAAAGTGATAACATCTTAAGGAATATGTGAAATGGAAATGAGTTACATAGATAAATTTGATTTGGCAGGCAGTAAAAAATTTTGGAGAGTGACAGCTGTGAAATCAGACTGCTCGTTTTGTATCCCTACTCAACCACTTAGTTGTGTTACCCTAAGAAATTGGCTTTGCCTCACTGTGTCTCAGTCCTCTCATTGGGAAAATGGGGACAATAATATGTACTCTGTGGTATTGTTGTAAAGGATTAAGTTAGATAAATCATGTTAAGCATTTAGCATAATGCTTGATATTTAGCAAAAAGTGTGACATGGTAAAAGCCCCATAAAACTGCATACCTCAACCATACTCGGCTGTCTGTTGAAACTGCTCCCTGTAACCCCTAATGTGGCAGGCAAGCAGTCCAAACCCATGCCATCTTGGCCCCTGTGACTTGTAATAAGTAATTAAGGTCTGTAATTTCCACCCCACCCAGACAATGTGTAAACGAATCTTGACTTTTGTGGACCACTTAAGTAACAATCGGAACGTCAAAAGTCCCCTAGCCCTCTGAATGTCCGGAGTCCCTCACCCTCATCTCGGCCCAGGATGTGATTTACAGAATCCACTAGCCTTTGGAATGTCTGAAGCCCCTCACCCCCACCCCTGCCCCTCACCTTCACCCCTGAGGTGGTTTTATGGGCATAAAAGGTCGTGACACCCTCCTTTCGGGGCCATGGGTTGGAGAGACATGAGTCCTCTGTGGCCGCCAGCAATAAAGACCCTGCAATTTGGCATACTTTTGTCTTGGTGTTGACTTTCTATGCCCACTCCATTACAACAAAAGGTATCAAATGTTAGCTTTTATTATTATTATCCATCTTACCGACTTTTTTTCACTAGAGCACATTTGCACACCATTATTTTAGCTCCTGTTGGCGAATCAAAATGTGAATTGCTGAAGGAGATTTGGCACATTTTTCCTACAGTGAGAGGGAGATTGCAAATTAGATGGAGTAGAAATGCCTCTTAGGGGCCTGCCAGGTTCCTATTGCCTCTTCAAAGCATGGGAATAAAGAAAGATTTGAGTCCTTTCAAGGGAAATTCTATTCATTTAGCTACCTTTGCAACCAGCAACTGGTGACATGAATGAGTAACCTGCTAAGCTAGAAGCTAATAACCTAAACAATCATCACCTATGAAAATTAGAGTCACAAGATGTTTGGTTTCCTGTATAAACTAGTGATAACATCTTGACATATATCTTTTAGCTTTTTTCAGAATCAAGGACCTCCACTACATGAAAAATGCTGGTTGCTGTCACAAAGACCTCAAACAGAATAGAACCTCAGACAGACCAGAACCAGAAAGTAGATAAGGGAATTCCAGAAATTTTTTCTATTCTTTGAGAGAGGAGACTTAATTTCCCAAACAATAAGCCCTAATAAAAAAGCATGAGGCCAATTAAATTTGTTTTTTAATTTTATAAACAATCTATAAAATTTTAATCATCTTGACTGTAAGGTATAACTTTCATAGGATTTTTATAACCTATATAATCTTTATTTAAGAGTGAGTTAGTGCTCCAAAAAAACCTTGTTAATCTGATACAGGGGCTCATATATGCTGGTCTTGCATATGTACCTTTGACAATTAATTGTTTATTTATAGAGAAACTGAACTTATTTTATCTTGCAAAATTGGCCTTACAATCTCATGCATGCAACTCTTCTACAATGATCCCTGGGCCTTGAGGTGTTGAATAGTTTTAATTTCTCTTCCTGTGTCTCACAAATGCAGTTTATTTTGATTGGCATCTTCTACTGGGTCTGAAGATGAGGATTTAAATTCTGTCAGTTTTTAAGATTTAGCATGTCTTTTTTAAATCCAGGAGTCAAAGCTCTGTAACTTGATGCCACAAGGACTCTAAAAGTGCATAAAGTTACATGAATGTAATAGCCTTAACTAAAATTTTTTTTAAATTTCAGTTTTTTTCTAAGCAAATCAAACTTAATAATAATTACATAGAAATGATTTCAATAAAGAGCAAGATCTGTTTATTAGGCCAGTTACGTAAAGGCAAAAGAAAAGACCATCTGCAGTGTGACTGCTGTTCTCTATGGGGGATATTACTGTGGAAGAAAACATTTCCTTTAGACCTCTAAGATAAAACCTTTTTTCTTTTTTTTGCATCAGGCCACAATAGTTAGAATCTGAAGTGGGGGGAGGGAAATAACTTACAGGAGCCGAAAATGAGTTGAAGGATAGAGTTATTATTTCAGGCCTTTTACCAGAAGAGAGAAAGCTGAAAAGTATGAAATGCAATAAAAGTCGAACTTTTTATAAAAACAAAATAATAATATCTTGTAATTTATTAAGGGTAAAGCAATACCTTAAGACAATTTCATAGTTTGAACCAATTCTTTAGTGCATTTTAAAAAATCAGAATTCAATCTTTAGAAAGACCTTTATAATTTCCCTTTAATTATAGACAACTTGGTCAGATAAAAGAATTTTTTTTTTTTGGTCGTAAATCCTCTTCTTATGACTTACACAGACCATTCATGACATTTTTGGACTGTCTGGCTTGTCTGGAACATCCCTCCTTTTTAAACAACCAATCATCATATTCCAGGACAAAATTTACGATACAAGATTCCTTCTCATGTAATTTTTTTTAAATTTCCAGGTTTCTTTTATTTTGTTTTACATATAAACTTTAAATAAGCTTTCAATTAGAAAAAAATTTTTCACCTTTTAAAGGGACACATTTTTTTCAGAAAAAAATGTTTCCCCATAATATTTTTTTTTAAAACTGGAAAAGACCTGATTAATGAAATATCCATTATTTAATTTAATATAACTTTAGATTCTAAATTATAGCATTTGTCTGTATTTATCCTATTACATTTACCTAATTATTTTAATAGTTTATCTAGATTATTTATAGAACTATGCTAGTCATCATCTAAAGTTATGAAACCACCATTGCAAAATTATAATTGAGACAGTGAAAAAGATCTCATCTAACTGACTCCATTTTGCTTCTAACCTCCAATCTTTCCTTGTTCATAGGCCAAACTAACTTTAGAAGAACTTAGTTTATAGTTTAGGTTTGAAACAAGGAGGATAACAGTCCTTTCCCAAAACAAACACCCTTCTTGCCTGGGGACTAGACTGCCTAAAGTTAGAAGATTAGAAATTATGGTTTAGGAGTCATGCAGCCAGGGGCTGCAAGATTCTAATCTTCCCAAATTGCTCCTGGGGATAATATCACTCTTGTAAAATATAAGATCAGTGCTTGAGATATTTTACAGACCCTACACTTGATGAATCAGAAGCTACCACCCAGATTGATAAACTGACTCATCTGGTCTTGTGGCCCACATTCAGGAAATGACTCAGCATAAGAGGACAGCTTAGACTCCCTATGATTTCATCTCCAACCCAACCAATCAGAACTCCCAGCTCACTGGGCCCCTACCCACCAAATTGTCATTAAAAACTCTGATCCCTGCATTCTCAGAGAGTAATGATAAAACTCTAGTCTCCCACATAGCTGACTCTGTGTGAATTACTCTTTCTCTGTTGCAATTCCCCTGTCTTGATAAATCAGCTGTGTCTAGGCAGCAGGTGAAGTGAACCCCTTGGGTGATTAGTTATTTCCTTGTCAACCATTTTATATAGGCTGTGAATTTCAGGTGTGTACCTAAGTAAGAATCTTAAGATTAAATATATGGCTACTTTACTAAATAATGCAAGATTTAGCCAGTTTCATTAAACCAATATTTCACAAGCAAAATTATTCCGTTTTGGGCTGGGTTTATAGTTTTGTAACCCTTATGCTAAAAATTTTTAATCATATTTGGATAAAATAAGTATGAAATTCCTTGATCAATACGTGCAAACAAAAATGTATGCTGGTAATTCTTAGGACCTTTCTAATGTTACTTTAGCAATAATTTTAAAGTTAGCTTATTAAAGATTTTACTTAAGTTATGTGAACTTGAAAAGCATTTGGGATATTACTTAATTTATGAATCCTTTTTAAGCCAATTTGGTACCTTGTGGCCAGAGCATGACAAAATACATGTAGTACACATAAACACACACATACACAGTCATACAACAAAAGCTCAGTGGATTTTATCTTATTAGAAAGGTAACAGCAGCTTTACTGTTAAAAGAAAAGAAAATAGAGAAAAAGATAACTCTCTAGTTTGCAGGTCAACTTAGGGCTCTTTTTCCTTGATGTAAATGTTCACAAAGACCATAATATTTTCATTTTACACAAACCCTAGCAAGTAGAGATGCCATAAAACCAATGGGGTGCCTGAAAGAAGGTCATTCTCCCTATTTTCTCTTAATTGTTAGATTGTTTGTTTCTCACTTTTTCCCTTTTTTTTTTTTTTTTTTTTTAAAAAAAAGGAGGACCTAAGCTGTGGTCTATGGTTTTTGTGCAGTGGGTTGAAGTGCACTGCTTGTGGATGAGATGCCACAGTATATTCCCACTGAATCATTGCTACCCTCTTACTTATCTCAGTTTCTCTCTCCAAAGGTATAAGCCCCTCTAGGAGGGCTGAAAGCGTGGAGTGACCAGCTCCTATATGTGCTTCCTGGATGAGTCTTTTTGAAACTAATTTTGTTTTGTGTTCCCTGTAGGGCTGCTGCATGTCATGGGGAATCAAGCCCCCAGACACTCCCATGAGGCCCCTGGTCACCCAAGGACACCTTTAGGGTGGTAGGAGCAAAATGCCCTTTCTCTTCACAGCTGAGGAAACTCAGTCTCTCATTTATCTATGAAAACAACAGCTCAGTTCCTCATGCAAATGCACACAGACAAGCCAAATCAAGATTAATTTGGGGGAGAAAAAGCAATGGAGAAGACCCTTTAGAATGTATCACCAAACCTGAAGTAGGATCCTTAAATAATAACTTCCTAGAAGGGGGGAAAAAACAACAGCCAAGACCATTTCCTGTAAACTGTCCTTAGCCACCCCTAATTTTGTAGCTCTCATCTGCCATTACACACAGCAAGGTCAAAGCCTCTCACAGTACAAGGTAATCTCTGGTAGCCCCAAAGCCAAAGGGGTCAGGTAATGCAACACAGGAGAGTAGAGCTTTAGACCTAAGAAGAAAGTACCCATGACTCTTGAAACTCCACAAAGAAAACAGAACAACCCAAAAAGGGTGAGTGGTGCCTTTTTTCTGAGTTCTTTAGAAGGTTTAACTCATAAGAAGCCTTCTTTAGGTTTTTCTTGGTACTGAAGATGGCAAAGGGGGAAGGAGGTATAGAGTAGAAGAAAAGTAAATGAAAGAACAATTGTTTTTTAATATAGGAAGCAAACAGAAACCAAGCACATGTTGGGTTTTTGTGTGTGTGTGTGTGTTTTCCCCCTCATTTGCAGCTGCAAGGAATTTTAGCCAATTCAGAGAGAACTTTTTACCCATAATTTGGAATTCTCATTTGGATTTGACCAGTCAAATCTGATGAGAGAAAGACTGGAACAAACAACAACAAAAACCCAAACAGGATGATCACTGAGTGCTCTGATGTTAAGGAGAAATTAAGATCAGCTAGTTGTTAATCTTAACTTTAGTCAAGACAAAACTCCAGTTCAGCTATGTACCTAGGGATGGGTCTCAGTTTGAAGACTGCTCTCTACTATTCTAGAAGTATTACAGGTAGTTAGATAGGCATGAGCAGAGCAGTAGAGGGCTCTTCTCCCCCACCAACTAGGAATATCAAGTGACAATTTGATAATTATCATACTGCCTCTCTAAAAATGATAATTTGGCAGCTGGAACCAGGGTACCATGGAGAGACAATCTCCTGATGATCCACAGCTATTAGCATTAAAGTGTTAATTGAATGCGTATGCCAGGGAGAAGTAACTTCCAGAGCATGCACTTTAGGACACAAAATGGCAAAGTATGACCTTCTTGGGACACTCCAAGTCTTAGGATCATGGTTAATCACTGCAGTTGAACTAGCACTTGTTCTCCAAGTGTCCTCTTGGATCTCTTCCAAGTGAGCTTTTCTTTATTTCCTGTTTTAAAACCTTTTAAAAAGACTTCTAATTCTGCTCTGAAACTCCCCTTGGTATCTTCTTCTACCTTATGACGCTCAGTCAAATTCTTTCTACTGGGGAGGCAAGAACTGAAGTTGCTGCAGACCCATAAAGATTCACCGCTGGTAACTCAGATACCTGCCGGTGAGGAAAGAGACCAAAGCATCTAATATTATCTCCCCCTTGACTTCCACACTGCATTTCAGTAGAAGAAAAGGCTTACCCACTGGTGCCTCCTAAATCACCTTCCTATAGATAGCAGGCATAGTATGGGTGAATCTCTCCAGAAGGCATTGTTTTTATTTAAACAAGATCAAACCCCCACCCCACACCTACTCCATGGACCAAGACCCCTTCACATGTAATTTCTAAAACTGTAAACCCAAAACGCTTTCATGTGTAATATTTAGAGCTGTAAGCCTATATAAAGGCAGAGCTTCTCTTTGTTAGGGGAGCATGGCTGTTAAACAAACATGTTGCCTTGCTCCTGGCTGAAATAAATCACCTCTTCCTTCCTCGTTCGTGGCTGCTCCTGCTTCACCACCAGTAATGAAAGCAGGAAAAAAATTCAACTTTCCTTCCCTGTTGGAAGTAAGCTCAAACCCCAGAAAGGAGTTACCTGCTTCCATCATCATCAAAGCAGGAAAACTTGCCTTCCATGTTAAAAGCAAGTAAAACTCAAATAAGGAGTTGTTCAGCAAAATAAACTTTACATCTCAACTAAGTTTTGGGAGATCAGGGATTGTCTAGAAGGGCACTTCCAGGTCTCAGAAAATTGTCTTATTGGTTTGAGTCATAAAGACAACTCAAGGTAGTACCAAGAACCAATAGGAGATTGTCAAAGGTCAGAGGCGCCTCAACCCAGAATCCCTTTGTTGTTACCAAATGTGAGCCCTAAATATCGGAGACAAGTATCAGTCAATTTAGGAAGCTTCTTTTGCCAAAGTTAAGGACATTCGCCCATGACATAGCCTCAAGTGGTCCAGATGACATATGCCCAGGGTGCTCAGGGCACAGCTTGGTTTTATACATTTTAGGATGACATGAGACATCAATCAATATATGTAAGATTTACATTGGTTCCAACCAGAAAGGTCAGGATAACTCAAAGTGGGGAGGGAGCTTCCAGGTCATAGTTAGATAAGAGACAAATAGTAGCATTCTTCTCAGTTTCTGATTAGCCTTTCCAAAGGAGGCAATTAGATGTGCATTTATCCCACTGAGCAGAGGGATGACTTGGAGTCATTGAGTCATTTTGTCCAAGATGAATTTTCTTATGAGGAAGGTATGTAGCTTTCTATCTTAGCAGCTATCTTTTTTAGAAATAGAATGGGCAGCAGGCCCTAAGCAGGTCCCAGCTTGATTTTTCCCTTTGGCTTAGTGATTTTGGGGTCCCAAGATTTATTTTCCTTTCACACTACCATAGAACAAGAGTTTGAGATATACAATTTCAAACTTGAGTTTTAATCTAACTTAGTGAAACTGCCTTTGCAATAGTTACATCAGTGAGAAAATTATAACAGTAAGCTAAGCTAACCCAACCCCCATCTTGTCTTTCCCTTTGTTGTTTCTGGGCTATTGAGCCATGCTAACTTTGGAAGACATTTAGACTACAGTTTAAATGATAATTGGCTTTGCCCAAAACTCAACCACTTATGTAAAGCTAATAGGAGGCCATCTAGCTGAGGTGGGGAGAGGAGTCTGAGTCCTGCTAAGGTGCAGACATTATTCTGGAAGTTATAAAATAGGCAACTTCCCCAATTACTCCTACAAAAACACTGCTATTGTAAATTGACCATTTGAGGTATTTTTCCAGGTTTTTTGAATGTCTGACACCCATGGCTCTACCTGGACCAACAACCCCCACTCCTGTAGCCCCACCCAGAAGTGATTTGGCCAACAAAAGGACAGTTTCAGCCCCTTCTGATTTCCTCTCTACCCTAATCAATCAACAGCAAGCACCTGTTACCTGGGGGTCCCCACCCCCTCCCCCAAACTGCCCTTGAGAAACCTCTAACCTAAGAGTTTCGAATGAGATAATTCTATCTCCCACGTGGCATGGCCATCCTTGTGTCTATTAAACTCTTTCTCTACTAAAATGCTGTGGTCTTTATGCAGTGGGCAGTAAGAACCCCCTCGGGTGGTTGCAATCGTATTGAGGCAATACTCTCCTTTACCACTATGAAACTATTATAATTTTCTTGACTTTCCTTGACATGAATATTTTTTCCACACTCCTCCCCCAAGTATTTTTTCATCCTTGTCAGGATTTTTGGAGGACAGATGTAATTACTGACCTTTGAGTTCTCTCTAAAGATTCCAGTTTTCTACTGTACTTAGTGAGAATGTTCATTATAAATTTTAAACATTATTACAGAAACCTAAAATGTTATTGCAAATTTTAATGCTTTTCACAGGACTTCGTTAAACATCATCTGTTTTCTTTCATCAGTGAAAAATATACCTGTCCACTCATCACAATACTATGGATGGCTATACCAGGGAGTAGGAAAATCTAATAATAATCTTTTAATGCTCTTTAGGAGAAATATACAATAACCATGAGGAGAACTGGATGAGAAATAAAAGTTCATACAGGAAGACTAAACAGAGATAAACTCTGACAGTGAGCTTGCAAGTCATATTTACCTTTGTTTTGCTTGTCTCTATTTTCTATAGTGACAATGTCATGTTTCTGAGTTAGAAAACAAACATGAAAAACAGTGCAAATATTTGAGTAGACATTCACCTTTAAAGGAGCAAAGAGTAGAACAATGGGAGCATGAACAGACATGGATGTGAGAAGGGAGGTGGGGAAGGTAAATATGAGCTGAGAAACAAAATCCCAGGGAGGTGGGTGGGGAAAGGTGTAGAGCTGAGACCACTGACTCGAGAGCTGAGTGATAGCCCAAGGGACATAAAAGCGTGGTTGAGCCAGGTAGGAAAACAAGCCTGAAGCCGAAGATAGGCACACAGGCCTAGGTCTGTAGGCCACAGCAGCCCAATCCCCAGAGAAAGGCTGAAAAGCCCAGACCACACCTTTTCTTCCACCCCTCCACTCCCTACCTTTCCTTTCCCTACCTCCAATTGCAACCTCAGTCTACACACTCTTCAGGAGATCCCATTGGATGCCAACACTCAGTTTCCACTCTACTGTGGTGGTAAAAGATTGGGGCCGGGCGCGGTGGCTCACGCCTGTAATCCCAGCACTTTGGGAGGCCAAGGCGGGTGGGTCACGAGGTCAAGAGATCGAGACCATCCTGGTCAACATGGTGAAACTCCGTCTCTACAAAAAATACAAAAAATATCAGCTGGGCATGGTGGCGCGTGCCTGTAATCCCAGCTACTCAGGAGGCTGAGGCAGGAGAATTGCCTGAACCCAGGAGGCGGAGGTTGCGGTGAGCCGAGATCGCGCCATTGCACTCCAGCCTGGGTAACAAGAGCGAAACTCCGTCTCAAAAAAAAAAAAAAAAAGACTGGACTTTTCTTCTATTTCTATTGTAAGGATTTCACCAGGAATCTCACCAAGGGAAGGAAAGCTTGGGGAATAGCAAGGTGCCTCACTGTGAGGTTCTTGGCTGCCCTTCATGGCAGCCAGTGCAAAATGATGGATCTAGAGTGAATCCTCAAAGGAGGTGATGCTGTTCAGAGACCTGCAGGAGGTGGGGTGCACTGCAGCACTGTCTTGGTGTTACATTATATTGAGGCAGTGGTGTCCTTTGTCACTATGAAACTATAGTAATTTTCTTGACTCTCATTGACATGAATATTTTTTTCACACTTACTCCTCCCTCACTTTTTTAGCCTGACAGGATTCCTGCAGTCCTCCTTCCACACAAATGCAGAAGCCTTAAATATTTTGGTGGGATTCATTCCTGATTTGCTACAGGAGATGAAGGCAGCACTTTCTGACAGGCAGTCATCATTGAGGAAACAACAGGATTCAGGGGACCTAAACACTTTTATTACTTCATTTAGTATAAAGTGTTGTAAAAAAAAAAAACAACGTGTGCAAACACTTCAAAAGAAATTTTGTAAATCACTAGAGTAATTATTGATATGTGATCTTCATTTGTAATCTCAATTATCCCTTCACTGATGTCCAGGTTAATCATCATAGATGACTAGAAACATGAACCGTTGTTCCTAGTGTTTGCATTTATATTTTTCTTTAAGAAAGAGTCTTCCCAGGGCTGTAATTTTTGTCAACAGATAAATCTTTTATTTAATAAATGCAGTCTGTCTTATTTGTTAATTGCATACTGACATCAATTATTTTTAACCTATTGACCTTAAAGTGATTATAAAGTCTTTATCACATTAACCAACATAATAACATTTATACTGCCTACATCTAGGTACATAAAAGTCAACAAAATTGGTTCATAAAACTTTTTCAAACATAATTCCACAACCTTGCAATTTTCTACTTGAGTCAAAATGGGCAGACTTTGTCTTATTGCCATATTCTTTGAAAACAATCAAATTGGACATAAAATGCAGTTCATTGCAATTTTTGTAAATGGTCAATTATGGTTCAAACTAGGGTTCTTTCATGTTTCTAGGAAACACAGGTATTATTTTTAAATGCAAAAACAAAAGGTGACTTAAAGAGATTGTTTCTGTGTATAAAGGTATGAATTTATAAGCACAGTCTCTGGTGTGCAAAAAAAATCCTACTTCTTTATTTTTAACAAATGAAGAGAAATCAAGGTGTCACTGGGTGGAAAATTTACCCACATACATGATTTTTTTGTGACTTACCCATTTAGCCTCAATGGAGCCTCTGTGTTCAATGGCTCCTGCTTTAACACATTCAGTGTTAGTCTGCATGGTTCCCTCACTCACTGCTTGCCTCTCCTCCTAAGTGCAAAATAACTTTGTCGAAAGTTGGTGTCTATTCCCTAGACTACTAGATGTCTCCCACTGAGGTCCTCAACTCCCCATGGCACCACTACTGAGCAGTGTAAAGCAGAAACCAGGACTTGATATAAGTATAGATTCAAAATGAAAATTGATCCCTTTTATATGTACCTCTGTGTTCCTCTCTTTGCCTTGTACCTTGTAAGAGATACTTGGAAAACCTTTTGACCCATCTCACATTTAGAAATGATAGAAAGAGCATCTTTAAAAAGATTCCCTTGACTCCTCTCTGAGTCTGTGTATAAGGTTCTTTGTCAATTCTTGAGGGATATATAGGCAACAAAAGCAATTGAAATACTCTTAAGATACTGAAACAGGGTCTTTGGCAGTGGCTGTGCAGTTGTTTTTTGCTTCTTAGGACACTGGAGACAAGAGGGGATCTTTTAAAATACTTATGCCTAGCTCTGACACAGGGACATACTCATTTGATTATTTCAGCATGCATCAAAAGCATTGAGATTTTTATTAAAAGCTCGCCAAGGTAATCTAATGTGCCATGACATTGGAGAATCATTGGGCAGAATTATTGCTTAGTTTGGGAGCGGGGTACTATGGACTACTGGGAGATTTGAAGTACCCATCATGCTATTGAAAAGAGCATCCAGGTGTACAGGATGAAGTTTATGATTTTCTTTCTAATAAATAGTTGTAGATAAAAAAATCCAGTGAGTTATATTCATATCATGGAATAGTAGTCAGTAATAAAAATTAACCAAGTATTATTAACACAAACCACAACTTGGGAGAATCATCATAGAATAAGGTTGAGTGAAAAAAGCTAATGCTGAAATATTATATTATATGATAACTTCATAATTCATTCTTTAAAGGACAAAATTATAGAGCTGTAGAACCATTTTCCCAGGGGCAAAGGCGTGAAGTAAAGGAAAGAAGTGAGTGTGACTCTGAAGATGCTTGTAGCATTAAAACGGTTTTAATGTTTTAATTATATCAATGTCAATACCTTAGTTATGATACTGTAGCAATCAGACATGAGAAAGAAATAAAAGACATCCATACTGGAGAGGAAAAAGTCAAAGGATTCATGTTTGCAGATGATATAATCTTATATTTGGAAAAACCTCAAGACTCCACAAAAAACTATTAGAACTAATAAACAAATTCAGTAAAATTGCAGGATACAAAATCAATACACAAATATCAGTAGCATTTCTATATGCTAACAGCAAACAATGTAAAAAAAAAAAAAAGCAAGAAAATAATCCCACCTACAATGGCTAGAAATACAATTAAATGCCTAGGAAGTAACTTAACCAAATAAGTTAAAGATCTCTACAGTGAAAACTATAAAACATTAGTGGAAGAAATTGAAGAGAACACAAAAATTGGAAAGACATTTTATGTTTATAAAGTGGAAGAATCAATATTGTTAAAATGTCCATACTACCCAAAGCAATCTACAGATTTAAAGCAATCTCTATCAAAATACCATAACATTCTTCACAGAAATAGAAAAAACAATCCTAAAGTTTACTTAGAACCACAAAAGACCCAGAACAGCCAAAGCTATCCTGAGCAAAAAGAAAAAAAATACTGAAGGAATGATAATACTTAACTTAAAATTATACTACAGAGACGTAGTAACCCAAACCAGCATTGTATTGGCATAAAAACAGACACGTGGATCAGTGGAACAGAGAACCCAGAAACAAATCCACAGATCTACAGTGAACTCATTTTTGACAAAGGTGTCAAGAACATACATTTGGGAAAAGACAGTCTCCTCAATAAACAATGCTAGGAAAACTGGATATCAACAGGCCAAGGAATAAAATTAGACAACTATCTCTTGCTATACACAAAAATCAAATCAAAATAGATTAAAGACTTAAATCTAGGACCTCAAACTATTAAGCTACTACAAGAAAACATCCGGGAAAATCTCCAACACGTTTAACCAGGCAAAGATTTCTTGAGTAATATCCCACACACTCGGACAGCAAAAGCAAAAATGGATCGATGGGACCACATCAAGTTAAAAAGCGCCTTCACAGCAAAGGAAACAGTCAACCAAGTGAAGAGACAACTTACAGAATGGGAGAAAATATTTGCAAACTACCCATCTGACAAGGGGTACCAGAATAATGCTACAGAATATATAAGGAGTTCAAACAACTTTATGGGAAAAAAATCTAGTATTTGGATTTTAAAATGGGCAAAAGATCTGAACTGACATTTCTCAAAAGAAGACATACCAATGGGAAACAGTTCTATGAAAAGGTGCTTAACATCATTGATCATCAGAAAAATGCATATCAAAACTACAATCAGATATTATCTCACCCCAGTTAAAATGGCTTTTATCCAAAAGACAGACAATAACATGCTGGAGTGGATGTGGAGAAAAGGGAGCCCTCATAGAAAGTTAGTAGGAATGTAAATTAGTACAACCACTATGAATAACAGATTGGAGTTAACTCAAAAAGTAAAAGTAGAGCTATCATCTGGTCTAGCAATCTCACTTCTAGATATATAACAAAAAGAAAGGAACTAACAGTCAAAGAGATATCTGTACTCCCATGTTTATTGGAGCACTATTTATAATAGCTGAGATTTGGAAGCAACGTAAGTGTCAATCAACAGATGAATGGGTAAAGATAAGGTGATATATATACATAGTAGAGCCATAAAGAAGAATGAGATCCTGTCATTTGTAGCAACATGGATGGAACTGCAGGTTATTATGTTAAGTGGAGTAAGCCAGGCACAGAAAGACAAACTTTGCATGTTCTCACTTATTTGTGGGAGCTAAAAACCAACAAAATTGAACCCATGGAGATGGTAGAATTATGGTTAGCAGAGGCTGGGAAGGTTCAGGGGTTGGGTGGGAAAGAGGAGATTGTTAATGGGTAAAAAAATATGGTTAGATAGAATAAGATCTACCATATGTTAGCACAACAGGGTGACTACAGTCAACAATAATTTGTTATACATTTAAAAACAACTAAAATAGTATAATTGGATTGTTTGTAACACAAAGAAAAGATAAATGCTTTAGACTCTTTCTCCGCTGTGTCCAATCTGCTAATGAGGCCATCAAAGGCATTTTTCATCTCTGTTACAATGTTTGTGATTTTAGCATTTATTTTTTACTTTTTCTTAGAATTTAAATCTCTGTGCTAATACTGCCCATCAGTTCATGCGTGCTATTTTATCCATTAGTCCATAGCATATTAATCATAGATATTTTAAATTCCTACTCTATGAATTCCAACATTCCTGCCATAACTGAGCTGAGATCTGATGGCTGCTATTTTGCTTCACCTGTGTATTTGCTTTTTAGTATGTTTTGTAATTTTTTCTTGGTGGTCAGTCATAATGTACTGAGCAAAAGAAACTGTGGTAAAGAGTAAAACTTGCAATGGTTAAGACGTAGGGGAAGGAGAAGCATCCTGTGGTTCTAAGATTAGCTCTGAGTGTATAGTGAGTCCTGTCTCTGGACTGAGAACTTCACAACTTCTCCTCATTATTTCCTTTTCCCTTTAGGTGTGACAGGATGGCTAGAGTGGGCTTGAGTTGGGTATTTCCTTTTCCCTTGGTTGCTAGGCTCTGGAAAAACTAAACCAAACCGAAATTTTAGGCTCTGGTAAAATAGTTTCTCTTGAGGGCAGGCCTTGTTAAGAAGACCAGAATACTCTGGCATATTGCAAAAAGATTATATTTCCTCTCCTCTGCTAGAAGAAATGGATGATTTTTCACAAATATTCACTGTGGGACCTGGTAGAACTCCTAGAGTTAAGCCTCACAAAAGTGTGCCAGGCCTCTTGTAACTAAAACCTCATGGGGATGCTAACTTTGAGAATTGTCCACAGGGACCCTCCAGAAATTCATCCATTACAGTTGAGGTTTCCTACCCAGCACTGGTTATCATGAAGGCTTCTGCTCATGGATATCTTCTTATGTTAACTTGTGATTCTCTGTATTTGCCTGTCCCTCTCTACAATTTTGCGGGCAGCAGTTTACCGTAAATCTTCACTTCTGTCATGGGTGTAAAGAGTTGTTAATTTTTTAATTCGCCAAGCTTTTTTCTTATTGTCAGAATGAAGTAGGGACCTCCATCTCCATGCATGCTAGCCTGGACACTGAATTTCCAAAAATAAGTTTTTAAAAAGAATTTCAGTATGAAATGGAGAGACATTGAGCAATTCATTTTTAAATAAGCAATGACTTGTTCTTCTAAGTTAGTCACACTGTAAAACCACCTTCAGAACCTCAGATCTGGAAAACCTCTTCAAAACTGCTCGTCATAGGGAAAACACATCTAAACTTCCTGACTCCAACTATTCCTTAGCTCTAAACAGTTATTCTTTGACCAATTACACAGTGCATACCATTTGAGAAATGATGACAAGACCTTCCTCCAATTTGCAGAAAATTAGGTCCTAATTTTATTTGGAACTAAATGAATTTACTAGTTTGCCTGAGAAGTATCCTAACTTATATCAAGTTTTTAGACTCCCCTGAGGGAGCAGAGCTAGTTTAACAAGATTTTGAATGCAAACACAACAGGCTTATAATCATTGGTTCTGTTTGCATATACAGATCAGTGTCTGATGTGATAGTCATCCGCAGGGCACAGTGCCTAGAAAACCATGTAGATTTGTTTAGGAATTTTAAATGATAAAAATTTATTCTCTCTCACACACATAAAACACACAGAGAATACTAGAAGTTGATCATAAGTGTTTTAACTATTTTGCAAGACCGTGTTTTTCCCAACACATTCTCTCTGGATTGTGAGATTCTACTGTTTTTTTTTTCCTTTACTTGCTTTGAATTATAATCCCAAAAGACAATCCTGGACACCTTAATTTTAAATATTTAAATCCCTAAAGATTAATATCCCTAAAGTCTAAATCCTTGAAGTCTGAAATCTCTAATATCTAAAATCGCTGAAAGCACTATCACAGAATAGATATATTATATTAAGTGACACTATTACCTTGTTACTGTTTTTTTTTTTTTTTTTTTTTTGATACAGAGTCTTGCTCTGGAGTGCAGTGGTATGATCTCAGCTCACTGAAACCTCTGCCTCCCCAGATTCAAGTGATTCTCCTGCCTCAGCCCCTCAAGTAGCTGGGACTACAGGCATGCACCACCACATCTGACTAATCTTTGTATTTTTTAGCAGAAATGGATTTTTACCGTGTTGGCCAGCCTGGTCTCAAACTCCTGACCTCAAGTGATCTGCCTGCCTTGGCCTCTCAAAGTGCTGGCATTACAGACATGAGCCACCGTACCAGGCCTTGTTATTGTCTTTATTTGGAAATCAACTATGATTTCAGAAGATGTGTGTAGGTGCCAACCTGACAAGGGGAGGACTTGTGGACCTAATTTTAGGTGTCAACTTGACTAGATTAAAGAATACCTAAAAATCTGGCAAAGCATTATTTTGGGGGTGTCTGTGAGGGTTTTTCCAAAGGAGGTTAGTGTGTGAGTCTCAGTGGACTATGTGGAGAAGATCTGGCCTAATGTTGGTGGGCAACAACCCAACAGCCTGGGCAGGAAGAGAACAAATACAGAGGGCAAATTTGTTTCTCTCTCAGAGCTGGAACAGACTTTTCTTCTGCTCCTTGGATATCAGAAATTTGACTCCATTAAAGTGCATCACTTTATCACACTTTTAACTTTGCGTGTTAGCTTTGTGCATGTAGGTAAAAACGTTGCTGAGATCACTAAAAGAGCTGTAGCGATCCTTCATGGTTTTTTTTACTTGTTCTCCTCAAAATACTTAAGTATTCATCATGGCATTTCAGATGATTGCAGTTATAAAGCTGGGTGCACACAATCATTGATCATGGTGAAATACACTGTAGAGTTCACTTTTTGACCTCATTCTTTAGAAATATGGTTCATCTGCTCATACCTGTGCATCTGTCATTGAGCAACCTATGCAACCCAAATAACTGGGTGTTTATGCTTGAAAAAAATATGTATGTTATTATTGTCTATTTTATTGTGTGAAGTGGCCTATAAACTATTCCATCATATTTTTATGTTACTCAGATAAATCTCCCCCTAAAAATGTAAATAAATGTGTCTTAAGGAATTTTATATGACTTTTCCCAGAATTATGTTTTTTGGTGATTTTGATCTTCTAAGATTGTGGTTTTCAGTAACTTAAGCATTAGAGATTTTGATTTTTTGAGATTTCAGCAGTTGATATGATTTGTTTGGGATTGCCTTTTGAGATTATGATTGGCTCTCCCTGTACTTTTATGGTGAGTATGTATGTGTGTGTGTGTGTGTGTGTGTGTGTGTGTGTGTTCTCCAGTCTTCACTGAATATAATTTCCAATTTAAATAAATCACACGACTGATACCAATCAACCAATTGTCCACTGGAGTCAAAAGAGAGGAAGAAATTACTAGAAAATGATGGAATCTGATTTCCGACCAGTGTAAAAATACTTCCAGTTGATGCTTCCTCAAGACTTAAGATCAACCCTAGAGGCCCCTATATTTTCTCATCCTTGTCAGGATCTTTGAAAAGCAGATGTAATTACTGACGTTTGAGTTCCCTGTAAGCTTAAGATTCCAGTGTTCTTCAATAGCGAGTGAGAATGTGCATTATAAATTTTAAACATTATTATAGAAACCTAAAATGATGTTATTGGAAATTTTAATACTTTTCACAGGACTTGATTAAACATCATCAGTTTTCTTTCATTGGTGAAAAATGTATTCATCTACCCATCACAATACTATGGATGGATATACCAAGCAGTATAAGAATCTAATAATCTAATTACAATTCTTTTTGAACTTTTATTTTAAATAAAAAGTGTATACATGGGCAGGCTTGTTACAAGAGTATACTGCATTCACATGTGGCATAATACACAAGAGGTAGTTTTTTAACCCATTTTCTGCTTCCATCCATCCACCCTCTAGTAGTCTAGAGCGTCCATTGTCCCCATGCTTATATCTGTGGGTGCTCAATGTTTAGCTCTCTAAGTGAGAACATGCAGTATTTGGTTTTTGTTTCTGCATTAAATCGATTAGGATTATGGCCTACAGCTCCATCCATGTTGCTGCAAAGGACATAATTCTATTCCTTTTCATGGCTGCATAGTATTCCATAGTGTATATGTACTATGTTTTCTTCACCTGAACAACCATTGATGGATACCTAGGTTATTCTACCTCTTTGCTGTTGTGAATAGTGCTGTGATGAACATATAAGTTCATGTGTCTTTTTGGTAGAATGATCTATTTTCCTTTGGGTATATACTCAGTAAAGGGATTACTGAGTCAAATAATAGCTGTGTTTTGACTTCTTTGAGAAATTTCCAAATTGCTTTCTACAGGAGCTGAACTATTTAGATTCCCAACAACAATGTATAAGCATTCCCTTTCCTTCACAGCCTCACCAGCATCTATTGTTTTTTGACTTTTTAATAATGGCCATTCTGACTGGTGTAACTAGTATCTTGTGTTTTTTATTTGCATTTTTTGATGATTAGTGATGATAAGAATTTTTCATATGTTTATTGGCCAGTTATATGTCTTTTCAGAGAAATGTCTGTTCATGTTCTTTGTCCACTTTTTAATGAGATTACTTGTTTTTTGCTTGTTGATTTATTTGGGTTCCCTATAGATTCTGGATATTAGATCTATTTCAGATTCATAATTTGCAAATATTTTCTCCCATTCTCTAGGTTGTTTATTTACTTTATTAATAGTTTCTTTGTTAATAGTTGTTTATTTACTTTGTGTGGAAGCTCTTTAGTTTAACTAGGTCCTGCTTGTCAATTTTTGTTTTTGTTGCAATTGCGTTTGGAGAATTAGCCAAATATACTTTGCCAAGGCCAATGTCAAGAAGGGTATTTCTCAGATTTTCCTGTAGGATTTTTCAATTATAATCTTTTAATGCTTTGAAGATATATATATATATATATATCATATATATATATATGCATACCATATATATATATATCTTATATATTATATAAATGTGAGGAGAGCTGGATGAAAATTTTAAGTTTATAACTCAAGACTAAACTGAGATAAGCTCTGACAGTGAGCTTACAAGTCATATTTATGTTTTGCTCACCTCTATTTTCTATCAGGACAATGCCATGTTTTTTAATTAGAAAATAAACATGAAAAACATTGCAAATATGTGAATAAGCACTGAACTTTAAAATAAGCAAAAGGTAGAACAATGGGAGGATGAACAAACATGGATGTGAGAAGGGAGGGAGGGAGGATAAACATTAGCTGAGAAAATTCCAGGAAGGTGGGTGGGGAAAGGGGTGGAGCTGGGACCATTGATTCAAGAGCTGAATGATAACCCAAGGGACATAAAAGCCTGGTTGGGACAGATGTGACAGAATTGCAAGGTACAAACAGACCAAGCCAGGATAACTCAAGAAGTTACCCTGGCACTGTCAGATGCCACAATGGCCCCCAGTGCCCAAATCCAGTGGTGACTCTTGGTGCTTGTTCTCCTTTACTCGTCTTTCATATTTCATCCTGTGTTACTATGATTCGTGTATTAGTCCATTCTCACGTTGCTCTAAAGAAATACCTGAGACTGGGTAATTTATAAATAAAAGAGTTTTAATAACTTATGGTTCTTTAGGCTGTACAGGAAGCATGATGCTGGCATCTGCTCAACTTCTGGGAAGGCCTCAAGAAACTTCCAATCATGGCAGAAGGTGAAGGTGGAGCAGAAACATGGCTAGAAAAGAAGCAAGAGAGTGAGGGAGGAGGGACTACACACCTTCAAAACACCAGATCTCATAGAAACTCAGTCACTCTCATGAGGACAGTACCAACAGAGGAATGGTGCTGAACCATTCATGAGAAATTCACCCCACAATCCAGTCACCTCCCACCAGGCACCACCTCCAACAGTGGAGATTACAATTCAACTTGAGATTTGGTGGGGACACAGATACAAACCATAACAATTGGTATACACAGTATAACACATTATATGGAGCTTTTAAGAGGTGAATGGGGGCCGCCGCCGCCGCCACCGCCGCCACTGCCACCACCTGGGGGTTGGTTGAGGCGGACGGCGGGGTCCGGGCCGGAGTGCGTCGTTCCCGCTGCGCTAGGGCAAGCGGGCAGTCAGAAAATGGGTAAGAAAAGTCGAGTAAAAGCTCAGAAATCCGGCACTGGTGCTACAGCAACTGTGTCACCGAAGGAAATCTTGAACCTGACCAGTGAGCTGTTGCAGAAATGCAGCAGTCCTGCGCCTGGCCCAGGAAAAGAGTGGGAAGAGTATGTGCAGATCCGGACTCTAGTCGAGAAAATACGGAAAAAGCAAAAAGGTCTGTCCGTTACTTTTGATGGAAAAAGATAAGATTACTTTCCTGATCTAATTAAATGGGCCTCTGAAAATGGGGCTTCCGTCGAGGGTTTTGAAATGGTTAACTTCAAAGAAGAGGGCTTTGGTTTGAGAGCAACAAGAGATATCAAGGCAGAAGAATTGTTCTTATGGGATCCACGAAAATTACTAATGACTGTTGAATCTGCTAAAAATTCAGTGTTGGGGCCTTTATATTCTCAAGACCGAATCCTTCAAGCCATGGGAAACATCGCACTGGCCTTTCATTTGCTGTGTGAGCGAGCCAGTCCTAACTCCTTCTGACAGCCCTACATTCAAACTCTCCCCAGTGAATATGACACTCCTCTCTACTTTGAAGAAGAAGAAGTTCGGTATCTGCAGTCCACACAAGCTATACATGATGTCTTCAGCCAGTATAAAAACACAGCTCGACAGTATGCCTCATTCTGTAAAGTCATCCAGACCCATCCTCATGCCAACAAACTGCCCTTGAAGGATTCTTTCACTTATGAGGACTACAGGTGGGCAGTCTCTTCTGCTATGACGAGGCAAAACCAAATTCCCACCGAGGACGGTTCCCAGGTGACCCTGGCCCTGATTCCTTTATGGGACATGTGTAACCACACCAACGGCCTGATCACTACTGGTTACAACCTGGAAGATGACCGCTGTGAGTGTGTGGCTCTGCAGGATTTTCAGACTGGAGAGCAGATTTACATTTTTTACGGCACTCGATCAAATGCAGAGTTTGTGATCCACAGTGGTTTTTTCTTTGACAATAACTCACATGACAGAGTGAAAATAAAGCTTGGAGTGAGTAAAAGTGACAGACTCTACGCCATGAAGGCTGAGGTCTTAGCGCATGCCGACATCCCCACTTCCAGCGTTTTTGCGTTGCATTTTACGGAGCCGCCCATCTCTGCTCAGCTTCTGGCTTTTCTCCGAGTATTCTGCATGACTGAAGATGAATTGAAAGAACACTTGCTGGGAGACAATGCTATTGATAGAATCTTCACCTTGGGGAACTCTGAATTTCCTGTTAGCTGGGACAATGAGGTCAAACTTTGGACATTTCTTGAAGATAGAGCTTCGCTTCTTTTAAAAACATATAAAACAACTATTGAGGAAGATAAATCCATCTTGAAAAACCAGGATCTTTCTGTTCGTGCAAAAATGGCCATCAAATTGCCCTTAGGTGAGAAAGAGATTTTGGAAAAAGCAGTAAAGAGTGCAGCTGTCAACCGGGAATACTACCGCCAGCAGATGGAGAAGGCTCCGCTTCCCAAATATGAAGAGAGTAACCTTGGGCTGTTGGAGAGCAGCGTGGGGGACTCGAGGCTCCCCCTGGTCTTGAGAAATCTCGAGGAGGAGGCTGGAGTGCAGGATGCCTTGAACATCAGAGAGGCCATCAGCAAAGCAAAGACCACAGAAAACGGGCTTGTAAACGGTGAAAACTCTATCCCTCATGGGACCAGGTCCGAAAATGAAAATCTCAATCAAGAGGGAAGTAAAAGAGCAGTTGCAGAGGCCAAAGGGTCTTCTTCAGACAGCACTGGCGCGGTGAAGGAGTAGCGCCGAGGTGAAGCTGGGTCGTCGGCACCCAGTGGAGCAGGAGTTGACGGACGGTCCGTTCACATCGCTGTGTCTCCTTGTTAACATATTTCTTTCTGCAGAGAGGAAGATAATGTTTTTGCTGCTTTATATAAAAATGGTTTTTTTAAGTTATTTTAAAAATCTAGCTTCCCTTTTTGATTAAGATTGCCATCTTGCTTTTGGGCAAAACAAGCGAGTTAACAAACAGCAGTAAGAAATGGGGAAGAGGTGCCTGTGGAGATCTGCAGACCCACTGTGGGCAAAGGTATTTTCTTCCTGGGGAAGAATTCAGTTCCTCTCTCAGCTGTGCTTTTGTGGGCCTGTCATCTTGATGACCAGAATGAAAGCTTGCTCTGCCTCCTGCCAGCCAGAGCTGGTGGCGGGACTCGGGTATTCAGCATCAAGGTGGGGAATTGCACAGCAGAAAACAGAATTGAAGTTGGGAAACTGTAGAGTCTGGGTAAAATCTTTGGTTTTTCTCCTTAAAAAATAACACCCCATTACCAAAAGAAAAGGTAAGGTGGCAACCTTATTTTTAATAGTTTAAATGTTGATGATAATCCTAATTATATAAAAAATTATATATAAACACACACATATATATATCTAGTGATTTCTAAAGATTTGTTTACTTTTGTGTTTTGTTTTACTGTACTAAGAACTTATCCTTTCTCCTTGAATCAAAGTAGGACGTGCATCATCCTCCTAATTTTAAATGTTGGCTCTGATTTTAAAGTGGTGCATTTGATTCCAGCCTTGGTAATGGAGAGTTTGCAAACACACAGCGGCCCACAGCTTCACGTGGTGGTGTGCAGTGTGAGGCAGCTCCCTGGCTTTCCTGGTATTCACAACAAGCTAGAGATTTTCAAAGCTACACTTTTGAGTAAAAGCCCTTATTAAAAGAAAAAAAAAAAAAGAGGTGAATGGATCCTGAGGGCTCTGCCCTCATAAATGGATTAATATATTCATGTATTCATGAATTAATTAGGCTGTCATACAGCTTTATAAATAATAGCACAAAGAATGAGGGAATATTTGCATCTTCTAAAAATCCATGTGGAGGCAGTCTTTGGATATTTCCTGGTTAAGAGACTGACAATAATAGACAGCAGATAAGATTATAGAGCTTTCTCTATTATCTCCTTCTCATAGTCCTTTTTTAATTAAAAAAACAGAACCATGTATAGAACGCATGTGCCAAGGGAAAGTTTAGACACAGTCAAGTGCCTATGCAGAAGTTCCATGTAAGCATTAATATTATTTTTTCTCTCGTGAATCCTAAGGTCCCAGAACAGTGAATGGCACATAGAAGAAACTCAATCATTGATTATGAATAATGCAGAGACTCAGAATATTGATCATCACTAATGTCAAGAAATACATCTTATGTGCTCCTCCCCTTTGTTCTCAAAGAACAACCTAGAGGAGTCTAGAGGTGGTACAATATAATCTGTGAGTTCTGCCCTGTCACTCCCATGATCTCTCTTCATCTTCAACAGAGTATTGGTAGGAAAAAGTTCTTTAGGAGAGACATTAAAATCACGAGCAGTTCTTCCTGGATACTTGTATGATGACCTGCAATTATCCAGGATGCAGCCTAAACCCCATTGCTGCACTGTGTGGGATCATTTGAGATCCTCTCTCCTGTCTCTATTCCAACAAGATCTTGCTAATTC
Source organism: Sapajus apella (assembly GCF_009761245.1). NCBI lineage: Eukaryota > Metazoa > Chordata > Mammalia > Primates > Cebidae > Sapajus > Sapajus apella. Next base: position 21,464,180 of record NW_022436964.1, on the reverse strand, counting down.
CTTTTCTCTACAACCCCTCCTGCCTTACTGACTCTCTGGCTATTTCCACATATGCTGTGCTTCCAGGGTTTGTGCTTTTTCCTGAGCTTCTCCCTATCCCTTTTTGCACTCTCTTCTGCTTAGATGTCTTTCAAGATGCAGATCAGCCATCAGTTTCCTTAGGGAAACACGTTATAATATTATGTAATATGCAGGGATAAATAGGCAGCAGATGGGGATGAATTGCTCCTAAAAATCTTCCTGTAGGCGGCTCTCCTGTTCCCTGTGCTCCCCTGCACAGCGGCCTGCCTTCCGCGCTCTGGCGGAGCCTCAGGAGGGGAAGGCTGGGAGGGGTTGGGGCAGCTGTTCACTTACGCAAGACGTCAGGAAACTCGGACACCAGCTTCCCATGGCGGGTTTTGATCTTCACAACTACGGCCTGGTGGTGCTGGTGCAGCTGAAGGAGCTGGTGCCCGCGACAGAGCTAAAGCTTGTGCCCAGGCTGTAGCTGAGGCCGGGGCTCGTGCTGCCCCATAGGCCCAGCTCAGACCACCCTCATAGCCGCTGCTGGTCTTCTTATGAATACTCAAGTTCTGCGTCCCAGACTCCTGCCGGTTCTCCTCGCCCTCCAGCAGCTTCAAGTAGGTGGCACTCTCAATGTCCAGGGCCAGCTTGAGGGCCTCAAAGGCCAAAGGGCTTCCCTGGAGGCCACCATCTCAGATGCGGAGCAATGAGGGAGCTGGCCTTTAAGAATGCCGCCGCCAAGCTGTCTGAACGGGAGGCCGCCCTGCAGCGGGCCGAGCAGGACCTGGCACGGCAGCTGTGTGAGTACCAGAAGCTGAGAAATGCGTATTTCTGTATGTAAAGCAGGAAAAGTACAAGAAAAATATGGTATATTGTATCTTGCCAAAGGCAAAAGCCTTCGAAGACTAATTTGAAGCCTGTCAAAAGACACTGGGGAAGATAGGGGGATAGGGAGATGGAAAGAAGTTAGTTAATGGGTATTATGTTACAGTCAGATGGAAGGAACGAGTTACAGTTTTCTTTTTTTCAAGCAAAAATCTGACATTTATTGAACACTTAATATGTTCCAGGCACACAGATTCTATCTCATTTCGGTGTTGTAACAGCTCATGAAGTATATACTTTCATATTCTCAATCTTTACAGCTAAGAAAGCTGAGGCTTATGGTAAAGTTCAGACAGCTGGGAAATAATGGAGGCAGGCTTTGAACCCAAGTTGGTTTTTCTTATTTCTTAAAGGACTGAATCCAGGAGTCGCTATTTGTTGTTATTATTATTAGAGATGAAGTTTCACTATGTTGCCCAGGGTAGACTTGGGCCCCAGGGACCCTCCTGCCTCTGCATCCTAAGTAGCTGAGACTACAGATGTGTGCCACTGTGCTTGGCCCCAGTTAGCCTTGAGTGCACTGCTTATCTGCTGCCCTGAGGCTGGTCTAGGCTGGAATCCACCACTCTCATTATTACTGATCTCAATTCCTAGGATAATCTAGAAAGCTTTTGAAACTTTTAACACAGACATGCATTTTTTGATGCACAGAAGTCCTCTGTGGGATCTTAAATTAATATGTGCATGTCCTCATAAAAGAGGCTTCTCTTTTATGATAGGACTATAAGAGGTGATGTGACTTTTGTGGCTCTGTTAGTTTTTACCTCATGAGATCAAAGACAAAGAGGTATCTTCAAATGGACTCTCCAAAGCACAAAAGCAGAAAAACTCTGCATTGAGTCAATCAAACCAGACAGTAAATTTGCCACATAAATGTCTCACTTAAGGTCCAGCCATTACAAAACTATCAGACAAGTGAATTTAAATTACTATAATCTGACATACCCAGGCTCTGGCAAGGCAAGGACAGCATGGAGAGAAGGTGAAAAATCATGGAAATTGCTACTATTCTGGTACCTAGCAGGTGGGGCTCAGATCAGAAGCTCAAATGCTTGTATGGATCTTAATACAGTCTAGAAAAACAGACTGCCACCACCCAAATATTCATCCATTCACCACTGTGTCATCTATCTAAACCTTTTGATCGCCCTACCTTTAAAATCTGTCCTCTGTCTTTTCTTTATTCCTCTCTGGTGTCTAAGCTGACACTTCAATAATCATATAAATCAATGTGTGCTAATGTGTTCATTTTCAAAGAACATTTACTGAGCATTTCTTATGTGTTCAGTACACTGAGTAAACAAGAAAAACCTGATAATATCTTATAATAGGGTCAATTTCTTAATTATTGAATTAATTGATTAATTCAATAAATGTTTATGAGTGCTATGTCTTAGGCACTGAAAATCTGGAAAGGGTACAGAAAGAAAAAACATACATTTTGGACTCAAATTGCTCACAGTAAAAGAACCATGAAGTCCATGGACAGGTTCAAATCAGTGTGGCAAGAGCTGCAGGTAGGGAACTGGAAGGCAAGCCCATCCAGGCAGAGGACACCCGGGAAGGGTTCTCAGAGGGGACACTGCTAAAAAGAATCTCCACCCTTTGTCTACAAGTTGCTTAGAAATAAAAATAAACCATTCCTCAGAGGACATGAAATACACAAACATTTCTCCAAGGAATATAAAATGGTACAGTAAAAATGAAAAACTATTTTCTTAAAAATACCCCAAACTAATACAAAACTACTTTACAAACACAGAAACTGCAGTAGATATTTACCAAATGTTTTAAAACATATGTTCACACAAAATCCTATGTATGAATGTTCATAATATTTTATTTGCAGCAACAAAACCCTAAAACACCCCAGATATCCTTTATATAGGTAGATTAAATAAAATCTGTACATTCATATCATAGAATACTACTCATTAACTAAAATGAGCTAAGTATTAATATACATAACAACCTGAACAAATGTCCAAGGAACTAAGCTGAGTGAAAAAAAACAAATCCCTACCGATTACATACTGTTGATTCCATTTTATAAAATGTTCTCAAAAGAACAAAATTATAGAAAGAAAGAATAATTATTTTCAAGGATGAGGACAAGGAGTAGGAACTGAGAGATGAATGAATATGATTATAAAAATTGCTTGTAGTGTTGTAATGGATTCATATCATTCTTGTATCAGGATCACTATTTTGGTTGTCAGGTGGTACTGCTGTTCAGCAAGAAAACAAACAACCTAGATCAAAAATGAGGAAAGTACTTAAATATATATTTATATATATTCTGTATATGTATAATGAATGTACTTAATTAATACCCCTGAACTGTACACTTAACAGTGATTTAGGTGATAATTTTATTTATGTGCATTTATTCAGAATTTTTAAAATCATCAACATGGATGAAATTGGAGGACATTATTTGAAGGGAAATAATCCAGTCATTTACAGAAGGAGAAATACTGCTTGAACTCACTTATGTGGAATCTAAAAAAACTCAAAATTATAGCAGAAGAAAGTAGAATACTGGTTAGCACATTATTCAGTGGAGAGAGGGAGTTGGAACATGTTGGTCTAAGAATACAACATTTCAGATAAGAGAAAGATGTTCAAGAGACCTACTATACAATATAGTAACTCAATAAGGTGTTGCATACTTGAAATTGGCTAAGAGTAGATTTTAAAAGTTCTCACTACAAAAAATGGTTAACTATGTGAGATAAACCGTATGGAAATTAGCTCAATTAGTCATTCCCAATGTATACCTATTTTAAAACATCATGTTGTACACCATGAAAATATATAATTTTTATTTTTCAATTAAAAAATTTGGAGAATGATGTCACCAAGTTGGTGGAATAAAAAATTCCAACTCTTGATCGCCTATAGAAACCTAACAAAACACCCAGAAACTACTGAACTAACTTTATAGGAGCTCCAGAAAAGTCAAAGACTTGCAGCAACTAAATAAATGGCCAGTCAAGAAGAAACCAGTTTCAACAATTTTTCAACAAACAGCTTTACAGCAATTTCCTGCCCTTCCCCCACCACCTCTCTGGTGCAGCAATGATCTTGGTCTAGAAATGGTGGCAGCCCAGTTGTTAGTTTCTTCTCCCAAAGTGAAGGGAACAGAGCAAACCTCCTTTTCAAATTATTGTGTACAGCTGAAGGCTAACTGAATAACAGGACTGTGTTTCCCTTGGATTTTAGGCAGGAAAAGCAGTGAGCACTGTTCATAAAACCTGTGGGAGAGAACAGGAATACACACACACAGCTGCCTGAGCAAGGACTACAGATGAATACATGCAAAAGACCATCTGAAGACCAAGGAGAAGTGGTTCAAAACTCTGTGGGAAATTAAGGCATCCAAAAGCAGCTGCTTATACTAGGAAATGGGGAAAATAATACAAACTACCCAGGCATCGCACATGCTCAGACAAGATCTCCGAAGATTTAAAATTTTCACTTCACCTGGCCACTAGGTTCAGTGTAAGTAAGCTCCATATTGAAGGACTACACAGTATGGAGCCAATCTGCAATGACTAGGATAGGTGGCTTATTCAAATAATGTCCTTTTTTTTTTTTTAAAAAAAAGGGTCATTTTGTCACCCACACTGGAGTGCAGTGGTGGGATCTTGGCTCACCACAACCTCCACCTCCCAGGCTCAAGGAATTCTCCTGCCTCAGTAGCTGGGATTACATCAGAAAATCATTAGTCTTAAGAGATTGTTTCTGTGTGTAACAGTCATAAATTTATAAGTATATACTCTGATGGGTAAGAAATATGCTACTTATTTTTAATAAATGAAAGAAGTTGAACTCTTCCATTGGGTGAAAAATTTATCCACAGATTTTTTTTTTTTTTAATGACTTCTGTATTGAATTATGTCATGAATCCTGGGCCTTAGTACCAAAGCATCAAAGATCTCAGGGCCCACCATGTACAGCAGCTCCTGCCTCAACACACTAAGTGCTAGTCTGAATGGACGCCTCACTTACTGCTTGTCTCTCTGCATGGGTGGAAGAAAACTTTGCCAAAAGTTGCTGTCTATATCCTGGGATCCTACACATCTCCCACCCTAAGATCTTCAATTCTCTATGACTCTACCATTGAGCAGTGTACAGCAGAAACCAGGACTTGAACTAGATATAGATATAGATTAGAAATACTGATCTCTTTATCTGTATATCTCTCACCTCCTTACTTTGTCTTATGTCTTGTGAGAGACCACCGCATAACATTTTGGCTGAACAAGAATTTACAAATTGTGGTATCTGTACCTTTAGGATTCCCTTTGACTCCCCTCTGATAGTTCACACATTTGTCCTAATGATTGGAGTATATATCAAGGTTGTGACTTTTCCAATTCTTGATGGATGTATAGGTAACAAAAACAATTGAAATACTCTTTAATATTTTGCAGCAGGGTCTTTGGGCTGTGGGTTGGATTGGTTTTGCAACTTTGCAGCACACTACAGAAAACAAGGTTCTTTCAAAATATTGATGCTAAGTTCTGATACCAAGATATATTGATTTGATTGTTTCAAATAGGCAACATAGGTATTGGGAGTTTTATTAAAATCTTCCCCAGGGAATGAAATGTGCAATAACAATAGAGAATGACTGAGCAAGATTAATGCCTAGTTTGGGTAGGAGAAGATAGACCATTGGCTGAGCCAAAGTCATTCTATTGAGGAATAGAGTTCAAACTAAAGAGGATAGTGTTGTTATTCTGTCTGTAAACAAATGTGAACCTGAAAGAGCCAGTCTTTCAAGATGTATACCAAGTGGCTAATTGAGCCTAATTTTCTTTTTAAATTTATTTATTTTACTTTAGGTTCTGGGGTACATGTGCAGATCTCGCAGGATTGTTGCATAGGTACATACATAGCAGGGTGGTTTGCTGCCTCCATCCCCCTGTCACCTATATCTGGCATTTCTCCCCACACCCCGCTGTCCCTCCCCTACCCACCCCAACAGACCCCAGTATGTGATGTTCCCCTCCCTGTGTTCATGTGTTCTTATTGTTAAACATCTGCCTATAAGTGAGAACATGCGGTGTTTGATTTTTTGTTCTTGCATCAGTTTGCTGAGAATGATGGTTTCCAGATTCATCCATGTCCCTACAAAGGACATGAATGCATCGTTTTTTCCGGCTGCATAGTATTCCATGGTGTATTCATGCCACGTTTTTTTGTCCAGTCTATTATCAGTGGACATTTGGGTTGGTTCTAGGTCTTTGCTATTGTAAACAGTGCTGCTATGAACATACATGTGCATGTGTCTTTATAATAGGATGATTTATACTCCTTTGGATATATACCCAGTAATGAGATTGCTGGTCGAATGGAATTTCTATTTCTAGGTCCTTGAGGAACTGCCACACTGTCTTCCACAATGGTTGAACTAATTTACATTCCCAGCAACAGTGTAAAAGTGTTCCTATTTCTCCACATCTTCTCCAGCATCTGTTGTCTCCAGATTTTTTAATGATCGCCATTCTAACTGGCATGAGATGGTATCTCAATGTGGTTTTGATTTGCATTTCTTTAATGACCAGTGATGATGAGCATTTTTTCATACGTTTGTTGGCCTCATATATGTCTTCTTTTGAAAAGTGTCTGTTCATGTCCTTTTCCCACTTTTGAATGGGTTTTTTTGTTTGTTTGTTTGTTTGTTTGTTTTGTAAATCTGTTTTAGTTCTTTGTAGATTCTGGATGTTAGCCCTTTGTCAGAAGGGTAGATTGCAAAAATTTTTTCCCATGCCGTTGGTTGCCGGTTCACTCTAATGATTGTTTCTTTAGCTGTGCAGAAGCTCTTAAGTTTAATTAGGTTCCAATTGTCTATTTTGGCTTTTGTTGCCCTTGCTTTTGGTGTTTTAGTCATGAAGTCCTTGCCTGTGCTTATGTCCTGAATGGTTTTGCCTAGGTTTTATTCTAGGGTTTTTATGGTGTTAGGTCTTATGTTTAAATCTTTAATCCATCTGGAGTTAATTTTTTTATAAGCTGTAAGGAAGGGGTCCAGTTTCAGCTCCCTGCATATGGCTAGCCAGTTTTCCCAACACCAATTATTAAACAGGGAATCCTTTCCTCATTGCTTCTTTTTCTCCAGTTTGTTAAAGATCAGATGGTTGTAAATGTGTGGCGTTAGCTCCAAGGCCACTGTTCTGTTCCATTGGTCTATATCTCTGTTTTGGTACCAGTACCATGCTGTTTTGATTACCGTAGCCTTGTAGTATAGTTTGAAGTCCGGTAGCTTGATGCCTCCAGCTTTGTTCTTTATGCTTAGGGGTGTCTTGGCTATGCAGGCTCTCCTTTGGTTTCATATGTTTAAAGAGTTTTTTTCCAGTTCTGTGAAGTAGGTCAATGGTAGCTTGATGGGGATAACATTGAATCTATAAATTACTTTGGGCAGTATGGCCATTTTCACAATATTGATTCTTCCTAACCATGAGCATGGAATGTTTTTCCATGTGTTGGTTTCCTTCCTTATTTCCTTGATCAGTGGTTTGTAGTTCTCCTTGAAGAGATCTTTTACCTCCTTTGTTAGTTGTATTCCTAGGTATTTTATTCTCTTTGCAGCAATTTTAAATGGGAGTTCACTCATGATTTGGCTCTCTGTTTGTCTGTTATTGGTATATAGGAATGCTTGTGATTTCTGCACATTGATTTTGTATGCTGAGACTTTGCCGAAGTTGCTTATCAGCTTGAGGAGGTTTTGGGCTGAGACGATGGGGTCTTCTAAATATACGATCATGTCATCCTTAAATAGGGAAAATTTGACTTCTTCTTTTCCTAATTGAATGCCCTTTATTTCTTTTTCTTGCCTAATTGTTCTGGATAGAACTTCCAATACTATACTGAATAGGAGTGGTGAGAGAGGGCATCCTTGTCTAGTGCCAGTTTTTAAAGGCAATGTTTCTAATTTTTTGCCATTCAATATGATATTGGCTGTGGGCCAATAGCTTTTATTGTTTTGAGATATGTTCCACTGATACCTAATTTATTGAGAGTTTTTAGCATAAAGGGCTGTTGAATTTTGTTGGAGGCGTTCTCTGTATCTATTGAGATAATCATGTGGTTTTTGTCTTTGGTTCTGTTTATGGGTAAATTACATTTATAGATTTGCGTCTGTTGAACCAGCCTTGCATCCCTGGTATGAAGCCTACTTCATTGTGGTGGATAAGCTTTTTGATGTGCTGTTGGATTTGGTTTGCCAGTATTTTATTGAAGATTTTTGCATCAATGTTCATCATAGATGAACATAGTTTTCTTTTTTAGTTGTGTCTCTGCCAGATTTTGTTATCAGGATATTGGTCTCATAGAAAGAGTTAGGCAGGATTCCCTCTTTCTTTGTTGTTTGGAATAGTTTCAACAGGAATGGTACCAGCTCCTCTTTGTATGTCTGGTAGAATTCAGCTGTGAACCCATCTGGACTTGGACTTTTTTTCGTCGGTAGCTATTAATTGCTGCCTCAACTTCAGACTTTGTTATTGGTCTATTCAGCATTTCAGCTTCTTCTTGGCTTAGTCTTGGGAGTGTGCAAGTGTCCAGGAATTTATCCATTTCTTCCAGATTTACTGGTTTATGTGCATAGAGTTGTAGTAATCTCTGATGGTAGTTTGTATTTCTGAGGAATCGGTGGTGATCTCCCCTTTATCATTTTTTATTGCATCTATTGGATTCTTCTCTCTTTTCTTTTTTATTAGTCTGGCTAATGGTCTGTCCATTTTGTTGATCTTTTCAAAAAACCAGCTCCTGGATTTATTGATTGTTTGAAGAGTTTTTTGTATCTCTATCTCATTCAGTTCTGCTCTGATCTTAGTTATTTCTTGTTTTCTGCTTGCTTTTGAGTTTTTTTGATCTTGCTCCTCTAGCTCTTTCAATTTTGATGATAGGGTGTCAATTTTAGATCTTTCCTTGTTTCTCATGTGAGCATTTATTGCTATAAATTTGCCTCTAGACACTACTTTAAATGTGTCCCATAGGATCTGGTATGTTGTGTCTTCATTCTCATTGGTTTCAAAGAACATTTTTATTTCTGCCTTCAATTCATTGTTTATTCATCCGTCATTCAGGAGCAAAGTTGTTCAGTTTCCATGTGATTGTGTCATTTTGAGTGCTTTTCTTAATCCTGAGTTCTAATTTGATTGCGCTGTGGTCTGAGAGAGTGTTTGTTATGATTTCTGTTCTTTTGCATTTGCTGAGGAGTGACGTACTTCCAATTATGTGACCAATTTTGGAGTAAGTGCAATGTGGTGCTGAGAAGAATGTGTATTCTCTGGATTTGAGGTGGAGTGTCCTGTAAATGTCTATTAGGTCTGCTTGGTCCACATGTGCATTCAAGTCCTGGATATCCTTGTTGACTTTCTGTCTCAAGGAAAGAAAGTCATTGATCTGTCCAATATTGTCAATGGAGTGTTAAAGTCTCCCACAATTACTGTGCAGGAGTCTAAGTCTCTTTGTAGGCCTTTAAGAACTTGTTTTATATATCTGGGTTCTCCTGCATTGGGTGCACAAATATTTAGGATCATTAGCTCTTCTTGTTGCATTGATCCTTTTACCATTATACAACACCCTTCTTTGTCTCTTTTTATTTGTTAGTTTAAAGTTCGTTTTATCAGAGACTAGGATTGCTACTCCTGCTTTTGTTTTGCTCTCCATTTGCTTGGTAAATCTTCTTCCATCCCTTTATTTTGAGTCTATGTGAGTCTTTGCATGTGAGATGGGTCTCCTGAATACAGCACAGCGGTGGGTCTTGACTTTTTATCAAGTTTGCCAGTCTGTGTCTTTTGATTGGGGCATTTAGGCCATTTACATTCAACGTTAATATTGTTAGGTTTGAATTTGATCCTGCCATTTTGTTACTGGCTGGTTGTTTTGCCCATTAATTGACATGGCTCCTTCATTGCATTGTTATTCTTTACCATTTGGTACATTTTTGCAGTGGCTGGTACTGGTTGTTCCTTTCCCTGTTTAGTACTTCCCTCAGTAGCTCCTGTAAGGCAGGTCTTGTAGTGACAAAATCTCTCAGCAATTGCTTGTCCATAAAGGATTTTATTTCTCCTTCAGTTGTGAAGCTTAGTTTGGCAGGATGTGAAATTCTGAGTTGAAAGTTCTTTTCTTTAAGGATGTTGAATATTGGCCCCCACTCCCTTGTAGCTTGCTGGGTTTCTGCCGAGAGATCCACTATGAGTCTGTTGGTCTTTCCTTTGTGGATGACTCGACCTTTCTCTCTGGCTACCCTTAGGATTTTTTCCTTCATTTCAATCCTGGTGAATCTGACAACTATGTGCCTTGGGGTTGCTCTTCTTAAGGAGTATTTTTGGGGTGTTCTCTGTATTTCCTGGATTTGAATGTTGGCCTGCTTTGTTAGGTTGGGAAAGTTCTCTTGGATAATATCTTGAAGAGTGTTTTCCAACTTGGATTCATTATCCCCGTCACATTCAGGTATGCCGATCAAGCGTAGATTAGGTTTTTTCACATAATCCCATAGTTCTTGGAGGCTTTGTTCACTTCTTTTCACTCTTTTTTCTCTAATCTTGCCTTCTCATTTTATTTCATTGATTTGATCTTCTATCTCTGATATCCTTTCTTTTGCTTGATCGATTTGGCTGTTGAAAGTTGTGTATGCCTCGTGAAGTTCTCATGCTGTGTTTTTCAGCTCCATCAAGTCGTTTATGTTCTTCTCTAAGCTGGTTATTCTAGTTAGCATTTCATTTAACCTTTTTTCAAGCTTCTTAGTTTCTTAGCATTGGGTTAGAACATGGTCTTTTAACTCAGAGAAGTTTGTTATTACCCACCTTCTGAAGCCTGCTTCTGTCAATTCGTCAGATTCATGCTCTGTCTTTTTTTGTTCCCTTGATGTTGTGATCCCTGGGAGGAGAAGAGGTGTTCTGTTCTTTGGTGGTTTCATCCTTTTTATGCTTTTCCCCCCCCATCTTCATGGATTTATCTCCCTTTAATCTTTGAAGTTGGTGATTTCAGGAGTCTCTGAGTGGATTTTTTTTTCTATCGAGGTTGGAGGTATATATTTTTTGGACTGTAGAGGGCATTGCTGGGCTCTCTCGGGTTCTGTCAGGTTGTTGGCTGGGTGGTCCTTCCCTGGAGTTTGCTTGCAGGTGAGATTGGCCCTGCCTTCCCAATGGCATCTCTCCCAGAGTGGGACAGTCCATCCTGATGGTGTTAGTCCAAACTCCCACCCAGGTCCCTGTGACAACTTGTCAAGCTGGGCGGTAGCTGCTGCTGAGATTTGCATCAACTACCCATGGCACCCCACCATCTGGCAGGGCCCTTGTGGACTCTGGGTTGCAGGAGGGATGAGGCAAGCACAGGATCTGAAATGGACCTCTGAGGGGTTTAGTCCCCCAACCCTCCGAGCTGGCTGCCCATTTCAACCCGTCTTGATTTGCCCCCTGAGTGGCTGTTGCCCTGTGGCTCCTTCCCTGGGCCCAATTCCAGTGCCCTATCAGTACCATAGAAAAGAACCCGGAACCTCGTTTGGAACCATGAAGTCCTCCAGCCCTCTGCATCGCATTCACTGTGAGCTGCATCCCAGCACTGGCTTCTCTCGGCCATCTTGGCACCCCCCTCTAACAACTGTCTTGTATATACTAAAAAGGCCTAAGGAAAATGTGGACAAACTACTAAAATTAGGGAACTGATACATGAACAAAACAAGTATATCAACAAAGATAAAAATGATAGAAAGGAAACAGAAATGCAGGAACTGAACACTATAGTAATGCATATAAAAAATTCACAAAAGTGGTTTCACCAAATATTTATGGAAGAATTAACAGAAATATTCTCAAACTCTTCCACAATTTTGAAGACATGGGATCACTATCTAACTAAATCTTATGAAGTCAGCATTTTTATCATACCAACCTCAGACAAAAACTGTTAAGAAAGAAAACTACAGACCAATATCTGCTATGAATACTGATACAAAAACTAATATTTAAAAAAAGAGAAAATTGTAGTAGCATTTTACAACTATTATGTATCAGGTTATATAGAATATGTTCCTGAAAGCATGAAGGTTCAACATGAAAAAAAAATCAGCATAACATAACACATTTGTAAAATGAAGGGAAATAACTTCCTGATTAACTTCATTTACAAAAAATATGGCAAAGCCAACAGCCTTTCATAAAAAATGCAATAATTTATAAACCAAATAAACTTTCTTGAACATGACCAAAGCATAAAAAACACACAACAAAATGGTAAAATACTGAAATATTTTCCTGTACATTAAAGGAGACCAGAATACTCATTTTCCCCCTTCTATTCAATAGCTTTGGAAGTTTTAGCCAGAGTAATAAGGTTGAGAAAATTATAAAAACCATAAACAGAAAAGTAAAATATTTTGGTTGCAGAAGAAATAATCTTATATGTAGAAAATCTTAAAAATTCCATGCAAAAAAAAAAAGTGTAATAAATGAACTCAGTAAAGATGCATAATACAAAACACAACATGAAAAAATTAGTTACAGGTCACAGGCTGCTGGTCATCCTCTACAATCTCAAATTACAGGTCTGCTCCAGAGCAGGGTCAGTCCTACAGCTCCAGCTGGCAGGCTAGTCCACAAAGATTCAGAATCCAATTATGTCTAGACTCTAGAGCAGCCCCAATGCCGCTGAGGCCCAAGATGTTAGGCTTGCCCCAGGCTGCTGACCAGCAACTACAGGTTCTAGATCTAGGCCAGCGCCCATCATCTAAGGCACCAATCTTTCCTCAGTTCCAGGTCCACTCCAGGTTCCAGACTGGTCCCTAAAGACACAAGCTCCAGAGAAACCAAGATCTGGGTCAACCCCAGTGGATTCCAATGCTGGGTCAAACACCATATACTCAGGCTACAGAACCAACCCCGTGGATCCAATTGCCAGAAAGATACCCATGTTCTCGTTACTCAGGCCTGTCCACAGACTCAAGTTCTAGGCCTGCCCATTCACTGATCTAAGCATCAAGTTAGCCCACATGTAGACTCCTGCTACAAGCATGCCCATGGAGCTCATCAGGTAGCCTGCCCAGAATCTTTGGATGGGCTGATCGATAAAGGATTTTTCAGCCAAGTCCTATCTGTAAAGACTGGAAGAGGTGCTTACTTCTTCAAATGTACATGCACCAACTAAAGGTCGGAAGGATCGTGACTGATTAGGAAAATACAATACTACCAAAGGAACAAAATAAACCACCAGTAACCTACTCTGAAGAGAGCTACCTATGAACTGCCTAAAAACATTTTCAAAACAGTCATATTCAAATTTGACAAAGATATAGGAACCATAGAAATGTGCCAAACAGAATGCTGCTGCTGAAGAACACAAAGACTAATGTAAAGAACGTCATAGAGAGCTTTAACAGCAGACTTGATAAAGCAGAAGAAATAAAGTGTAAGCTTAAAGATAGGTTATTTGAAATTACAAAATAAGAAGAGCAAAAAGAAAAAATAAAGGAAAAAGGTGATGAAAACCTATGGGACATATGGAACACCACTAAGCAAACAAAAATATAAATTATGAGAGTCTTAGAAGGAGTAGGGAAAGAGAAAGAAGCACAAAACCTACTTAGAGATTTGACGACAGAAAGCTTCCCTAATCTGGAAAGAGACATGAACATTCAGATCCATTTAGTCCAGAGAATTCAAAATAGATCAGATATAAATAGATGTCCATTGAGATACATAACAAAAGAAAATTCTCAAAAGTCAAGAAGAAAGAGAATATTGAAAGTAACAAGAGAAAAGCAATTCATCACATACAAGGGAACCCCCGTTAGTTCAGCAGATTTATTGGCAGAAAGCTTGCAGGCCAGGAGAGAGTAGGATTATATTATTCAAAGTGGTAAAAGAAAGAACAGTCAACCAAGGATACTATATCAGGCAAGCCAGTCTTTGAGAAATGAAAGGTGAGATAAAGATTGTGCCAGACAAACAATGCTTTAAGAATTTATCACCACTAAATATGATTTACAAAATATGATAAAGGGACTTCTACAACTTGTAACAAAAGTACTCTGTGGACATAAAAACATATTGTAAAGGAAAGAATGTAGTCAAATTCAGAATACTCTAATACTATAATATATTGTATAAGTTTTTCAACTCTAATATAAAAGTTAAAAGTCAAGACTGTTAAAAATAACTGTAGCTAAAATAATAGTTAATGCATACAAGATATATAAAAGATGTCAATTGTGACATTAATAGCATAAAATAGCAGGGGAAGAAAAAGTAAATTGTAGAATTTTTGCATACAGTTGAAGTTAAGTTGTATTCAGCTTAAAATAGGTATTGCAACTATAAGATAGTGCATATAAGCCTCATGGTGAAAACAAAAAAAAACCTGTAGTAGGAACACAAAAGACAAAGAGAAGGGAATCAAAGCATACAACTACTAAAATTTCATCAAATCACACAGGAAGAAGCAAGATAAGAACAGAAAAACAAAACTGCAAAACTTTCAGAAAGCAATGAACAAATTGGTAATAGTGAATCCTTACCTATCATTAATTAGTTTTAATGTAGGCACATTAAATTCTTCAATAAAAAGTTGTAGAGTGGCTGAATGGATTTTTAAAAATTATACTTTAAGTTCTGGGATACATGTGTAGGATGTGCAGTTTTGTTACATAGGTATACATGTGCCATGTTGGTTTGCTGCACCCATCAACCCATCGTCTGCATTAGTATTTCTTCTAATGCTGTCCTTCCCCTTGTCTGTCACCTACCAATGCAGAGCTTAAAGCTTACAGTGAATGCCAAGAATGAAGTACACAGGCAGTTCCAGCTGAGCGGGGATAGGGGGTAGCTCTTCCATCCTAGCATCCATCCACCAAGTATTTATTGAAAGGACTTGTATTAACTACAAACATTCACTAGATGGTCATTTGAGGTGGGTTACTGAGGCACCTGTGACTTTGCATACATTCAAACTGTGTTCCCAGGAGGTTGTTTTCATTATTCCTTATCACACCACACATTCTACTCCCTGTCCTGTTTTCAGGGTCAAGGAGTTTCATTCCCATGCGCAAATAACATGCACAGTGCCTCAGTATTTTTTCATGCCCTGACCTCAAATGTCTTGCACATAAGCTTGAATATGTTGCCATGCACCCTTTACATCTCCTCCTTCTTTAATTCTTAGAGCATGCTGGTCATCCAATGCAAGGTAAACTTCTATCGTTCTTCTCTGGTCATAGATGCATTAGGTGGCAGCACAGAGCCAGCTGCAGATGCCTAGCAAACAGATACAAAAATGAATAAGTATAGCGGTTATTACCCAAATGTGTATGTTTAACCTAGACAAACAAGTATTTGGGTTTAACCATTGAAAGCCTTCTTGTAGTTGCTGCAGGGTACTTGTTTGTAATTGCTGCGACTATTCTTCAAATTGTTTCTTTAATTCACACGCAAGAGTGGAAATTTAAGAAGACAAATTGTCATGATAAGCCCTTTGCAGGTGTACTTTTCTAAATAACTGCAAGGTGGAATCTCCTTCCCAGTTCTGCAATAACTTTATAGGTAGCCACAATTCTGCATGACATTCTAAAATCATGAGGTTATAGGTTATAGTTAACTGTATAACGTTTTGATGAGACAAGCATGTAGCATATCAGCTACTGGAAAAGATTTTAATACTATAAAAGGATTGATTCTGCTCTATGTTAGGAACACCGTGCCCAAACAGAAGCATATAGGGGTGTGTAGCACAAATCAGGACTGTATCAGTAACATTATTGTGCAAAGAGAGGGCATAGTTGCCACCACTAGTAATGTACTCATCATGTTTTCAAAAAAAGAAGATCTAGTCTCCAAATTTGGGTATGAGCAGGACTTAAAGCTTGTTTCCCTTTTAGGTGTAATGTTGGTCCCGAAAGCCCATACTCTGACCAGGTGATAGAACTATTGGAGGAACTCCCAAATCAAGTAGTTTGATTTGCAGGCATAAGATAAACATGGGGACCCCAATCAAATAAAGTGCCATTATTAAACACAGACCCTTGATGCGGCACCAGTTGTCTGCATGGAGACCACTGGACGGCCTCAAACATATCACCAGTCCCTACTTGGACAGCATATAGGGAGATCAGGCACCTGTGTAGCTTCATTAGAGACCTCAGTAAGATTAGTGGCCAACAGCAGAAATAAAGGTCAAATTTGCAAGCTAAGCATCCTTTTTGGGCTGATAGTAAAGATACTCCTGAGGAATGAGAGTAGCACACTTATCATGTGCTACTGTGGAAAAACAGAGAGGGATTACTAGACAATAAAGTCAGGGAGTAACTAAGTTTATTCCGTCTCAAATTTTCAATTAAGGGGTAAGACAGAGGCATCTATTGACCTCCTGTCCAAAAAGTATCATTAGATGACAAAAGTGGGTCAGCATCCCACCATGTAATAACGTTAAAAACAGGGCGATTAAGAACAAAGCTCTAATAAACATGTTCTTGAGCTGATCCCACTTGGCGAAGGACAAGAATTACCCTAACATCCATGTCTGTCTTACTTTCTCAGAACTTTCCTCAATTACCGCCAGATACATAGGAAACTGATTGTCTGCAGTTGCAAGGGCTTCCATGGTGGCAAGCCAGATGGTTGCTTGTTGGTCCAATCTTTTTAGCATTCTCAGGTAATGTCAGGTGACTTCCAAGTCATCACCATCATTGCTGGTCGATTCTCTAACAACAGGTCCTGTTCTCAAGAAGAGAGGCCCACATGCTCCCTTTTTTGTTTATTAAGATATACTTTAAAAGTTTAATGAGCTTGTTTAACAATGGCCTAAACAGTTGAGTTATAGGGGAATGCCAGTATTGTATTGTATGTGTTAAAGTTGCAATGCATATATAAATTGAGCACTAAGATGGTAAAGTCCATTATCAGTTTTTATAGTATGTGGAAGGCCTGAAGTTATAATAGATTCAAACAAATGATCAATTGAATTTTGAGTTTTTTGTCTGGGCCAGGGAGTAGCATGTATTAAGCCTGTATAAGCGTCTATGGTAATGTGGAGAAATTTAAAGCACCCAAAGTGTGGATACTGAGTAACATCAGTTTGCCAGATAGCGTTAGGCACAAGACCTCATGGGTTGGCACTAAGCCCTAAGGAGAAATGGGAGGGAAAATGCTGTTGGCAATTAGGACAAGTTTCAATACTCATGCAAGCTTTAGCAAGTGTCAGATAAAACTGTTGTTTAAGACTGTGGGCATTCTAATGAAAAAAAGCATGGTCAGCTTGAGCTTGAAACAAAGCAGGAAAGTCTGAAAACCACATATGCGGTCATACCAGTGCATTAGCTTGAGCGTTCCCTTCTGATAAGGGATCAGGTAATCTAGAATGAGAGTGAATATGTGTGATATAAAGATGGTGATGATGGGCACAGAGGAGCTCTTTCACTGCAAGAAGCAAAGCTAGTAAAGGTTCATTAGTAGTGCCCTTCACATGTGCAAGATCTAAATGAGTAATGCTATACACCCCATAAGTGAAATTACTAATTATGTTTATATTTTGATGAGCAATAGTTTGTAAAGCCAATGTCAGGACACCTCACTCCACCTGTTGCATAGTTTTAAAATGTTCCTGGATTTTATGCTGCCAGTTTTGCATGGCATCTTGCTACACTGTACGTGGTCTTTCACTTTTTCCTGAATCATCTGTAAAGACAGTAGTGGCATGAAGCAAGGGCCCAGAGACAGCAATAGATACAAATTTAACAGGCACAGTTTGTAAAAAGTTCAGGAGCTGGGGAGCTGGTAAATGAAAGCTGGTATTACCAATAAAGTTAGCCATTGCTACTTGCCAATTAATATCACAAGCTAAGAGAGTATGAAATTGTTCCTTGCTTAATGGTGAGAAAAGAGTAGCAGGGTCATATTTTGATAATTGGACACAATGTTGGTGCCCCTTTATGATAAGAGAAGTTATTAAATCTGTTGTCTTTTGTATGTGCTTAGAGGGATTATGAGACAGGTAAATAGCACATAAAATACAGAAATGGCAAAAGATAAAACCTACCTGTTAAAGTAAGGTATGGAAGGGATGGATATTTTAAGTGATTTTTTAACCATATTTTTTGGCCTTTGAAAGTCATTAGAATGTGACTGCAAGTCGACAGGATAATAAACCTGCATTGAGTTTGCTTAAGTGTGTTAAAAAAAAAAAAACACAGACACACACACAAAAAAAACTTTTAAAAATGTTTTTAGGTGCTGGCCATTTTCTTGCATTAGCCTTTAGCTGGAATGTTTTAGAAGTGAGCTTGGGAAAGCAGGGCTATGGTCAGTTTCTTTTCACCAGCTCCAGGCTCCTTAGGCAGCCTCTCTTCTTAAAAGCCTGCCACCTGTTGCTGCTCTTACCTTGAGAGGAAAGAAGGAAGACCACGAGTAGCAGCAAGAGGCCAGAAAATGACCAGGTGGTAAAGTATAGGAATATAAGCATGGAGGCAGGAGGCAAGAGGGAAGCAGGCTGGGAGAAGACCTCTCCCCTCATCCTCCAGACCACTTACGCTTGGAGCCAACCCTGTTAGGTAAGGTGCTGAAAATATACTGGGCTTTTTATTATTTTTACTACCCCCAAGCAGAGAGGCTCAGGGGAAGAGCAGACGTGCAGCACAGGGTCTGCTTCAAAATTTCCCAGCCACAGTGTTTTGAAACATTTTATTAAAAAACAAAACAAACATTCCTTACTGCTGCATCTATTTTCTGAAGATGACAGCAGCTGGCATAGCTCATCCACCTCAGCCTAGCATTTGACATATGGCTATGGGAAAGCACCCCTTATAACCGGGCTCCTCCCCAGGGCTCTGTACTTTAGGCTGCTCCACACCCCTCTGCCCACCTTAGGTTAATAATGTCGAGGTGCACATGGACTGTTTCTTAGTCCTTTCCATAGGGAGAACAAGGAATTGCTTGTCAGCTGAGGCATGCAAGGGCTGGCAGGGAAGGGCAGAAGTAGGAAAAGCAGCAGCACAGCAAGCAGCAGGCCACTCTCTGGGCACAGTTACTAAGGCACGTGACTATGGTAAGGAGGATTCTTAGGACCGGGCTGGAGCTTCCTGCAGCCACCCGGGGACTCAGTCTGTGCCTCTTGTCCTCCCCTCCATCACTGCAAACCCAGAAATGGGCAACTTGCCTAAACTGCTAGTGACTAAATGGGCACTCCATGGCATATTAGCAACTCTCCTGCCCCAAACCTTTGTGGGCAGCAAGGAAGCCAGAGCTATTTGGGATAAAACCCAGGAGGCAGCATGCAACTTTCCATTATACTCCAGGGAAACAGAAAAAAGACAAGGCCAGGAAGGCTGATGCTGGAAGTAGGGAGTAAGAACTTGCACATTAGGAAGAGTCATAAGCAGCCACTTTTCTTCCCTCCTAGAGGCACCCTTCCAGCAGGGAAGTTTGTCAAGGAGACGCAGCCACCCGATCCCATAGATGTTTGTCGATGGGGGTCTTATCCAAGAACCATCCCTTAGGTGGCCTCCAATCTCCTTAAGGGGGATTGGAGGCGCTGTTGCCTGAAGGGCACCAACAGATGCACATTCCTTTAAGCATGGAGGAAAAGAGGGCAATAGCTTTTCTATAGAAGGAGGAAAAGGCTCTGGTCTGTCCTTATACTCACTAGAAAAAAACTCTTCCTTATTCCCCATAGAAGGGAATGAAGGAGGGAGAGGAATCTCTCCCTGTTGTTCTGGTTCCTGCTTTTCCATATCCTTTAAATCTCCTGAATTCCCTTCAGGTGAAAAAGATGGGCGGTCTTACCACAATCTAGCAGATAAAGAGAATACAACGCAAAGCGTACCAGCACCTAGGTGGTCAAAATAGTAACATTAGTAAAATGACCTTGCTCATATCCTCTTTTCAGGCAGCAACCTACCTGTTCCCATAACTCTAAATCTAAGGTTCCTTGATCAGGAAACCAAAGACATTCCTGCTGAATTAAGAGAATAAGCTTGTGTAGAGCTCCAGGCTCTACAGTGCACTGAATAGCCTTAAGTAGCAGTTTTAAAAAATACTGTTTTAAAAAATACTTTCTGCTCTTTGGTCATTTCTTGACCCATGATAACCTAGCCCCTGATATTTTATGCATGTGTCTCATCCTCCTGATGGGAATCAGGACTGTCCCTTATAGGGATTCCCTGAGAATTGATGAGCTCTTCACCTTTAGGCATAAATTCAAGGTGATCACTTCGGGATCACTAGTTGCAGAGCTTATAGCTTGCAGTGAACTCCAAGAACGAAGTACATAGACAGTTCCCGCTGAGCGGGGTTGGGGGTAGCTATTCTGAGAGAGTCCACCTCAGCATCTATCCACCAAGTATTTATTGAAAGGGCTTGTATTAACTACAAACATCCACTAGATGGTCATTTGAGGTGGGTTGCTGAGGCACCTGTGACTTTGTACACATTCAAACTGCATTCTCAGGAGGCTGTTTTCAGCATTCCTTGTCACCCCACACACACTCCACTACCTGTTCTGTTTTCAGGGTCAAGGAGTTTCATGCCCATGCACAAATAACATACCCATTGCCTCAGTATTTTTCCATGCCCTGACCTCAAATGTCTTGCACATAAGCTTGAATATGTTGCCATCTGCCCCCTACAACCCACAGGCCCTGGTGTGTGATGTTCCCCTCCCTGTGTCCATATGTTCTCATTGTTCAGCTCCCACTTATGAGTGAGAACATGCAGTGTTTGGTTTCTGTCCCTGTGTTAGTTTGCTGAGAAAATGGTTTCCAGCTTCATCCATATCCCTACAAAGGATATGAACTCATTCTTTTTTATGGCTGCATAGTATTTCATGATGTATTTGTGCCACATTTTTTTCATCCAGTCTATCACTGATGGGTATTTGGGTTGGTTCCAAGTCTTTGCTGTTGCTAATAGTGCTGCAATAAACATACTTGTGCATGATGTGTCTTTATATTAGAATAATTTGTAATTCTTTGGGCATATACCCAGTAATGGGATTGCTGGGTCAAATGATATTTCTATTTTTAGATCCTTAAGAAATCTTCACACTGTCTTCCACAATGATTGAACTAATTTACACTCCCACCAACAGTGTAAAAGCATTCCTATTTCTGCACATCCTCTCTAGCATCTGTTGTTTCCTGACTTTTTAATGATCACCGTTCTAACTGGCATGAGATAATATCTCATTGTGATTTTGATTTGCATTTATCTAATTACCAGCGATGATGAACTTTTTTTCATATGTTTGTTGGCCATATAAATGTCTTCTTTTGAAAAGTGACTGTTCATATCATTTGCCCACTTTTTGATGGGTTTTTTTTGTTTTTGTTTTTGTTTTCTTATAAATTTGTTTAAGTTCCTTGTAGATTCTGGATATTAGCCCTTTGTCAGATGGATACATTGTAAACATTTTCTCACATTCTGTAGGTTGCCTGTTCACTCTGATGATAGTTTTCTTTGCTGTGCAGAAGCTCTTTAATTAGATCCCATAAAAATTAGGACCCAACTCTATGCTACCTACAAGACACTCCCTTTATCTTTAGGGACACACATTGGCTGAAAATAAAGAGATAGTAAATAATATATCATGCAAACAGTAACCAAAAAAGAGCAGGGGCAGCTACACTTAGACAAAATATACTCTAAGTCAACAACTGTCATAATTATGACATGAAATATGAAGATAGAAGATGGCAGATAAAGGCAGGACTAGCTTGCAGCTCCCACTTGGATTGACAGAACAGTGTGTGAAGACTCACATCATAAACTTTTGCTCCAAAAACTACTGCAGGAACACACCAGGAAAGCCAAGAGAATCCACAGACACTTTGAAGGAACTGGATTACACCTGCAGGCTTCCTGAGAGGCCAAAAAGCTGTGAGTCTGCTTGCTTTCTCAGTGGGGAGGATGGTGATCTGGGTCAATTTCTCAGCCCTGGTCACTGGCTGCATGAAAACAGACTCTGTGCTGTTGGGGTGTGCAGGCACAGTAGGAGTGAGATTGGCCTTTAGGACTGTGGGCTGCGTGGGAGCCCTGTGACTGCCCGCTTTCTCCCACTTCCTTGGTGACATGTGTGGCTCAGCAGAGGCAGCCATAATTTCCCTAGGAATAAAATTCCATTGGACTGGGAACCATACCTCTATCCCCTACAGTAGCTGCAGCAAGCCCCACCCATGAAGAAACTGAACTCAGACACACCTATCCCTGCTCCCACCTGGTGGTCTTTCTCTATCCACCCTGGTAGCCAAAGACAAAGGTCATAATCTCTTGGGAGCTCTATGGCCCTGTCCACCACCTGAGAAACCTAAATACTTAACTAGGTGTTCCTAGGGCAAGTTTGCATCCTCCCTATAGGATTGCAGCTGATGTGCTCTTTAAAGCATCACCTCTTGCCTGGAGGCAACCAACATAAAACTAGCACACTAAATAAAAACACAACCAAGGAACCACAGATTCTACTTCACTCCCCTGCTACCTCCACCAGAGTAGGTGCTGGTATCCATAGCTGCAAGACCTGAAAATGGATCACATCACAGGACTCTTTGCAGACACTCCTCAGTACCAGCACAGAGCCCAGTAGCTCCACTGGGTGGCTATAGACCCAGAAGAACAAAAACAGTCACTGCAGTTGAGCTCTCAAGAAGCCCCATTCCTACGGGAATGGGGAGAACACCACATCAAGGGAGACGTCTGTGGGATAAAAGAACCTGAACAATAGCCCTCAAATCTCAGATCTTTCCTCTGACATAGCCTATCCAAATAAGAAGGAAACAGAGAAACAATTCTGGTAACGTGAAAACATGTGCCATAGTGGTTTGCTGCATCCATCCCCTCCATCATCTACATTAGGTATTTCTTCTATGCTATCCTTCCCCAATTCCCCTACCCCCTGCTATCCCTTCCTAGCCCCCCACTCCCAACAGGCCCAGGTGTGTTATATTCCCCTCCCTGTGTTCATCAGTTCTTATTGTTCAGCTCCCACTTATGATTGAGAACATGTGGTGTTTGATTTTCTGTTCTTTTGTCAGTGTGCTGAGAATGATGGTTTCCAGCTTCATTCATGTTCCTGCAAAGGACATGAATTCATCCTTTTTTATGGCTGCATGGTGTATATGTGCCACCTCTTCTTTATCTAGTCTATCATTGATGGGCATTTAGGTTGGTTCCAAGTCTTTGCTATGGTAAATAGTGCCGTAGTAAACATACATGTCCAAGTGCCTTTATAGTAGAATGATTTATAATCCTTTGGGCTTATACCCAGGAATGGGATTGCTGGGTCAAATGGTATTTCTATTTCTAGATCCTTGAGGAATTGCCACACTGTCTTCCATAATGGCTGAACTAATTTCCCCAAGATAGGCCATGAAACAAGTCTCAGTAAATTTAAGAAAATTAAAATTATATCAAGTACTCTCTCAGATCACAGTGAAATAAAATTGGAAATCAACTCCAAAAGGAGCCCACAAAACTATGAAAATACATGCAAATTAAATAACCTGCTCCTGAATGGTTGTTGGGTCAACAATGAAATCAAGATGGAAATTCAAAAATTCTTTTAACTGAATGATAATAGTGACACAACGTATCAAAAGCTCTGGTATACAACAAAAGCAGTGTTAAGAAAATCCACAGCATTAAATGCCTACATCAAATAGTATAAAAGAGCACAAATAGGCAATCTAAGGATACACCTCATGGAACTGGAGAAACAGTAACAATATGAGCCCAATCCAGCAGCAGAAAAAAATAATGATGATCAGAGAATAACTAAATGAAATTGACACAAAAAATACAAAAGACAAATGAAACCAAAAGCTTGTTTTTTGAAAAGATAAATACAATTGACAGAACATTAGTGAGATTAACCAAGAAGAGAGAAGATCCAAATAAGCTCAATTAGAAACAGAACTGGAGGTACTACATCTGACACCACAGAAATACAGAAGATTATTCAAAGCTACTATGAACATCTTTATGTGCATTAACTAGAAAATCTAGAGGAGATGGATGAATTCCTGGAAAGATACAACCCTCCTAGATTAAACAAAGAAGGTATAGAATCTCTCAACAGACTGATAACAAGTAGGAAGATTGAAATGGTAATTTAAAAAGTCAACAAAAAAAAGTCAAAGACCACATGGATTCATAACTGAATTCTATCAGACATTCAAAGGAGAATGGCACCAATCCTACTGACATTATTTCAAAAGATAGAGAAACAGGAACCCTCCCTAAATCATTCAGTGAAGTTAGTGTCACCCTAATACCAAAGCCAGGGAAGGATATAACAACAACAACAACTACTACTACAGACCAATATCCCTAATGAACATAAATGCAAAAATCCTCAACAAAATACTAGTGAACGGAATCCAGCCACATATCAAAACAAAACAAAACAAAAATTCACCATGAGCAAGTGGGTTTCATACTAGGCATACAGGGATGTTTTAACATATATGTAAGTCAATAAATGTGATACACTACATAAACAGAATTAAAACCAAAAATAGCATGATCATCTCAATAGACACAGAAAAAGCATTTGACAAAATCTAGCATCACTCCATGATTAAAACCCTCAACAAAACTGGCATACAAGGGGCATACCTCAATGTAATAAAAGTAATCTTTGACAAACCCACAACTAACACTATATTGAAAGGGGAAAAGTCTAAAAAATTCACCCTGGTAAAGACAAGATGCTCATTTTCACTTCTATTCATCATAGTACTGGAAATCTAGCCAGAGCAATCAGAAAAGAGAAAGAAATCAGGAGCATCCAAATTGGTAAAAAGGCAGTCAAACTGTCGCTGTTTACTTGTGATATGACCATAATACCCAGAAAACCCTTAAGACTCATACAAAATGTTCCTAGAACTGGTAAATAAATTCAGTTAAGTTTTAGGATACAAAATTGATGTACGCAAATGAGTACCTCTGCTATACACTAACAGCTACCAAGCTGAGAATCAAATCATGAACTCAACCCCTTTCTCAATAGCCACAATAAATAAATAATAAATAACTTTAGAAATATACCTAACAAAGGATGCAAAATACCTCTATAAGGAAAACTACAAAACACTGCTGAAAGAAATAATAGATGACACAAATGGAAGCACATCCCATGCTCATGGATGGATAGAATCAGTATTGTTAAAATGACCATACTGCCAAAAGCAAGCTAGAAATTCAAAGCAATCTCGATCAAAATACCACCATTATTCTTCACAGAACTAGAAAACACACTTCTAAAATTCACATAGGACCAAAACAGAGCCCTCATAGCCAAAGCAAAACTAAGCACAAATAATAATAATAATAATAATAATAATAATAATATGGAGTCATCACATTACCTGACTTCAAAGTATACTTTAAGGCCATAGTCAGAAAAACAGGATGGTACTGGTATAAAAGCAGGCACACAGACCAGTGGAACTGGATATAGAACCCAGAAATAAAGCCAAATACAGGCAACTGATCTTCAACAAAGCAAATGAAAACATAAAGAGAGGAAAGGACACCTTATTCAATAAATGGTGCTGGGATAATTGGCAAGCCACATGTAGAAGAATGAAACTAGATTCTCATCTTTCACCTTACACAAAAATCAACTGAAGTTGGATCAAAGACATAAATCTAAGACCTGAAACCATGAAGATTCTACAAGATAACATCGGAAAAACCCTTTATACATTGGTTTAGGCAAAGATTTTACAACCAAGAACCTGAAAGCAAATGCAACAAAAACAATGACTAATAAATGGGACTTAATTAAACTAAAAAGCTTCTGCATAGCAAAAGAAATATTCAGTGGAATTAACAGACAACTCAGAGTAGAAATAAATCTTCACAATCTATACAAAGGACTGAAATCCAGAATCTACAAGGAACTCAAATAAATCAACAAGAAAAAAAAAAAAACAATCCTATCAAAAAGTAGGCAAAGGACCTGAATAGACAATTCTCAAAAGAAGATATCCAAATAGCCAACAACCATATGGAAAGATGCTCAACATTGCTAATTATCAGAGAAATGCATATCGAGACCACAATGCAATGCATCTCATTTCTGCAAGAATGGCCATAATCAAAAAATCAAAAATAATAGATGTTGATGTGGATGCAGTGAAAAGGGAATATTTTAACACTGTTGAAGGGAATATAAACTAGTACAACCACTGTGGAATACAATGTGGAGATTCCTTAAAGAATTTAAAGTAGATCTACCGCTTGATCCTGCAATCCCACTACTAAATATCTATCCAGAGGAAAAGAAGTCATTACATGAAAAAATATTTGCACACACATGTTTATAGCAGCACCATGGCAATTGTAAAAACATGGAACTAGCCCTAATGCCCAAAATAAGATGTGATACACACCACACACACACACACACACACACACACACACACACACACACACACCATAGAATACTACTCATCCACAACAAGAATGAAATCATGGGATTCACAGAAACCTGGATAGAATTGGAGACTATTATTCTAAGTGAAGTAACTCAGGAATGGAAAACCAAGCCATAGTTCTCACTAATATGTCAGAGCTAAGCTATGAGGACACAGAGGCATAAGAATGATACATTGGGCTTTGGAGAGAGAAAAAAAATGGGCATAGCAAGAGAATAAAAGACAACACATTGGGTACAGCATACACTGCCTGGGTGGTGGGTACACCAAAATCTCAGAAATGACCACTAAATAACTTATTCATATAACCAAACATCACCTTTTCCCCAAAAACCTATTGAAATAAAGAGTAAAACTATTTAAGAAATATTACATTTTTTTACATTTAAGAAATGTTACATTTAAGACATTTTACATAAAAACATTAAGAAAGTCATTATGTAATAATTAAAGGATCATTTCATCAAAAGGACATAAAAATTGTAAAAATAAATGCACGGAACATCACAGTAACTAAATATATAAAATAAATACTAACAGACCTTAAGAAAGGAATAGATGGCTATACAATAATAATAAGTGACTTTAGTAGTCCATTTTAAACAATGGATAGATTATCCAGACAGAAAATCCATAAGGAAACAGTACACTTGAATAATGGACTGAATGGACCTAGAGACATATACACATCTTACCATCTAACAGCAGCAGAATACACAATTTTTTCAACACACATGGAACATTTTCCAAGACAGATTTTATGTGAGGCAAAAAACACAAGTGCTAACTAATTTAATAAGATTAAATTCATATTATTCTTTCTGACCACATTGGTATGAAATTAGAAATTATAGGATGAATTTCAGAATATTCACAAATATATAGAACTTAAACATCATGCTCCTGAAGAAAAATGGACCAAAGAGGAAATTAAAAGCAAAAATTAAAAATATCGTGAAACAAATGATTATGGACATACAACCTAACAAAACTTCTGGAATGCAGCTAAAGCAATTCTAAGAGGGAAGTCTATAGCAATAAACACCACAAGCAGAATAATAGATTACAAATAAACAACCTAGGCTTTACATTTCAAGTAACCAGAACTCAATAATATAAGAAAAATTGAAAAATTTACAAATATGAGGAAATTAAACATCTTTCCAAACAACCATTAGGTCATGCAAGAAATCAAAAGAGAAATCGAAAGTTAACTTGTGACAATTAAAAATAGAAATACAACATACCAAAACTTATGGGATATATCAAACACATCTCTAAAAAAATGTTTATGGCATAGGCCTACACCAAAAAAGAATGGTACTAAATAAACAACAAAACTTTACTTCTAAATAAACTAGAAAAAGAGGAACATAGTGAGCAAAAAGAAAAAATGTGAATGATCACAACAGAAATAAAATAAAGCTAGGACAATAGAAAAGATCAATAAAATTAAGATGTGTTTTTTTGGTATAAATTTAAGGGGTACATATGCAGTTTTGTTACATGGCTATATTGCATACTGGTGAAGTCAGGGCTTTTAGCATAACCATCACCTGAATAGTAAGCATTATTTCCATCGAGTAATTTCTCATCCTTCACCCCAGCCCCTCCTCCATCCTCCTACCCTTTCATTTCGTGTCTATTATTCCACCCTCCATGTCCATGTGTACCCAGTGATTAGCTCCCACTTATAAGTGATAAATATAGTGTTTGATTTTCAATTTCTAAGTTGTTTCACTTAAGAAAATGGCCTCCAGTTCCATCCATGTTGCTGCAAAAGGCATTATTTCAATCTTTTAATGGCTGAATAGTATTCCATTGTGTATATATGCCACATTTTCTTTATCCAATCATTTGCTGACAGACACCAAGGTAGATTCCATATCTTTGCTATTATAAGCAGTGCTACAATAAACATAAAAGTGCAGGCATTTTTTTAAATAAAATAATTTATTTTCTTTTGGGTAGATATGCAGTAGAGGGATTGCTGGATTGAATGGTAGTTCTATTTTCAATTCTTTGAGAAATCTCTATACTGTTTTCCACAGAGGTTGTGCTAATTTACAATCCTACCAAAAGTGTATAAGCATTCTCTTTCCTTCATATCCTTGTAAACATGTTGATTTTTAAAATTTTTAGTAATAGCCATTCTGACTGATAAGATGTTATCTCATTGTAGTTTTAAAATGCATTTCTCAGGTGATTAGTGATTGTGAGCATTTTTTATTATGCTTCTTGGCCACTTGTATGTCTTTTTTAGAAAAGTATTCGTTTCCTTCCCTCACTTTTTAATGAGATTATTTGTTTTTGTTGTTTTTGAGTTATTTGAATTCCTTATAAATTATGGCTATTAGTCTCTTGTTGGTTGCATGGTTTCTAAATATTTTCTCCTATTATGAAGTTGTATGTTCATTTTGTTGATTATTTATTTTGCTATGCAGAAACATTTTAGTTAAGTGTTGTTTGTTTGTTTTCATTTTTGTTGCCTGTGCTTTTGAAGTTGTAGTCATGAATTCTTTGCCTAGACCAATATCTAGTGGAGTTTTTCCTAGCTTTTCATCTAGTATTTTTATAGTTTTGGCCTTACATTTATGTATTTAATCAATCTTGAGTTTATTTTTGTGTATGGTAAGAGATATAGTTCCAGTTTATTTCTTTTGTATGTAGTAATCCAATTCTCCGAGCACCATTCATTGAATAGGTTGTCCTTTACCCAGTGTGTTTTTGTCCCTGTGTCAAAACTCAGTTGACTGTAAATGTGTCTCTGTTTCAGGGTTTTCTGCTCTGTTCCTTTGGTTTATGTGTCTATTTTTATAACAGTACCATGCTGTTTTGGTTACCATAGCCTTGTAGTATAATTTGAAATCAGGAAATTTGATACCTCCAGCTTTGTTCTTTTTACTTAGGATTGCTTTGGCTATTTGAACTCTTTTTACTTCCATATGAATTTTAGCATTGTGTTTTCTAAGTCTGTGAAAAATGTCATGTGTATCTTGATAGAGATTGCATTGAATCTGTAGATTTCTTTGGTCAGTATGATCATTTTAGTGATAGCAATTCTTCTGATTTGTGTGCTCTACAATTTCTTTCATCAGTGTTTTGTAGTTTTCTTTGTAAGATTTTTTTCCAGAGGAAAATTTTTAGAGATTTCTAGGTATAAAATCCTATCAGTGAACTAAGACACTTTGACTTCCTTTTTTCTAATTTGGATGCTTTTTATTTCTGTCTCTTGTCTGGTTGCTCTGGCTAGGACCTCCAGTACTATGCTGAAGAGAAGTGGCGAAACTGGGCATCCTTTTCTTGTTCCAGTTCTTAGGGAGATTGCTTTCAGTTTTTCCCTGTTCATTATGATGTTGGCTGTGGGTTTGTCATAAATGGCCTTTATTAATTTGAGGTATGCTCCTTCTATGCCTAGTGTGTTGAGCCTTTATTATAGCTGTGAAATTTTATGAAATGATTTTTCTACGTCTATTGAGATGATAATATGCTTTTTGTCTTTAAATCTGTTTATGTGATAAATCACATTTATTAATTTGCCTATGTTGAGCCATCCTTTCATGCCTGGAATAAAACCCACTTAATAGTGGTGTATTTATCTTGTTGATGTGCTACCAGACTTCATTTGCTAGTATTTTGTTGAGGACTTCTGTATCTGTGTGAAGCACAGATATTGGTCTGTAGTTTTCTTTTTCATCATGCTTTTGCCTGACTTTGGTAACAGGGTAACACTGGCTTTATAGAGTTAGTTGGAAAAATACCTTCCTCTCTGATTTATTAAAAACAGTTTCAGGATGATTGATACCAATTCTTTTTTGTATGTTTGATAGAATTTGTGAATTCATCTGGTCCTGGGCTTTTTTGTTGTTGAGAGTTTTTTTATTGCTGATCCCTTCTTGCTTGTTTTTTTCTTCAGGATTTCTATTTTTCCCTCTTGCAGTCTTGGGAGGTTGCAAGTTTTGAGGAATTGATCCATTTCTTCTAGGTTTTCCAGTTTGTGAATATAAAGATGATCATAGTAGTCTCTGCTGATCTTTTCTATTTTTGTGGTGTCAGTTGTAATGCTTCCTTTTTCATTTCTGGTTGTGTTTTTTAGGGTATTTTCACTTCTTTTCTTGGTTAATCTAGCCAAGACTAGTTTATCTTTTTAAATAACAAACTTTTTATGTTGCTGAATATTTGTCTCAATTATATTTAGTTCTGTTCTGACCTTTGTTGTTTTGCCAGCTTTGGTTTTTGTTTTTTTGTTTGTTTGTTTGTTTTCTTGCTTTTCTAGTTCCTTGAGGTGTAATGTTTGTTTAGGTTGTTAACTTGTGATTTTTCTATTTTTCAAATGTAAGCATGAAATACTGTAAACTTTCCTGTTAGGACTACTTTTGCTGTGTCCAGAGTTTTTGGTATGCTGCATTTCCATTTTCATTCATTTCAAAAAATTTTGTAAAATTTCCATTTTAATTGCACCATTGACTCAAAAATTATTCAAGAGTGTGTTATTTAATTTCCGTATATTTGTGTAATTTTGAGAATTCTGCTCAGTATTGGTTTCCAGTTTTATTTCATTGTGGTCTAAGAAGACAGTTGATATGATTCCAATTTTTAAAAACTTATTGGGTCTTGTTTTGTGACCTAACTAACATATAGTCTGTCTTGGAGAATATTTTATGTGAATGAGCTAGATAAACTTAACTGCTTAACTAAGCAGCCTCTTCGTTAATCCCCTACAACTGAATCTCTATGATACCCGATATTTTTGCCATAGGCTGTAAGTGCCAGCAGCTGCACATATACTTTTCTGCTTAGCCAATTCTATTATTTAGCATAACTTTCACAAGAGAATTTAAAGTCTGCTGTGTAACTATAGCCTTTACAGTAGAATCTGTTATAGAACCTATTATGAGGGATCCATCTTTAATCATTCCCTCTTTTATTCTAAACCATGGAAAAAAGACCTAGTAAATGATGCCCTTCTATTATAGAATAGTGAAGGCCACCTGGCAATGTTCTCATTAACTTATGATGTGGGTTAAGAAAAGTGAATCAATGTTCTGTTTCTGACTGATTATGAGGCAACATATGTACCACTGAATTTTCTCACCTATATTGGGCCTTCATGTTTTACCTATTAAAGTACAAGGTTATCCATGCATAAGGCTGGCTTAAAAATCCTTCACAAATAAAAGTATACCCTGTAAGTGTACATAACAGATCACCTTTTCATTTCTATTATTCATAGAGGCATAAAGAAGAAAAATATTCAAAGATATGAGTCTCATGATGGTAGAAGTCTATCTACCATGGTGGGAAAAGCTGTTCACATCAAGAATACCATCTTCTTCTGGGGAAAGACTTCCCTGTTTAGCTTTACCTTAAGTATTCCAATGGATATATAGTTCCAAGAATGTGGAGGAATCCTTGTTAGTTGTGAGATTATGAACCCAAAGTTCAAGGTCCCAAAGTTTTGCTGTACAGTGGATGGCAAGGACAGTCTTTCTCTGATGTTCTCAGAAGATCCAATCTTTGGATTCTAGATTGTGAAAGGGTTAATTGTTTTCAGGGAACCATAAAAAGCTTTCTTTACAGGGTGAAAATACACGGTGTCATAATAACTTAGTATTGTAACATCAGCCCTCTTGCATGGGAGAGCAATTATACAACCAGAAAACATGTCTTAAAAATAACAATTGAGCCGGGCGCGGTGGCTCAAGCCTGTAATCCCAGCACTTTGGGAGGCCGAGGCGGGTGGATCATGAGGTCAAGAGATCGAGACCATCCTGGTCAACATGGTGAAACCCCGTCTCTACCAAAAATACAAAAAATTAGCTGGGCATGGTGGTGCGTGCCTGTAATCCCAGCTACTCAGGAGGCTGAGGCAGGAGAATTGCCTGAACCCAGGAGGCGGAGGTTGCGGTGAGCCGAGATCGTGCCATTGCACTCCAGCCTGGGTAACAAGAGCGAAACTCCGTCTCAAAAAAAACAAAAAAAAAACAATTGAATGAAATCCCTTTATAAAATGTGTAAATGGTCCACCAGGTGACCAAATGTACCCAAAGCTTTGATTGTTCTCCCAAGAATATGGGACCAACCATTGATTATAAGCTATTTTAGCAATTTATAAGTCACCACACCAATATATTCAATTTAGATCATTGTATCTTTTCCATGATGAGTCATGGAATACAGAACTATTAATAACTAAAACTTTATGGACTGAGGAAGGACAAGGTGGCTATCCTAGTTCTGTATGAGACCATGCTTAATTAACATTATACTTATATCCTCTCGAATACCAGTTGTTTCGTCAAATTAGGTGCATAGCATTGATAACAGATGGCTTATCATAGTTAATTTGACTTAGACCATGGAGTTCATTCAAATTGTATATGTAAACAATTTCAGTATCAATCGATTTAGCATGAAAATATGGCAACGTATTTTCTAGGTATTTAATTAATTTTTGTTCCTACTTGGGTTAGCAGTTTTATAACACAGTCAGTCTTTTTATTAAAGTTCCAGGAATTTTACTCAGTTCAAATAATATGATTCTAAAGTTATTAGAAGCCTGTATTCAAGAGTGCTTTTTAGGGTTCTTTCTATCCTTTCATGAACCTCCTAAAAGATACCATAATCTAGGATTTTGCATGCTTATGAAGTTTTTGCAAACTGCATCAGCACTAAGCAATTAACAGTGGAAATGACTTTAAATAGTAATAGTTAAAAACACAAGAAAATTTGGTTATTTCTGTGGTCTATAATAACTGAATAATCATAATTATGATTGAGAGCCTATACTCAGACATATTAGAATTTTAGAAACCCCATATAATTTTGGAACACACATTAATATCATTTACTAAAATATAACCTGAAGAAGATTACAGTATTTTTTGACAATGCTTCCCATGTAACTAAATGCATCAAATAATTCTGTTTACCTCTCTTTTGGATGCTTCAGGGGCCCTCTGTAGCATGTCAAAGTTAGAGGTCAGAAAAGATAATTTTGAAGCTGAAATTTGATTTTGGGAAGCCTATCAAATATGTTAAAGGTTTAAAACACTTGACATTATGAAACAGAATTCCAAGTTACCACAGTCATCCATTTAGCAAAAATGATGACTCAAAAAATGTTTAAAAGGTAAAAGCCTTTACTCATTGACAGAGGGAAGACTTAGATTTCCAAACAATCTGTCTCTTATCTTTCCCTTCTTTTTTTTCAGTAATTTATTCAAAAGGAAAACAAAATATTTCATTTTAACATTAGATGACTATCTTATTCAAGAAAGAAAGCCAAATTTCACCCTCGTATTAGTGTACTATTAATAACCCCAATTTTTAATAAAACATTATAGACAAGTATTTCCAATCTTAGTCAGTTTGACCATAAGGTGAAGTTCTTATAACCTTTTATAACCCTTTACAAATTTTTGTTAAAGAGCAGATCAGTGCTTTAAGGAACCCCTGTTTGTACTTTTATTTCAATGTTCAACTTACAGAAAACCCAGAAAATATCACTTTAAATTTAGTCAATATGTTCACACACAGAATTATTTTTTTTAAGATTAACTTTTCACAAACCCATAACTTACTTAAACCTTCAGCTTCATCCTAACTTAAAACAATAATTTAATCTTCTAAACTTAGGCAAGAAATTCAGTCCCATGCCTTCTTAAAATCTTTTACAAAAAACACATTTCACTTTCTTTACACATCTTTCATATAAAACTGTTTCTATTTCCCAGAGATTACTTTAGTCACATGAACTAAAAGTCATTACACTTTTAACTTTCCTGACAAAATATTTAAGCTCTTATTAAATCAATTAATCAAATCTATTTTGTATATAAACATTACACACACAACACATATTTAACTACACAGAAGGAAGATCCAGTAGTTGTAAGATTTTTTATTTGCCAGTTTTTAAGTTCTTTTAAATTGGATTATTGGGTTTAGGGTAAAGTCTTTGAAAAAACAGGGCCAGGAAAGTATGCAGTTTCTAGGGCCTAATATAATAAATAGGTACAGCTGGAAGGCAAAACAGATGCCCCAAAATTAAGGGTCCCATTTTATACCAGATGCTGGATCCCAAAAGAACAGAGCCTTAGATTTTGAGGGGATCTATTCATTTCCAATTCCTGGGGCTCCATGAGGAAAACTGGTTTTGTTCCCCCCCCACCCCAAAACAAGGTCTCTTGGCACCTTCTCTTTTCCCCAAGGAGTTCCAGGATGCTAGAGCTTGAATATCCACTTTTAATTAAGCTCACTTTTAACTACAGTGTTCTTTTTAAAAAGTCTTTTTAAAGCTTTTGTTATCCAACCTTGGCTAGGCCAAGTGGCCAATATTTTTGTGCTCAGAGAAAGGAAATTTTAAGATGGTTCATGGAGGGGAGGAGAATCAACAAATGGTAAAGGTCACACAGATATCAAATCAGAAAGCACTCATTCCCTAAGCTGGGAATTGAACCCTAAACCCAGGAAGCCATTGTGAAAAGAGGAAGTATGGACACATGGTCACAAGGTTGAGCTCCCAAGGACATGACTGACCAGTTTGCTGGGCTGTCTTGAAGAGCGTGCTTATGAGGTCCTAGGCATGTATTTTACCCCATGAAATCCCTCTTTGTGACAAAATAATACAGAAAGACATGCAAAGCACACCAGATTCACTACAGCTTAAGACCAGCCTCGGAATTCTTTTTTGTATTAATTAAAACTTTAAAGAGGAGATAAACAGTGACTTTTACCATTCATTTAACCAGTTTGCACAGAGAAAGACAGAGGCCAGAAGTCTGACTGGTAAGAAATTCTTATCCTTTTCCTGGAATGCCAGGCTTCTGAATTCCCTTTCCCTGGGTGGCCCTAATGACCCTGCTTGCCACACACTAAAGCCCTGGGGGCCAAGCTGAATCATAAGGAAAAATTATCTTTTGTTTTATTTTGTTTTGTGGAACCACAGGCAAAACTTTGTCAGTTCTGCAAGTTGACACCTAAGGGGTTTCCAGGGTAACCCAATTAACATTTTTCATTCTGGCTAGAGCAAAATACATGTGACAAAACGTAGACCTTAGCCACTCTGCTTACCGCTCAGTATTGAACTTGCAATGCTCAAACTTGCCCGGGGTTGGGCTCTGTCCTCTCGAATCCATTTTTTAACCAAGAGGGACTTTACTGAGGGGAGGGCCTCTAACCCAATCCCATCCTTTACTCAGGTAAAATGTACCTCATTATTTATCCAAAGTAAGCCAATTGGTGCTGCAGTCTCTTTCCTTTGGGTTAGGATGGTAACTAAGCTGAAAGATTAGCAGTCTAAATTTTGGAAAGCCCTCATTTTTAAGTGCACTTCAGTGTGTTGTATTTTATTTAGAACATTCCACTGTAAGTTACCTTTAGTAAGATTTTGTTATTTCTGTAAGGCTTCTCTGTTTCCCATGCTAAATGTGTAAGCCAGAAGGAACTCAGTTTTTCAGAAATTAAGGATCCCATTTTTACCTAAAATATTGGTTTTGTTCTCAGGTTTCCTTGATTAACTTAGCCAATGATTTTTTTATTTTCCTACCTTTGTCGTCTTCTTTTTTTTTTAACTGTTTTGATATAAAGTCTGTTTTATTTAATATAAGTGTAACTACTCCTGCTTGCTTTTGTTTCTGTTTGTGTGAAGTATCTTTTACCACTCCTTTGCCTTTCATCTATAAGTGTATTTACCAGTAAGGTCAATTTCTTGTAAGGAGAACATAGTTGTTTCATATTTTTAAATCCATTTTGCCAATCTGTATCTTTTAAGTGGAACATTTAATTCATTTACATTCAAGGTTAATATTGGTATGTGAGATTTTATTCCTTCAGAATGTTAATTATTATCTAATTGTTTTGTAGTTTTTTTTTTTTGCTTTTTCTCCCTCCTATCTGTTTGTAGCTTGGTGGAGTTCTTTCATGTTACCATTTGATTGATTTCTCTTCCTCCTTTGTGTAAGTGTTTTTTAAAGTCCTATGAGTCTTTACTTTCATGTGTTTTATGATGGTGAATAATGACCTTTCATTTCTATGTTTAGAGCTCCTTTGAGCATTTCTGGTCTAGTGGTGAATTCTGTCACTGTTTGCTTATCTGGGAAATACTTTATTTCTTCTTCATATATGAAGCTTATTCTGGCAGGACATAAGATTCATAATTGACATGTTTTTCCTTAAACACTGTGAAAATCCCAATCTCTTCTGGCTTGTAAGGTTTCTGCTAAAAAGTTCACTGTTGGTTTGATGGGGTTTTCTTTTTAGGGGACCAGATGCTTTTCTTTCACTGATTTTAGAATTTTATTATTCACATGGACTTTAGACAGTCTGATGAATATATGTCATAAAGTCTATCTTGCATTGTATATATTTTTTAGTGTTCTTTGGCCTCTTGTACCTGGATGTCTAAATCTTTTGCTAGAATGGGCAAGTTTTTGTCAATTATTTTCCTAAATAGGTTTTCTAAACATTTTGCTTTAACTTCTCCCTCAGAGGTGTACCAATGATTGGTAAGTTTGGTCACTTTATGTAGTCTCATTGATTGATTTTCTGATTTCTTTTTATTGATTTTTAGATTTCTGTTGGATCTCATTGAGCTTCTTTAAAAATAACTTTTGCATTACTTACCTGGTATTTTGAATATTCCATTTTGGTTAGGATTCATTACTGGAGAATTACTGTATTCCTTTGAGGGTGTCAAGATACTCTGCTTTTTCATATTTCCAGTATTATTGTGCTGATTTCGTCACATCTAGAGAAACAGTTACTTCTTCTTATATTTGAAGTTACTTTCATTAGAGTAGGACTCTTTTTTTTCACTTCAGGATGTAACTATAATATTGGTTGAGTAGTGCATTTGGCTTTGCTTCTAGGCATGTTTAGTGAAGACTGTATGATTTACTTGCTTATAAACAGCCTTAGTGTGGTGGCCTTCTCAAATGCTGGTTGTAATAATGGTGTACTGAGCGGGTGAGCAGGCTCACAGCCTCCTGGATAGCCAGGGTAGCATGGGTGATAGTAGTAGCAGAGGTTGCAAGATGCTCACTCGTCTCCTTCCCAAGCACTATGCATTTGTGTCAGCAGATGTTGTAATGAGCTGTTTGGGTCGACCTCCGGGCCAATAGATGGCACTTGCTGGTGACAGCCAGCTGCTGTGGGAGCAGTAGGGTTTACGTTTTATCTTTGCTAAATAGGAGAAGAATTTGGGTGTCCCGGGGGATGGAATAGGCTGTAGAACTCTCAGTGGTCTGTGTTCTGCACTCTGCTTCTTAGGCAGAGAAGGTGAAACTGGTGAAGTTGGGCCAGGTAAGTTCACACTCAGGCCTCCTAGAGGTAGGCACAAGCACTGGTCCCAATGGGGTTTGTTGGGCAGTCCTCAGGCCTCCAGAAAAGCACCCAGCAAGGAATGGAGCAATTGCTGCTATGCCAAAGACATAGGAAGGAGGTGCAGCTCCACCTGATCAGCCTAGAAAGCGGCAGTGTTCTCAAGCTTCAGACCCAGCAGGTCTCGCTTGGCTTATGGCTTAACCTCAGCACCAAGTCTGGACCATTAACCAAGTCAGACACAGTTTGGTTTCAGTCAGTAAAACTACTGTCCCAGGCCATAAAACTCACTGCCTAGCCCAATACCACACCTCCTAGGCAAATATCCATCTGCTGTGGTCCCATTAAGGGGTGAGGAGTTTGCCAGTTGGAGTCTATGCAGCTGGGGCCCATGCCACACCTATATCTCAGGTCTGGCTCTAGGGGACCCTCCCCTGCTCTAAATCAAATTGCCAAATTCTCTCCTGAGACTCTCCAAACCAGTGACTGCTGCCCCTGCCAGCTGGAAGGTTACTGTGAATTCCTCTATGAGCTATGTTCAGGAATGGCATTCTTCTATTGGTGTGCATATCTGTGGGAGAACCTGAAGAGCATATCACAGGGCAATTCCTTCTTCCAGTCTCCCAATTGCTCCCAAAGTCATATTCAGGGCCTGGTAGGGTCAAGGATCTCTGTCATGGATTTCCTGGCTTTTCAGTGGGAATGGGTATCAAGACAATACTGTCTCCCCATATCATGCACTGTGGATTCATGCGTAGTTTTCCACTGGACCCCACCATGTAGGCTTCTGCTTGCCTTATTTTTTCTAGTATCTGAAGTTTTCTTTCATTTTTCTGTTGAACTGACAAGCTCCTTCTTGTATAAAAGTTCACAGTGTGAACCTCTACAAACTATTTTGCTATTTCCAAGCAGGTGCAGCAAGCTGGCAAAGCCTCTATTCTGCCTTCTTAGAAAAAAACCTGAAGAATGTCTTTTAATATTTAATTCAAGAAAGTTCTCATAGCAACAAATTCTCTCAATTTTTGTTCATCTGAGAAAGTCTTTATTTCTCCTTCACTTTTGAAAGATAATTTCATAGGTTCCTGAATTATAGGTGAATGATTTTTTCCTCCCAGTGCTTTTTATATTTCACTTTCTTCTTGCTAGCATGGCTTCTGTGGATAAGTTGGATGTAATTCTTTTCTTTCCTCCTCTAGAAGGTAAGGTTTTATCCCCCCACCAGACATTTTCAAAAGTTTTTCTTTATCATTGTTTCCATAATTTAAATATAATGCACCCAGGTATAGCATTTTAAAATTTATTTTGCATGTTGCTCTCTGAGATCCGTAGATCAATGGTTTGGTGTCTAACATTAATTTGGGGAATTTTTAGTCATTCTTGCTTCAAATATTTCTTCTCATCTTCTTTTAATTTGTCTTCTGATATTCTTATTAAGCAAAAGTTACACCTTTTACATTTGTTGCATAGATCCGGGATACTCTGTTCCATTTTTTTTTTCCAACTTTTTTCTCCTTGCCCTTCAGTCTTTAAATTTTCTGTAAAGACATACTCAAGGTCAGAAAAACTTTCTCCAGCCATCTTCAGTCTACTGTGAGCCACCAAAAACATTCTCCATTTCTTTAACAGTATTTTTAATGCCTAGAATTTCATTGTTTTTTTTTCTTAGAATTTCTATCTCTCTGCTTTTATTACCTATCTGTTATGCATATAACAGATATGCATAACAGATAGGTAATGACAGACATGAATGCTGTCTACTTTATTTATTAGCATCCATAAAATATTAATTGTAGTTACTTCAAACTTCCAGTTGTTCACATTGAGAAAATGGAGGTGAAATTTTTTTTTAATTCCCCATTGTTAATTCCAATTTCTTATCACACCGGGTTGAATCCTAATGAATGTTATGTTAGTTCAACAATGTATTTGCCTTTTAGTGTGTCTTATAATTTTCTCAATAGGCATAATAAACTTGGTAAAAGGAAATATGGTAATTAATAAGAAGTGTTGTAATAAAGTGTGGGGGGATTTGAGGCTGGAGTTGGGAAGGTGAAAAAAAGCTGAGGAAAAAAATTCTAAGAAGGCAAGCAGGGAAAGGACTGGAGCTGGAACCACTGACTTAAGTTTAGTGACAGACCAAAGTATATAAAAGCCCAGGTGAGCCAGGAAGAGAGAGCAGCATCAGGCACACACACACAGCTTGGTAGGTAACAGCAGCAGTTCCCAGAAAAAGGCTGAAGTTTCAGAGTAAAAAAGTCTAGGCCCAGGAAGCTCAGTCTGTTCTTGTACAACCTGCTAAGAGTCTGGGTGCTACTGAGCCAGTTAACCATGCAGAGCAAAGCCAGCTCAATGAAATGCCTTCCGAAATGATCATGTAACAACACAGTTGTGAATGGCTTTGAGGTGTTTTGCAAGAAAACTTAAAGGAGGATCTTCAGCATCAAGGAGAAGCAGGTACTGGGATCTGAAGGACTGCCAGGTGAGAGTTCCTACTCCTGACTAGTTCTGTACTTTCTATTGGTTGCCCTCAAGCTGATAACCAATCAGAATCACTGCTCCCAGGGCCCTACTTTGAAATCTCATTGGCTGCCCACACTCAGTCCGTACTCTCCTATTGCTGGTGCCAAAAGTTTGAACTTTTTAGTTGTAACTTGCTGTTATCGAAATGTGTATTCTGTGGCTGCTGGAGGGAATGTTCCATAAATATCTGTTAGCTCCACTTGGACTAAAGTATAGTTTAAGTCCAAAGTTTCCTTCTTGATTTTTCATCTAGCTGATCTGTCCAACGTTAAAAGTGGAGTATAGAAGTCTCCTACTCTTAGTTTATTGCAGTCTATCTCTCTCCTTTAAGATTTATTAATATTTCCCCTATATATCTAGGTACTTTGAATGTTGGGTGCATATACATTTACATTTGTAATAATTTCTTGATGAATTAATCCCTTTATCATTAATTAGACTTTGTCTGTTTTTATAGTTGTTGACTTAAAGTCTATTTTGTGTTATAAATATAGCTACCTCTGCTTGTAGTTTCCTTTTGCATGGAATATCTTTTCCCATCCCTTCCTTTTCAGTCTATGTGTGTCCTTAGAAGTAAAATGAGTCTCTTATCGGCAGTATATAGTTTAGTCTTTTTTTAAAAATCCGTTCAGCCCTGTCTTTTGACTACAGAACATAATCAATTTACATTTAAAGTAGTTAATGATGGGTTAGAATTTACTACCATCATTTTGTTAATTGTTTAGTGGTTATTTTGTAGGTTCTTTGTTCTTTTCTTTTTCTCTAGCTCTCTTTGTGATTAGGTGATTTCCCGTAGTGATATGCTTTGATTTCTTCTTTTTTATGTTTTATATATCTACTACAGGTTTTGCCTTGTGGTTACCCCAAGGCTTACATTCATCTCCAGTATGATGAATATTTTCCTTTCTCAAAGGCTTTACCTGATAAAGTTCTGACTAGGACTCATGGCCCACTATAGTATGGACATGAGTTGTTTTTCAAGGAAGGTAAAGAAATTTTACTAATCTATATTAAATCAGCCATTTAAAAAATCCAATCAACAGTTAATTTAACAACATTCATGGATGCGACTGGGAAGCAGGGAAAAGGTGGGGAAATGGAAAATGAAAAAAAGACTTAGAGTCAAAAGACAGAAAAGAGGGAGAAAAAATAAAATTGTATAGGGAAATACTGAGATCACTGATAAGCTGGCACTTGTGGCTTCAGCATCCTAAAACTGACTATTCCTGAGACAGCCCCCGAATGCCCTCTGGTGGCGGGTATTACATCCTTCCACGCCAACATACTAGTAACAGCAGCTGTGTGACTGCATAGGTTTCAGTCCCATAAAGTCAGCCCTATACTATACCGGGGTACAATGTAAAGCAAAAACAGACGCCGGCCCTGCCTTCACGAAGGAGGGGGTCTCAGGAAAGAGGTTACGTGCCCACAAATGGAAACAGGTCGATTAAAACCATGAAAGAGAGGAGAGAGGGTTTCTGTGAGGGAGACGAAGCTTTATTAACAACCTGGCAATCAAGAACGGGAAACACATTCCAGGTGGAG
Source organism: Sapajus apella (assembly GCF_009761245.1). NCBI lineage: Eukaryota > Metazoa > Chordata > Mammalia > Primates > Cebidae > Sapajus > Sapajus apella. The sequence continues at coordinate 21,422,476 of NW_022436964.1, read as the reverse complement.
GGACCAACACCTTTTAACCTACGTTGTCAGGTAACAGGGATCCTGTGTCCTCACACTTGGTAAGGAATCTCCTAGTGAGGAAGGAAAGGAAAATGAATCAAAGTCGCGGGGGTGGGGGCGGTGGCGGGATAGTGAGGGGATCTTTGGCTTTCATTTTAGGAGGCAGGGCCTGCCACCTTCGACCACCTGAGATCCTAGGGCAGGCGCGAAAACCTTGGCGCAGCCAACACGTCTTTCCTTGATGTTCTCGCGAGGCCCCCACGCGCTCGGAATGCCACAGGTTTGTGCGCACGGCTCGGCTTGGCGCAGGCGCAGACAGGACTTTGGTCAGGCCGACCGCCATTGCACAACGCAGAGGACTCGCTTGGCATCGCAGGGATGCTGCGGCTCCTCTGCTTATGCCTGCTGTGGCTTGAACTCTTGCTGGTTAGGTTTTCTGGTGAACTGAGCGACATCAGTAGTGCTAGGAAGCTGTGCGGCAGGTACTTGGTGAAAGAAATAGAAAACCTCTGCGGCCACGCCAACTGGAGCCAGTTCCGTTCTGAGGAGGAAACCCCTTTCACACGGTTGATTCCACAGGCCTCGGAGAAGGTCGAAGCTTTCGTCCCTGACCAGTTCGAAAGCCCCCAAACCACTTTTCCGGTCTGGAGTAGAGGCACAAATCCAGGTAAAAATCTGAACTGAAGTTATGTTTGTTCACATCTTATTTCTGCATTTGCTCTGCCACAAGGTAAGCTTCCCCAGGAAGTGGAACTTCTGCCTAGTACACAGCTTTTAAAAAGATTGTAAAAAAGCAGTGTAATGAAAATATACAAAACTTCAGTGAAGCACTTGTTTTTTTAAAACTTACAGGAGCTTAAGTGGAAATAAGTGTACATCTGTAAGTCTACATATTTATGTAAGAATGTTGTTCCTTTCTAGAGTGCCCTTGTCATCTGGCAAACTCCGTTTTGACCTTCAAAGTCCACCCTAAATATCATTTTCCCTGTGAAGTCATTATTGACCTTTTCATAGCCAATAGCTACGTTGTCCTTTCTGTCACAGTATCTAGCACATAGTACTATTAACTATCGTCACTGGCTACAGATTCAGCCCAACTTTGTACAAGATAAAAATGCAGAGTACCTTGTTCAAAAAAGCAGGAAAGGGCAATTAAAATGAAGGTAACAAAATATAAAGCTTTTTTCCTTTCTTGTTCGTATCCCCTGCTGACGTACCAGAAGATAGGCCTGGTCCATTCTCCTATCAGGCTTCATTTAAAAGTTCACGTACTTGTACTTAATTCACTTACAGTTTCAAAAGTGAATTTATTGAGAATTTCGACTACAATAGAACATTTAAACCAAATGCAAGGCCTGTGTGACTGCATCGGTTTCAGTCCCATAAAGTCAGCCCAGTATACCACACCGTGTTATAGGGACTATATAGGGACTATTTCATGCATATTTTTGTCTGAAATGCCTAGCAGATGGCCTAGCACATAGCATGCGTTTATTGTGTTGAATTTATAGTTAATACTTTCAAGCAGTCTGCAGGAAGAATATTCTTGTTTCATACTCATTGGTATAATTTTACATGTTCATTGGTATGGTTTTACATTTTGTGACTAACACATTTTAGTCCCAATATGATTTGCCATTTTAAAAGAAATTGCACTTTGTTTATAGCCTATCCATAGGAAGAAAACTATTGCCTTTTAGTAATTCAGTTGATTTGATTTGGACAAATCTTGCAAAAGTGAAGATTTCTGAAATTAAAGAAATGAGTAAACTATCATGCCAAAAAGAGACCCTAATGTAGAGTACTGAAAAAAGTCAAACAGTTCACATTGTAGGCACTCATTAACTTTTTTGGAATGAATTAATGGAATTTATAAAATCACTGTTGCTAAGAGAATGAAAACTTTTAAAGACAGAAACCCTGAGCCTGTGATTCTTGATCATTTTCAAATCAACCCACATACAAACCTCATCTTGTCCTAATCTTACAATGAAGGAAGTGTCTCTCACAGTCTTCTACTTGTGCTTTAGTTCAGTGACTTTCACACTTTAATGTGCATATGAATCACCTGGGAATCCTGTTAACTTACAGACTCTGAGTTGATAGGCCCCTGGGGTGGGGCCCGAGATTTTTCATTTTTAACGAGCTCCCAGGTGATGCTGATGCTGCTAGTTGGTGGCCCACCCTTCTGAGTAACAAGATCCAGTTTACTGTCTTTTTTTTTTTTTTTTTTTTGAGACTGAGTCTCACTCTGTAGCCCAGGCTGGAGTACAGTGGCACTACCTCTGCTCACTGCAACCTCTGCCTCCTGGGTTCTGGTGATTCCCCTGCCTCAGCCTCCTGAGTAGCTGGGATTACAGGCACATGCCACCACACCTGGCTAATTTTTGTATTTTTAGTAAAGACAGGGTTTCACTATGTTGGCCAGGCTGGTCTCAAACTCCTGACCTCACAATCTGTCCTCCTTGGCCTCCCAAAGTGCTGGGATTACAGGCGTCAGCCACCACACCTGGCCCATGTCTCTCTTTTTAAACTCCTCTTTCTTACTCTTTTCTCCCAGGAGTGCAAGGAGAGCCTTCCCTTTCTGCTTCATATTGGGTGGGCATTTCTCTGACATCAAATACTGTGCCTTCACTACCTATGCTATAATACTACAGTCAAAATTTTGTTTTCAGACCTCCAAGCTTGAGGTTGTTAAAGAAAGGTTGGAATGCCTTTTCTCAAAATCTGCTCTAAAGACAATTTCCTTAATAAAAATGTTGAACCTTAAAACTCAGCTGATTAATGATTCCTTTGTTGTAGGTATTATTCACACTCCCCTGGAAGAATAAATGTCATTAATTCAATGAGCAGGGAGCTGCAATGAAGCAAGACTTAAAGAAAATAAAAATATGTCTGACAATATTTGAAAGTTATTATACCACAAAACCTGTTACTAGGGAAACTAAAGGACAGTTTGCTGAAGTGGAAATAATATGTAGCACTAAAACCACAGTTATATTGAAATATGTAGAGGATGGAAAAATGGATTAGGTTATCAATATGCATTGTATTATGATTTTTAAAATTATTAATCTCTAAGGGAAGATGACATTTATTCTGTCCTGTTAATTTCTGGGAAATAATTTAGAAGTTGCAGAGATGTATGTGTTTCTAATATAGAATGCATAATTATGTCATTTTTATATACGAATGTGGCTGAAAAGTTGATAACTTTTTATTTCACTTTTGCCAGCAGGACAAGTTGTGTTAGATCAAGTCAGTTGTCTGAAATGTTAATATCCTGATGATCTAGTTGAGTCTGACACAGAAAAATATAATTTGGTACACTGCTGTTAAAAAGTGCCATTTTTCAAAGTTATTCATACATAACTTGAATCTATAATTATGTGCTTCTTGTTAACGGATCCTGAAGGTGTAGGCAGTATCTCCAAGACCTACCCCAGAATGTGGCAAGATGAAGCTGACATCATATTTCTAAATTATGACTTAATATTGTGCTTCCCAGATATTAGTGCCAGGTGAAATCATTAATGTTTCAAAATCAGCTTTTCATAATCCATAACCCCTATTCCAGTTAGATTAATCATATTCCCATATTCTTGGTCTTCATTTCACATATTGTTGTGTTTTTGTTTATTTGTTTATGTTTCAGATATCATCATAGCTAGTCTGTAAAGGGCCTTTCTCTTTATACATTAGTTCAACAAATTTTGAGTACCTATTATGTGTTAGTCATTCTTCTTGGTGCTTGGGATGTCAGAGTAAACAATGAAGGTTCCTACTCTCATGAAGCGTACAGAATAGTAAACAAACATAAGTAAATTATAATTTACAGAAGATGATTGTCCTCACTATTCCCCTTTCTCCACTCCCATTCTCTTCCTCTCATAGGCAGTTGTTATAATGTGTTTATTATATATTTTTTGTATAAGTTTTTGCAAATTATGCATTCTTTCCTGTGCATATGTTTTTAAGATATATCTAAATGGCATTTAAGATCTGTATCTTATTGTTGGAATGTGAACATTTAGTCCATTGCTTCTAACTACTGCATAATATTCATGTACATTCCTCACATTTTACTGATTTCTTCAGTTATGAACACATAAACTATATAGCCTTGAACTCCTGCCATTGTAAATAATACTGCCATGAACATCATTGTATGTGTCCACTTGTGGACCTGGAATTGTTTCTGGGATACACACCTGAAGTGGAATTGCTGTGTCATGAAGTATGTGTATGTTTAATTTGCTTGAAGAGTGACAGATTACTCTTCAGAATGACTATACCAATCCTATGTCCTCATATCTATGCCAGCAATTAGCATTATACAGTTACTAACTTTCAGCAGGGTAATAGATGTAAAATGGCATTGTATTTTTATTTTCACTTGCTTTGTGTCTGAACACCTTTTCATATATATATCAGCCTTTTGGATTTTCTCTTAAAATTTCCTGTTTATGTATTTTGCCCAATTCTTGTTGGAATTGTTATTTTCCAATTGATTTGTAGGAGTTAATGAAATATAGATACAATAATAACTAGTTGTTGGTTTTAGGTGTCACAAATATGTTCTCCCATTTTGACATCTGTCTATTGGTGTTGCTTGACAGAAAGCCTTTACTTTTCTAATTAGGCAGTAAGTGTTTTGCCTTACGTATTAGAGGTCCTCTTCTGTACCTCTGTTAACTTTACAGTTTTACTTTTCACATTAAGTCCTTAATTATTCTTAGGCTAATTTTTAATTCTTGTCTAGGGAGGAATATTATCTCAGTTTCTCAATGTCTTATTTTTCTCTACATAGGGAGCTAGTTTTCTGAACCCTTTCTACTAATTGTTTTTCTCACTAATTTGTGGGATAACCTTTATTGATAAGTTTGAGCTTCCTATTTTATTTAATTGCTCATTTATTTGACCTTGTATCATTACTGTTTTTGATACTGTCACTCTCTAGGGTTTATCTGGCAGGCCAAGTCTTCATTGTTTATTTTTTTCCCTCTAAGATTGACTAAGCTAATCTTCAACCTTTATTCTTTCATATATATTTAAAAGTATGCTTATTGAACTTCTTTTTTAAAAATCCACATGGAATTTTAATTGGGATGCATGGAATATATACATTAATCTGAAGAGGACTGACATCTTTTTTTCCTTCAACTTTTAAGTTCAGGGGTACATGTGTGGGCTATGCAGGTTTGTTACATAGGTAAACGTGTGCCATGGTGGTTTGCTGCACAGATCATCCTATCACCTAGGTATTAAGCCCAGCATCCATTAGCTTTTCCTCCTGATACTCTCCCTTCCTCCAGGCCCTCTGTCTGGCAGGCCCCAGTGTGTGTTGTTTCTCTGCATGTGTCCATGTGTTCTCATCATTCAGTTCCCACTTATAAGTGAGAACATATGGTATTTGGTTTTCCATTCCTGCATTAGTTTGCTGAGGATGATGGTTTCCAACTCCATCCATGTCCCTGCAAAGGACATGATCTCATTCTTTTTTATGGCTACATAGTATTCCATGGTGTATATGTACCAAATTTTCTTATCCAGTCTGTCATTGGTGGGCATTTAGGTTGATTCCATGACTTTGTTATTGTCAATAGTGCTGCAGTGAACATATGCTTGCATGCATCTTTATAATAGAATGATTTACATTCCTTTGGGTATATACCCAGTAATGGATTTCTGGGTCAAATGGTATTTCTGCCCCTAGGTCTTTGAGGAATCATCTCACTGTCTTCCACAATGTTTGAATTCCACCAGCGGTGTAAAAGTGTTCCTTTTTCTCCACAACCTTGCCAGCATCTGTTACTTTTTAACTTCAATAGTAGCCATTCCAACTGGCATGAGATGGTATCTCATTGTAATTTTGATTTTCATTTCTCTAATAATCAGTGATGTTGAACTATTTTTCATGTTTGTTGACCACATGTATGTCTTCTTTTGAGAAGTTTCTGTTCATGTCCTTTGCCCAGTTTTTAATGGTTTTTTTTCCTTGTAAATTTATTTATAGATGCTGGATATTAGACTGTTGTCAGATGAATAGATGGCAGAAGTTTTCTCCCATTCTATAGGTTGTCTGTTCATTCTGGTGATGGTTTTTTTGCTGTGCAGAAGTTTTTTAGTTTAATTAAATCCCATTTGTCAATTTTTGCTTTTGTTGCAATTGCTTTTGATGTTTTTGTCATGAAACCTTTGCCTGTGCCTATGTCTTGAATGATATTGCCTAGATTTTCTTCTCGGGTTTTTATAGTTTTGGGTTTTACATACGTCTTTAATCCATTTTGAGTTAATTTTTGTGTAGGGTATAAGTAAGGGGTCCAGTTTCAATTTTGAGCTTACAGCTAGCCAATTCTTCCAGCACTGTTTAATAAATAGGGAATTCTTCCCTCATTGCTTGTTTTCGTCAGGTTTATCTAGGATTGTATGGTTGTAGGTATGTGGTGTGTGATCTTATTTCTGAGCTCTCTATTCTGTTCCATTGGCCTGTGTGTCTGTTCTTGTACCAGTACCAAGCTGTTTTGGTTACTATAGCCTTGTAGTATAGTTTGAAGTTCAGTAGCATGATGCAGAGAACCACAGAGATGGTGGCTGCCCCTCCCCACAGTAGCTTTGTCCCAAAGTGGAATCAGAGCTCTGTCTGTACAACCCTAGCTGGAGTGGCTGAAACCTCCACATGGAGGTCCTGCCCAGTGATGAGTAATGGCTCAGTGAGGATCAGGATCCTGCCTAAAGAAGCAGTCTGGCCACAGTCTGCCTAAGTACAGAGTGAGACTCCTCAAAAAAGAAAAAGAAGAAGAAAAAAAGAAGCAGTCTGGCCACAGTCTGGCACGGCAGCAGTATTGTGTTGTGGGGGACCCTTCCTCCTCCAGACTGTTTGGATTCTCCAAAGCTGGGAGGCTGGAACAGCTGAGTTTACCTATGCCAGAAATGGCGGCTGCCCCTCCTCCCAGGAACTCCATTCGTTTCAGGCGGACTCCAGCTTTTGCCCTGGCTGGCTGGAATTCCAAGTCAGTAGGTCTTAACTTGTGAGGTGCTGTGGAAGTGGGATGTACAGCCCCCTTCCTTGGGATATGCATTGTCATATCTCCTGCTTTGCTGGGATCCTGGGGCTGGAGTCTATAAAACTCCTGGGTCTCTGTGTATGTGAGCATCTGCTCTACTGAGACTCCACACAACTCTGTGTATTAAACCCAAGGCCCTAGAGGTTTGGGCTCACAATGGGATCTCCTGATCTGCAAAGATCAGGGATCAAAGATAGGATTTCCTGATCTGGGTTTCAGAGATATCTGGGAGAAACATTGTTTCCCAGTCGAGGTCACACAGTCACTCACCACTTCCCTAGGCTGGGGTTGGTGGTTCCTTTGGCTCCCTGCTGTTCCCTGGTGGACCATTGCCCTACCCTGCATTTCTTCATGCTGTATGGGTCAAGTTGTTTGCCTTGCCAGTCCCAGTATGAGAACCTGGATATTTCAGTTGAAGGTACTGAATTCACTCACCTGTTTTATTCCTTTCCCTGAGTGCCACAGATCACAGCTGCATCTAATTGGTCATCTTGTCCCCCCAAAGCCCCTCTTCATGTCTTTATTACATAAAGTTATCCTAATCAAAGTCATGAAATTACTTATATTCTATTCTTAGGATTTTAAAGTTTTCTTTATGGAAACTTACTATATTGTTTGTTAAGTTAATGCTTAATACTTTTTTTTTTTTTGGTTTTGTAAATACCTGTGAATTATATTTAATAGTGACTTGGCTAGAGAAATGCAATTTTCTTTTTTTCGAGACAGAGTCTCACTCTGTCGTCCAGGCAGGAGTGCAGTGGCGTGATCTCAGCTCACTGCAACCTCTGGCTACCAGGTTTGAATGATTCTCCTGTCTCAGCCTCTTGAGTAGCTGGGATTACAGGTGCGGGCCACCACACCTGGCTAATTTTTGTATTTTTAGTAGTGACAGGGTTTCACCATGTTGGTTAGGCTGGTCTCAAACTCCTGACCTCATGATCCACCTGCCTCGGGCTCCCAAAGTGCTGGGATTACAGGTATGAGCTACCACACCCAGCTACAGTTTACTTTTATAGGTTGCTCTTTACCCAGAAACCATACTGAACCATCTTCATAGTTATAATAGTTTGTTGATTCTGTAGGGTTTTTATCATTTGAAAATGATAGTTTTATCACTTTCTTTTTAAACTCATACCATTCTTTTTTTTTTTTTTTGCTTTTTATATAACATAGGCCAGGTCCTCTACCTGTGTTAACTAGCGGTCATAGTGAGACTTGTTGTCTTGTCTTGTTCCCAGGCTTAAAGGGTATGCATTTAAATATCTCCATTTGGTATGTTGCTTGTAGGTTTATGCTATATAATCTTCACTAAGATAAGGAAGCTTGCTAAGAGGTATTTTTTTTTTTTTTTGGGACAGAGTTTCGCTCTTGTTACCCAGGCTGGAGTGCAATGGTGCTATCTCGGCTCACCGCAACATCCACCTCCTGGGTTCAGGCAATTCTCCTGCCTCAGCCTCCTGAGTAGCTGGGATTACAGGCACGCGCCACCATGCCCAGCTAATTTTTTGTATTTTTAGTAGAGACGGTGTTTCACCATGTTGACCAGGATGGTCTCGATCTCTTGACCTCGTGATCCACCCGCCTCGGCCTCCCAAAGTGCTGGGATTACAGGCTTGAGCCACCGCGCCCGGCCAGAGGTATTTTTTTTTTAATCATTGTAAATAGGGCTGAACATTATTAAGGTCTTCTTTTAGCATCCTTTTGCCTAGTCTTATGATTTTTTCTTTTATTAATTAAGCAAGTACTTATTGGGTACCCACTAAGCACCCAGCCACAATTTTAGAATCTTGGGAATATATCAGTGGATAAACCAGACAAAGATTGAAGGCTTCATAGAGCTTGCTTAAGTAATAAACATGAGTAAATATCAGAAGGTAGTAAAAGCTATAGAAAGAAAAATGGAAAACAGAACAAAATAAGGGAGACAAACAGAGCAAGAATTTCACATGATTCAAGCACATTACATTTATTGTGAACTTTATTACTATTAAATGTAATGTGTAATGAAATAATTATACAACTCACCATAATGTGGAATCAGTGGGATCTCTGAGCTTGTTTTCCTCAAACTAGATGGTCCCATCTGGGGGTGATGGGAGATAGTGACAGATCATCAGGCATTAGATTTTCATAAGGAGCATGCAGCCTAGATCCCTCACATGTGCAGTTCACAATAGGGTTCACACTCCTATAACAATCTAATGCTGCCCCTGATCTGACTGGAGGCAGAGCTGAGATGATAATGCAAGCAATGGGAGCAGCTGTAAATACAAATGAAGCTTTGCTTGCTTCCCTGCCCGCTGCTTACCTCCTGCTGTGTGGCCTGGTCCCTAACAGGTCATAAACCAGTTAGGTCCCCAGGGGTTGGGGACCCCCTGTTTTAGACCATTTTAAAGACTTTGTTTTTGAGTGATGAAGGAAGTCATTAAGATTTTTGAGCAGAAAAGTGACATAATTGACATTTTAAGTGGATCACTGTCTGCTGTGATGAGAATAGACTGTAGAGAAGCAAGAGTAGAAACAGAGATACCTGTTAGGGAGGGTCTTGGATGAGGATGATAAAAGTGTAGGTGGTGAAAACTGTTATATTCTAGTTATACTTGAGCATATTTGATGTGAGATATGAGAAAAAAAGAAATCAAGAATGACTCCAAAACATTATTGATTCTAAAGTTTTGTATGTGGAACACCTGGAAGGATGGGATTGTCGCAAATGAGATAGGAAAGACCTCAAGTGGAACACCTTTGGAAGACAGTATCAGTAGTTCAGTTTCAGACATGTTGAACTTGAAAACTTCAGGTGGAGTTTTAAACAATGTTGAATTTGAAACACTGATGTGGAAGTGTTGAGTAGGGAGTAAGGTATATAAATCTGGAGTTTGAAAGAGTAAACTTGTTTGCAGATAGAAGTTTAGGAGTCACAGGTAGATACATAATTTTTTGAGCCATAAGACAGAGGAGATCACCAGAAGAATAAGTATAGATAGAAAATAGTGCTAAGAACTGAGTCCTCAGAAACACCAACATTAAAAAGTTGGGGAGGGAGAACTTGTAAAGGAGATAGAAAAGGGACAACTAGTTAGGTAGGAAGAAAACAGACTGTAATGTTGTGGAAATCAAATGATGAAAGTATCAGGAACAGGTGTATTTGATAAATCAATTAAGATGCAAATGACTGTTGAATTTGGCAATATGTTTGTGACCTTCATAAGAGAAGTTTTGGTAGAGTGATGAAACAAAAGCCTGATTAGAGTTGGTTTAAGACAATGAGAAAAGAACAAATTAGTAAATATAGAAAACTCTATCAAGGAGCTTTGTTACAGAAAAGAGAAAATAAATACGATGGTAGCTGGCAGGATAAGTGAGGCCAAGAAAAGGGTGCATGGGTTTGTGTGTTTGTTTTATAAGTGGGAGAAAAAAGTTTTCTGATAAGAGTGATTCAATAGATATGAACAACTGATGAATACAGAGAGGGATTACTGGAGTAGTATCCTAAAGTTGGCAAGAGGAGATGAAATGTAATACGTAAGTGTAGAAATTGGATTTAGAATGTATAGTTCATCTGTAGAAATAGAAAGGGAGAGTGTATGGGTGTACGTGTTAAGAGATGAGTAAAATAAATTGGCAAAGGGAGTCAGTGCAAGTTTTCTTCAGATTGCTTCAATTTTTTCTGAAGTAGACAGGAAATCCAGCTGTGAGTGAGGATGGGAGTCTATTAACATGGCAAAGTACATTGATAGATTTTTGTGATCTTGACCTATCCTTGCATTTCTGGGATGAATGCTTTCATTCTTTTTTTTTTTTTTTAATTTTTATTTTTAAGTTCAGGGGTACATGAGCAAGTTGTACAGGTTTGTTACATAGGCAAACATGTGCCTTGGCAGTTTGCTGTACCTATCAACCCATCACCTAGCATGCATTAGCTATTCTTCCTAATGCTTACCCTCCCCAACCCCACCCTCTGACAGACCCCATTGTGTATTGTTCCCCTCCCCATGTCCATGTGATCTCATTGTTCAGCTCCCACTTATAAGTGAGAACATGTGGTGTTTGGTTTTCTGTTTCTGCTTTAGTTTACTGAGGATAGTGGCTTCCAGTGCCATCCATTTTCCTGTAAATGACATGATCTCATCCTTTTTATGGCTACGTAGTATTCCATGGTATATATGTACCACATTTTCTATATCCAGTCTATTGTTGATGGGCATTTGGATTGAATTCATGTCTTTGCTATTGTGAATAGTGCTGCAGTGAACATACTCATGCATGTATCTTTGTAATGAAATGATTTATATTCCTTTGGGTATATACACAATAATGGGATTACTGGGTCAAATGGTATTTCTGGTTCTAGATCTTTGAGGAATCGCCATACTGTCTTCCACGATAGTTGAACTAATTTACATTCCCTCAACAGTGGGAATTAATTCCTATTTCTCTGGAACCTCAACAGCATCTGTTGTTTCTTGACTTTGTCATTCTGACTAGTGTGAAATAATATCTCATTGTAATTTTGATTTGCATTTCTGTAATCAGTGATGTTGAGCTATTTTTCAAATGCTTGTTGACTGCATGAAAGTTGTCTTTTGTCTGTTCATGTCCTTTGCCCACCTTTTTTTTTCTTTTGAGATGGAGTCTCACTCTGTCACCCAGGCTGGAGTCTCACTCTGTCACCCAGGCCGGAGTCTCACTCTGTCATCCAGACTGGAGTGCAATGGTGTGATCTCGGCTCACGGCAACCGCCACTTCCCAGGTGTGAGCAATTCTCCTGCCTCAGCCTCCCATGTAGCTGGGACTACATGCGTGTGCCACCTCACCTGGTTAATTTTTGTACTTTTGGTAGAGATGGAGTTTCACCACGTTGGCCAGACTGGTCTCGAACTCCTGACCTCAGGTATCTGCCCATGTAGGTCTCCCAAAGTGCTGGGATTGCAGGCATGAGCCATTGTGCCCGGCCTGCCCATTCTTTAATGGGGTTGTTTTTTCTCATAAATTTGTTTTAAGTTCCTTGTAGATTCTGGATATTAGACCTTTGTTAAATGGATAGATTACAAGAATTTTCTCCCACTCTGTAGGTTATCTGTTCACTCTGATGATAGTTTCTTTTGTGCGAAAAAGTTCTTTTTTTAAATTTTTTTTTATTATCCTTTAAGTTCTGGGGTACATGTGCAGAACGTGCAGGTTTGTTACATAGGTATACACATGCCATGGTGGTTTGCTGCGTCCATCCCCCTGTCATCTACATTAGATATTTCTCCTAATGCTATCCTTCCCCGGTACCCCCATTCCTACTATCCTTCCCCTGCACCCCACCCTCTGACAGGCCCTGGTGTGTGATGTTCCCCTTCCTGTGTCCATGTGTTCTCGTTGTTCTACACCCACTTATGAGTGAGAACATGCAGTGTTGGTTTTCTGTTCTTATGTCAGTTTGCTGAGAATTACGATTTCCACCTTCATCCATGTCACTGCAAAAGACATGAACTCATCGTTTTTTATGGCTGCATAGTATTGCATGGTGTATATGTGCCACATTTTCTTTATCCAGTCTACCATTGATGGGCATTTGGGTTGGTTCCAAGTCTTTGCTATTGTAAACAGTGCCACAGTGAACATGTGTGCTTATGTCTTTATAATAGAATGATTTATAATCCTTTGGGTATATATCCAGTAATGGGATTGCTGGGTGAAATGGTATTTCTATTTCTAGGTTCTTGAGGAATTGCCACACTGTCTTCCACAATGGTTGAACTAATTAACACTCCCACTAACAGTGTAAAAGCGTTCCCATTTCTCCACATCCTCTCCAGTATCTGTTGTGTCTTGTCTTTTTAATGATTGCCATTCTAACTGGCATGAGTTGGTATCTTAATGTGGTTTTGATTTGCGTTTCTCTAATGACCAGTGATGATGAGCTTTTTCTCATATGTTTGTTGGCTGCATAAATGCCTTCTTTTGAAAAGTGTCTGTTAATATCCTTCACCCACTTTTTGATGCTGTTTTTTTTTTCCTTGTAAATTTGTTTTAGGTTCTTTGTAGATTCTGGATATTAACCCTTTGTCAGATGGGTAGATTGCAAAAAAAAAATTTACTGTTCTATTGGTTGCTGGTTCACTCTGATGATAGTTTCTTTTGCTGTGCAGAAGCTCTTAAGTTTGATTAGATCCCATTTGTCTATTTTGGCTTTTGTTGCCAATTCTTTTAGTGTTTTAGTCATGAAGTCCTTGCCTATGCCTGTGTCCTGAATGGTATTGCCTAGGTTTTCTTCTAGGGTTTTTATGGTGTTAGGTCTTATGTTTAAATCTTTAATCCATCTGGAGTTTATTTTTGTATAAGGTGTAAGGAAGGGATCTAGTTTCAACTTTCTGCATATGGCTAGCCAGTTTTCCCATCACCATTTATTAAATAGGGAATCATTCCCCATTGCTTGTTTTTGTCAGGTTTGTCAAAGATCAGGCGGTTGTAGATGTGTGGTGTTATTTCTGAAGCTTCTGCCCTGTTCCATTGGTTTATATCTCTGTTTTGGTACCAGTACCATGCTGTTCTGATTACTGTAGCCTTGTAGTATAGTTTGAAGTCAGGTAGTGTGATGCCTCCAGCTTTGTTTTTTGTTGTTGTTGTTGTTGTTAGGATTGTCTTGGCTGTGCAGGCTCTTTTTTGGTTTAAGGTGTTTTTTTCCAATTCTGTGAAGAAAGTCAATGGTAGCTTGATGGGAATAGCATTGAGTCTATAAATTGTATTGGGCAGTATGGCCATTTTCACGATATTGACTCTTCCTAACCATGAGCATGGAATGTTTTTTCATTTGTTTGTGTCCTCTCTTATTTCCTTGAGCAGTGGTTTGTAGTTCTCCTTGAAGAGTTCCTTCACATCCCTTGTTAGTTGTATTCCTAGGTATTTTATTCTCTTCGTAGTGATTGTGAATGGGAGTTCACTCATGATTTGGCTCTCTGTTTGACTGTTATTGCTGTATAGGAATCCCTGTGGTTTTTGCACATTGATTTTTTATTGTGAGACTTTGCTGAAGTTGCTTATCAGCTTAAGGACATTTTGGGCTGAGACAATGGGGTCTTCTAAATATACAATCATGTCATCTGCAAATAGAGACAATTTGACTTCCTCTTTTCCGAATTGAATATGCTTTATTTATTTTTCTTGTCAGACTGCCCTCGCCAGAACTTTCAATACTATGTTGAATAGGAGTGATGAGGGAGGGCATCCTTGTCTTGTGCCAGTTTTCAAAGGGAATGCTTCCAATTTTTGCCCAATCAGTATGATATTGGCTGTAGGTTTGTCATAAATAGCTGTGTTACCTTGAGATACGTTCCATCAATACCTAGTTTATTGAGAGATTTTCGCTTGAAGGGCTGTTGAAGGCCTTCTCTGCATCTATTGAGATAATCATGTGGTTTTTTTCTTTGGTTCTGTTTATGTGATGGATTATGTTTATAGATTTGCATATGTTGAACCAGCCATGCATCCCAGGAATGAAGCCGACTTGATCGTGATGGATAAGCTTTTTGATGTGCTTTTGGATTCTGTTTGCCAGTATTTTATTGAGGATTTTCACATCAGTGTTCAACATGGATATTGGCCTGAAATTTTCTTTTTTAGTTGTGTCTCTGCCAGGTTTTGATATCAGGATGATGTTGCTCTCATAAAATGAAATAGGGAGGATTCCGTCTTTTTGTATTGTTTGAAATGGTTTCAGAAGGAATGGTACCAGCTCCTCTTTGTACCTCCTTTAGAATTTGTCTGTGAACCCGTCTGGTCCTGGATCTTTTTTTGATTGTTATGCTATTAATTTCTGCCTCAATTTGAGACCTTGTTATTGGTCTATTCAGGGATTCTGCTTCTTCCTGGTTTAGTCTTGGCAGGGTGTAAGTGTCCAAGAATTTATCCATTTCTTCTAGATTTACTGGTTTATTTGCATAGAGGTGTTTGTAGTAATCTCTGATGGTAGTTTGTAGATATCCCCTTTATCATTTTTGATTGCATCTATTTGGTTCTTCTCTCTTTACTTTTTTATTAGTCTGGCTAGGGGTCTGTCTATTTTGTTGATCTTTTCAGAAAACCAGCTCCTGGATTCATTGATTTTTTTTGAAGGGTTTTTTGTGTCTCTGTCTCCTTCAGTTCTGCTCTGATCTTAGTTATTTCTTTTCTTCTGCGAGCTTTTGAATTTGTTTGTTCTTGCTCCTCTAGTTCTTGCAGAAGTTCTTTAGTTTTATTAGATCCCATTTGTCAATTTTTGCTTTTGTTGCTATTGTTTTTGATAATTTCGTCATGAAATTTTTGCCCATACCTATGTTGCAAATGTATTGCCTAGATTTTCTTTTAGGGTTTTTATAGTTTTGGTTTTACATTTAAGTATTTTAGTCATTGTAAGTTAATTTTTCTATATGGTGTACAGAAGGGGTCCAGTTTCAGTGTTCAGCATATGGCTAGTCAGTTCTCCCAGCACCATTTATTAAATGTGGAATCCATTCCCCATTGCTTGTTTTTGTCAGGTTTATCCAAGATCAGATGGTCATAGATGTGCATGCAGCCTTATTTCTGAGGTCTGGAACAGAAATTTCATTGGTCTATGTGTCTGCTTTGTAACAGTACCATGCTGTTTTGGTTACTCTATCCTTGTAGTATAGTTTGAAGTCTGGTAGCATTATGCCTCCCTACAGCTTTGTTCTTTTTGCTTAGGATTGTCATTGCTGTTTGAGCTCGTTTAGTTTGATATGAATTTAAAATAGTTTCTTCTAATTCTGTGAAGAATGTCAATAGTAGTTTAATGGGAATAGCATTGAATATATAAATTACTTTGGGCAGGATGGCCATTTTCACAATATTGACTCTGTGAATGTGAAATGTTTTTTGTTTATATCCTCTCTGATTTCCTTGAGCAGTGGTTTGTAGTTCTCCTTGAAGAGGTCCTTCACTTTCCTTGCTAACTGTATTCCTAGGTATTTTATTCTCTTTGTAGCAATTATAAATGGGAGTTCATTCATAAATCAGCCCTCTGCTTGCTTGTTCTTGGTGTATAGGAATGCTTGTGACATTTGCAGATTGATTTTGTATCTTGAGACTTTGCTGAATTTGTTTATGAGCTTTTGGCCTGTGATGGTGTGTTCTAGATGGGGTGTCTACGTTTGCATGTCATCTGCAAACAAAGACAACTTGGCTTCCTCTCTTCCTATTTGAATACACTTTATTTCTTTCTCTTGCCTGATTGCCCTGCCCAGGACTTCAAATACCATGTTGAATAGGAGTGGTGAGAGAGGGAATCCTTATCTTCAAGGGGAATGCTTCCAGCTTTTACCCATTCTGTATGATATTGACATAGGGTTTGTCATAAATGACCCATATTATTTTGAGGTATGTTTCTTCAACACATGGTTTATTGAGAGTTTTTAACAGAAGGGATGTTGCATTTTATAGAAGACCTTTTCTGCATCTATTGAGATAATCATGTGGTTTTTGTTTTAGATCTGTTTATGTAATGAATTACATTTATTGATTTGCATATTTTGAACCAGCCTTGCACCCCAGAGATGAAGCTAACTTGATTGTGGCAGATAAGCTTTTTGATGTGCTGCTGTATTAGGTTTGCCATTATTTTACTGAGGATTTTTACATTGATGTTCATCAGGAATATTGGCTTGAGTTTTCTCTTTTTGTTGCATCTCTGTCGGGTTTTGGTATCAGGATGATGCTGCTCTCATAGAATGAGTTAGGGAGGAGTTCCTTTTTGATTGTTTGGAATAGTTTCAGAAGAAAGGATATCTACTCCTCTTTGTACTTTTGGTAGAATTCAGCTGTGAATCCATCTGGTCCTGGGCTTTTTTTTTGGTTGGTAGGCTATTTATTACTGCCTCAGTTTCAGAACTTGTTATTGGTCTATTCAGGGATTCAGTTTCTTCCTAGTTTAGTCTTGGCGTAGAGGTATGTGTCCAGGAATTTATCCATTTCTACTAGACTTTCTGGTTTATTGGCATATAGGTGTTTATAGTATTCCCTGATGGTTGTTTGTATTTCAGGGGCATCAGTGGTGATACCCCCTTTATCATTTTTATTGTGTCTATTTGGTTCTTCTTTTGTTTCTTCTTTGTTAGCCTAGCTAGTGGTCTATTTTATTAATTTTTCCAAAAAAGCAGTTCCTGGACTCATTGATTGTTTGAAGGATTTTTCATGTTTCTATCTCCTTCAGTTTTGCTCTGAGCTTCATTATTTCTTGTCTTCTCTAGCTTTGGAGTTTATTTGCTCTTGGTTCTCTGTTTCTTTTAGTTCTGACATTAGGGTGTCCATTTGAGATCTTTCTGCCATTTTTACATGGGCATTTAGTGCTATAAATTTCCCGGTTAAGACTGCTTTAGTCATGTCCCAGAGATTCTGGTACATGTCTCCTTGTTGTCATTGGTTTCAAAGGACTTCTTGATTTCTTAAAATCATCATTTACCAAGGAGTCACTCAGGAACAGATTGTTCAATTTCCATGTACTTGTGTGGTTTTGAGTGAGTGTCTTAATCTTGAGTTCTAATTTGATTGTGCTGTGGTCTGAGAGATTGTTATGATTTCAGTTCTTTTGTACTTGCTGAGGAGTGATTTACTTCCAATAATGTTATTAACTTTAGAGTAAGTGCCATGTGGTGCCAAGAAGAATGTATATTCTGTTGTTTAGGGTTGGAGCTTTCTGCAGATACCCATCAGGTCCACTTGATCCAGAACTGAATTCAAGTCTTACTATCTTGGTTAGTTTTCTGTCTCAATAATCTGTCTCATATCAACAGTGGGATGTTAAAGTCTCCCATTATTATTGTGTGGCAGTCTAAGTTTCTTTGTAGGTCTCTAAGAACTTGTTTTATGAATCTGGGTGCTCCTGTATTGGGTGCATATATATTTAGAATAGCTCTTACTAAATTGACCTGTTTACCATTATGCAATGCTTTCCTTTATCTTTTTTTTAATCTTTGTTAAAGTCTGTTTTGTCAGAAACTAGGATTGCAACCTTTGCTGTTTTCTGTTTTCCATTTGTATGGTAAATTTCCCTTCATACTTTGGGTCTATGTGTGTCTGCATGTGAGATGAGTCTGTTGAATTCAGCACATCAATGAATCTTGACTCTATCCAGCTTGCCCTTTGTGTCTTTTAATTGGGGAACTTAGCCCATTTACATTTAAGGTTAATATTGTTATGTGTGTGAATTTGATCCTGTCATCATGATGCTGGCTGGTTATTTTGCAAACTTGTTTATGTAGTTGCTTCATAGTGTCCACTGGTCTATGTACTTCAGTCCATTTTTGTAGTGGCTGATCATGGTTTTTCCTTTCCATATTTACTGCTTCCTTCAGGAGCTCTTGCAAGGCAGATCTGGTAGTGGTGAATTCCCTCAGAATTTGCTTGTCTGAAAAAGATTTTATTTTTTATTTGCTTATGAAGCTTAGTTTGGCCAGACATAGTATTCTAGGTTAAAAATTCTCTAAGAATATTGGCTGGGTACGGTGGCTCATGCCTGTAAATCCCAGCACTTTGGGAGGCTGAGGAAGGTGGATCACCTGAAGTCAGGAGTTTGAGACCAGCCTAGCCAACATGGCAAAACCCTGCCTCCACTAAAAATATAAAATTAGCTGGGCATGTTGGTGCATGCCTGTAATTCCAGGAACTTGGGAGGCTAAGGCAGGAGAATCCCTTGAACCTGGGAGGCAGAGGTTGCAGTGAGCTGAGATCTCACCATTGTACTCCAACTTGGGTGACGAGTGAAATTCCATCTCAAAAAAATATATATATACACACATACATATATGTACATATATGTGTGTGTGTGTGTGTTTGTGTTTATTGGCCTCCAGTCTCTCCTGGCTTGTAGGGTTTCTACTGAGAGGTCTGCTGTTAGTGCGATGGGCTTCCCTTTATAGGTGACCTGGCCTTTCTCTGTGGCTGTCCTTAACATTTTTTCCTTCATTTTGACCTTGGAGAACTGGTGATTGTATGTCATTGGGTTGATCTCATGGAGTATCTTAACTGGGATTCTCTGGATTTCTTGAATACAAATTTTGTATTGTGTTCAAAATTGTTGGCCTGTCTTGCTAAATTGGGGAGATACTCCTGGATGATATCTTGAAGTGTAATTTTAAACTTGTTTTTGTTCTTCCTGTCTCTTTCTGGTACCCCTATCAGTCATAGGTTCAGTCTTTTAACATAATCTCGTAGTTCTCAGAGGTTTTGTTTATTCCTTTTCCTTCTTTTGTTCTCTAATATTGTCTGCCTGCGTGCCTTATTTCAGCAAGATAGTCTGCAAGCTCTGATATTTTTTCTTCCACTTGAACTGTTTAGCTATTGATACTTGGTTTGCATTGTGAAGTTCACATGCTGTTTTTCAGCTCCATCAGTTTGTTTAGCTTCCTGTCTAAACTAGTTATTCTTGTTAGCAGCTCTTGTAATGTTTTCTCATAGTTCTTAGCTTCTTTGCAATGTGTTAAAACATACTCCTTTAGCTCAGGGAAGTTTGTTATTATTTGTCTTTTGAAGCCTACTTCTGTCAATTCATCTATCTCTGACTCAGCCCAGTTCTGTGCCCTTGCTGGAGACATGTTATGGTCATTTGGAGGAAAAGAGGCATTCTTGCTTTTTGAGTTTTCAGCATTTTTGCATTGATTATTTCTCATCTTTATGGGTTTATCTGCCTTTGATTTTTGAGGCTGATGACCTTTGGAAGAGGTTTTTGTGGGGTGTTTTTTGTTGATGATGTTGCTCTTGCTTATTTTTGTTTTAGCAGTAGGGCCTTTCTTCCATAGGGTTGCTGCAGTTTGCTGGGAGTCCATTCCAGACCATATTCACCTGGGTTTCTCTCGCCCCTGGAGGTATCACCAGTGGAGGCTGCAGATCATCAAAGATGGCAGGCTGCTCCTTCCTCTGGGAGCTCCGTGCAAGGAGGGCACTGACCTGATGCCAGCGGAACACTCCTGTTGGGAGGTCTCATCCAGTTTGGAGGAGTATGATCAGGAAACCCACTTAAATAAGCAGTCTGGATGCCCTTTGGTGGAGCTGGTGTGCTCTGCTAGGGGAAATCCCCCTCTCCAGAGCCAGCAGGCAGTAAAGACTAAGATGGCTGATCCACTGTAGCACAGCCACCCCTCCTCTTAAGAGTATCTTCTCAGGGATATTAGAGTTATATCCATAAACCCTCCACTGGGGATGCCAAAATTCCCACAGAGAAGCCCCACACTGTGAGGGGGAATGGATTGGAGCCCCACCTAAAGAAACAGTCTGGCCATGAACTGTCCCAGCCATTGTGCTGCGCTGTGGGGAGTTGCTCCAAGTCCAAACTGCGCTGGCATCACAGTAGGCAAAAATGGTGGACTGGAGACACAGTGATGGCAGCTGCCTCTCCCCATAGGAACCGGGGGTCTCAGTGCCTGCTTAAGCGCCGCCCACCCAAGCAGCCACCTTGCGATTGCACGGCTCTGTGCTTGGAACCCAAGGCCTTGGTGGTATGGGATCATAAGGGGATCTGATCCCCAGGTTGCAGGGGTTCTTGGGAAAAGCATGCTTTTCAGGTAGGGGTAACACAATCCCTCACAGTCTCTCTTGGCTGGGGAGGGACCTGCCTTTGCCCCATGTGGCTCCCAGATGGGCCTTCATGCCACCCTGCTTTTCAAACCTTGCTCTCTGTGAGTCACACCAACCTCCTAGTCAGTCCCAGTGAGAGAATGTTGGTGACTCAATTAAAGATGCAGAATCCATTTGCCATTTTCATTCTTTTTGATGGGAGCTGCAGGTAAAAGGGTTTTTGTTGTTGTTGTTTGTTTATTTTTGTTTTCATTTTGAGACAAAATTTTGCTCTTGTTACCCAAGCTGGAATGCAGTGGCACAATCTAGGCTCACTGCAATCTCTGCCTCCTGGGTTCAAGTGATTCTCCTGCCCCAGCCTTCCAAGCAGCTGGGATTACAGGCATGCACCACCACACCTGGCTAATTTTTGTATTTTTAGTGGAGACGGGGTTTCTCCATGTTGGTCAGGCTGGTCTTGACCTCCTGACCTCAGGTGATCCGCCCACCTCGGCCTCCCAAAGTGCTAGGATTACAGGCATGAGCCACGGCACCGGTCCAAGCAAAGGTGTTTCTTTTCAGCCATCTTGGCTGCTCCCCCAAACCCTTTTTTAATATATTTGTAAAATATGTTTATGGATTCAGTTAACTGATATTTAGGAGTTCGAAATCAACATTTGCAAATGAAATTAGTTTTTAAGGTTTTAAAAAAACTCATTGCTTTTTTTTTCTTTTTTTAAAAAATATATATTTTATTGCATTTTAGGTTTTGGGGTACATGTGAAGAACTTGGAAGATTGTTGCATAGGTACATACATGGCAATGTGGGTTTGCTGCCTTCCTCTCCATCACCTATAGCTGTCATTTCTCCCCATGTTATCCCTCCCCAACACCCTACCCCCCGCTGTCTCTCCCCTACGTCCCCCCCCACAGACCCCAGTGTGTGATGCTCCCCTCACTGTGTCCATGTGTTCTCATTGTTCAACACCCGCCTATGAGTGAGAACATGCTAGTTTTGGAATAAAGGTTATGCCAGCTTCATAAAATGAGCTGGGCAGCTTTTGCTCTTTTTCTGGAACAATTTGTATGTGATTAGAATTTACTGTTCTTTAAAAATAAGTGGAACCCCTCTCTAAAGTCACCTATATCTGTTTTTATTTTTTGAAGGCAATAACTATGACTACCCTTTTCATTTCTTTGAATATTGTTGGTACATTTAGGTTTTCTATGTCACTGTATACAAATTAAGACATCTTGTATTTTTCCAGGAATTCATCCATTTCATCTTGATTTTTAAATATATAAGCATTCATAAAATTTATTTTAAAACTTGGCTCTATCTACTTATTTTTCTTTTTTTTCCGACTGTAATTTGTTCGTTTCCATTCTTTTGTTCCTCATTAGTCTGAATAGAGATCTACCTTATTCTTTTAAACAAGCAACTTTGTAATTAAATGTTATTAAAGAGTGCTCTAATATTAGGGCCTCTAACTGCAAAGTACATAGATTCACCTAAATAACCTCAAGGTAAAAGGGGATAGTAGTTATAAAACAAACAAGATATAGAAGTTGACTTAGAAAGATGTTGGAAAGCCTGAGGAATCATACTAGCTCCAAAACAAAAAAATCTTCTGTCTTTCTCTCTGTGAATCTTTTCTTTTCTCAGTATTTATGTTCCTTTGTTCTTTAACTTGTCATGACAGACCTCGTAGAATCCTTTTAGCTTTGGTTCTTACTCATTTTTTTCTCATTACTTCTTAGTTCTAGTTTCAAACTGAGGAAATCTAATTGGGTTGATTCATGTTTTTCACATGATGTGGATTTCTGGCCATTGTGACAGATGGGTTTCTTTGGGGTCAGGTGCCAACCTCCAGTTTGTTCAACCATGGCTACAGGGTAGAGTCACATGGTTCAGAACATGGCTGTGTAAGAACTGGCTCTACAGTGGAGGCTATTGGCAAATATGTCCTCTTGGGGCTGTAGATGAGCAAGGGCCATAATGGAAGTCCAGTAAGTCTTCAAATAATTACATTCTGGAATTATTTTGGTTTCTAGTATTCAGTATCGCTAAGTGAATTAAGAGCAGTATAACAGTGACAATGAGTTTATTGTACCTAGAGCATATTACTATTTCTCTGTTTCTTTATATTTTAATAAAGAACAAAATGGTTTTTACTGCTCAGTTATAAGATGTGCATAAGAAGACAAATGATCAAATTTGAAAATGAGCAAAGGATTTGAACAGACATTTCTCCAAGAGGATATGTAATAAACATATGAAAAGATGCTTAACATCTTTAGCCATGAGGTAAATGCAAATCAAAACCACAATAAGATACCACTGTGCATCCATTGGGATAACTGTAATAAAAAAATAAAAATACCAAGTTTTGATGAGGATGTAGAAAAATTGAAACTCTACTACATCAATGCTGGAATTAAAAAAATTGTGTAGCTGCTGTGAAAAAGTTTGGCAGTTCCTCAAAATGTTAAACCAAATTACCACATCATCCAGTGTTTCACTCCTAGCTTTAAAAACATATGCTCACACAAAAACTTGCACCTGAATGCTCCTGGCAGCACTATTCTTTTTTTTTTTTTTTTTGAGATGGAGTCTTGCTCTGTTACTTAGGCTGGAGTGTAGTGGCACTATCTTGGCTCACTGCAACTTCTGCCTCCCACGTTTAAGTGATTCTCGTGCTTAGGCCTCCCAAGTAGCTGGGATTACAGGCAATTACCACCATGCCTGGCTAATTTTTTTTAAATTTATTTATTTTACTTTAGGTGCATACTGTATCTGGCATTTCTCCCCATGTTATCCCTCCCCACCGTCCCCTCCCTCTCCACTCCCGCTGTCTCTCCCCTACCCCCCCAACTGCGCCAGTGTGTGATGTTCCTCTCCCTGAGTCCTCATGTTCTCGTTGTTCAACACCCACCTATGAGTGAGGACATATGGTGTTTGGCTTTCTGTTCTTGTGTCAGTTTGCCGAGAATGATGGTTTCCAGATTCATCCAAGTCCCTACAAAGGACACAAACTCATCATTTTTTATGGCTGCATAATATTCCAGTATATGTACCCCATTTCTTTGTCCAGTCTATCATTGATAGGCATTTGGGTTGGTTTCAGGTCTTTGCTATTGTACACAGGGCTGCAATGAACATCTGTGTGCATGTGTTTTTATAGTAGAACAATTTATAGTTCTTTGGGTACATACCCAGTAATGGGATTGCTGGGTCAAATGGAATTTCTATTTCTAGATCCTTGAGAAATCACCACACTGTCTTCCACAATGGTTGAACTAATTTACACTCCCACCAACAGTGTAAAAGTGTTCCTATTTCTCCACATCCTCTCCAGCATCTGTTGTCTCCAGATTTTTTAATGATCGCCATTCTAACTGGTGTGAGATGATAATCTTGGTGTAGTTTTGATTTGCATTTCTCTAATGACCAGTGATAAGAATTTTTCATGTTTGTTAGCCTCATATATGTCTTCTTTTGAAAGGTGTCTGTTCATATCCTTCACCCACTTTTGGATGGGGTTGTTTTTTTCTTGTTTGTGTTTTAGTTCCTTGTAGATTTTGGATATTAGCCCTTTGTCAGATGGGTAGATTGCAAAAATTTTTTCCCATTCTGTTGGTTGCCGATTTGCTCTAATGATGGTTTCTTTTGCTGTACAGAAGCTCTGGAGTTAAATTAGATCCCATTTGTCTATCTTGGCTTTTATTGCCATTGCTTTTGGTGTTTTAGTCATGAAGTCCTTGCCTATGCCTATGTCCTGAATGGTTTTGCCTACATTTTCTTCTAGTGTTTTTATGGTGTTAGATTTTATGTTTAAATCTTTGATCCATGTGGAGTTAATTTTAGTGTAAGGTGACAGGTAGGGGTCCAGTTTCTGCTTTCTGCACATGGCTAGCCAGTTTTCCCTACACCATTTATTAAACATGGTGTCCTTTTCCCCATTGCTTGTTTTTGCTGGGTTTGTCAAAGATCAGATGGTTGTAGATGTGTGGTGTTTCTTCTGGGGTCTCTGTTCTGTTCCATTGGTCTATATCTCTGTTTTGGTACCAGTACCATGCTGTTTTGATTACTGTAGCCTTGTAGTATAATTTGAAGTCTGGCAGTGTGATGCCTCTGGCTTTGTTCTTTTTGCTTAGGATTATCTTGGCTATGCGGAGTCTTTTGTGATTCCATATGAAGTTTAAAGTGGTTTTTTCCAGTTCTGTGAAGAAGGTCATTGGTAGCTTGATGGGGATAGTGTCGAATCTATAGATTACTTTGGGCAGTATGGCCATTTTCACGATATTGATTCTTCCTACCCATAAACATGGAATGTTTCTCCATTTGTTTGTGTTCTCTCTTATTTTGTTGAGCAGTGGTTTGTAATTCTCCTTGAAGAGGTCCTTTACATCCTTTGTTAGTTGTATTCCTAGGTATTTTATTCTCTTTGTAGCAATTGTGAATGGGAGTTTGCTCTTGATTTTGCTCTCTGTTATTGGTATATAGGCATGCTTGTGATTTCTGCACATTGATTTTGTATTCTGAGACTTTGCTGAAGGTGCTTATCAGTTTCAGAAGATTTTGGGCTGAAATGATGGTGTCTTCTGGATATACAGTCATGTCATCTGCAAGTAGAGACAGTTTGACTTCCTCCTTTCCTAATTGAATACCCTTGATTTCTTTTTCTTGCCTGATTGCTCTGGCTAGAATTTCCAATACTATGTTGAATAGGAGTGGTGAGAGGGGGCATCCTTGTCTAGTGCCTGATTTCAAAGGGAATTCTTCCAGCTTTTGCCCGTTCAGTATGATATTGCCTGTAGATTTGTCATATATAGCTTTTACCATTTTAGCATGAAGAGCTGTTGAATTTTATTGGAGGCCTTCTCTGCATCTATCGAGATAACCCTGTGGTTTTTGTCTTTGGTTCCATTTATGTGATGGATTACATTTATGGATTTGCGTGTGTTGAACCAGCCTTGCATTCCTGGGATGAAGCCTCCTTGGTCGTGATGGATAAGCTTCTTGATGTGCTGTTGCAATCTGTTTGCCAGTATTTTATTGAAGATTTTTGCATCAATGTTCATCATGGTTATTGGCATGAAGTTTTCTTTTTTAGTGGAGTCTCTGTGTGGTTTTGGTATCAAGATGATGTTGCTTTCATAAAATGAGTTAGTATTGTTTGATACAGTTTGTATTGTATTGTATCCTTTTGTATTGTTTGATACAGTTTCAGAAGGAATGGAACCAGCTCCTCTTTGTACATCTGCTAGAATTCGGCTGTGAACCCGTCTGGGCCTGGTCTTTTTTTGGTTGGTTGGCTATTGATTGCCGCTTCTATTTTAGCCCTTGTTATTGGTCTATTCAGGGTTTCAACTTCCTCCTGGTTTAGTCTTGGTAGAGTAAAAGTGTCTAGGAATTTATCCATTTCTTTCTGGTTTACTGGTATGTGAGTAGAGCTGTTTGTAGTAATCTCTGAGGGTAGTTTGTATTTCTGTGGGATCAGTGGTGATATCCCCTTTATCATTTTTTATTGCATCTATTTGATTCTTCTCGCTTTTCTTTTTTATTAATCTGGCTAGTGGTCTGTCTGTTTTGTTGATCTTTTCAAAAAACCAGCGGCTGGATTTATTGATTTTTTTGAAGGATTTTTTTGTCTCTATCTCCTTCAGTTCTGCTCTGATCTTAGTTATTTCTTATCTTCTGCTAGCTTTTGAGTTTTTTTTTTTTTTTTTTGATCTTGCTCCTCTAGCTCTTTCAATTTTAATGATAGGGTGTCGATTTTAGATCTTTCCTCTCTTCTCTGGTGGGCATTTATTGCTATAAATTTCCCTCTTGACACTGCTTTAAAAGTGTCCCAGAGATTCTGGTAAGTTGTGTCTTCTTTCTGATTGGTTTCAAAGAACATCTTTATTTCTGCCTTCATTTCATTGTTTATTCAGTCGACACTCAGAAGCAAGTTGTTCAGTTTCCAAGTGGTTGTGTGGGTTTGAGTGTGTTTCTTGATCGTGAGTTCTAGTCTGATTGCGCTGTGGTCTGAGAGACTGTTTGTTATGATTTCCGTTCTTTTGCAGTTGCTGAGGAGTGATTTGTTTCCAATGATGTGGTCAATTTTAGGGTAAGTGCCATGTGGTGCTGAGAAAAATATATATTCTGCCGATTTGGGATGGAGCGTTCTGTATATGTCTATCAGGTCCTCTTGGTCCAGCTCTGCATTCAAGTCCTGGATATCCTTGTTAATTTTCTGTCTCGTTGATCTGTCTGATATTGACAGTGGAGTGTTGAAGTCTACCACTATTATTGGGTGGGAGTCTAAATCTCATTTTAGGTCATTAAGAACTTGCTAAAAGGATTTATGTATCTGGGTGCTCCTGTGTTGGGGGCTTATATGTTTAGGATAGTTAACTCTTCCTGTTGGATTGATCCTTTTACCTTTATATAGTGTCCTTTTTTTTTTTTTTTTTTTTGTCTCTTTTGATCTTTGTTGGTTTGAAGTCCATTTTATCAAGAGACTAGGATTGCAACCCCTGCTTTTCTTTTGTTCTCCATTTGCTTGGTAAATCTTCTTCTATCCCTTTATTTTGAGTCTATGTGTGTCTTTGTATGTGAAATGGGTTTCCTGAATACAGCACACCAATGGATTCTGACTTTTTATCCAGTTTGCCAGTATGTGTCTTTTGATTGGGGCATTTAAGGCCATTTACATTCAGTGTTAATATTGCTGTGTGTGAATTTGATCCTGCCATTTTGTTACTGGCTGGTTTTCTTCCCCATTAGTTGACTCACTTTCTTCATTGCATTTTTGGTCTTTGCCAACTGGTTTGCTTTTGCAGTGACTGGTACTTGTTCCTTTCCGTGCTTAGTGTTTCTTTCTGGAGCTCTTGTAGGGCAGGTCTGGTGGTGACAAAATCTCTCAATAATTGCTTGTCCATAAAGGATTTTATTTCTCCTTCACTTACAAAGCTTAGTTTGGCTGGATATGAGATTTTGGTTTGAAAGTTCTTTTCTTTAAGGATGTTGAATATTGGCCCCCACTCTCTTCTGGCTTGTAAGGTTTCTTCCAAGAGGTGTTCTGTGAGTCTTATTGGCTTCCCTCTGTGGGTGACCTGACCTTTCTTTCTGGCTGCCCTTAGCATTTTTTCCGTCATTTCAACCCTGGTGAATCTGATGATTATGTGCCTTGGGGTTGCTCTTCTTGAGGAATATCTTTGTGGAGTTCTCTGTATTTCTTGAATTTGAAATTTGGACTGCCTTGCTAGGCTTGGGAAGTTCTCCTGGATAATATCCTGGAGTGTATTTTCCAGATGGGTTTCATTCTCCCCATCATATTTGGGTATACTAATCAATGGTAGATTAGATCTTTCCACATAATCCCGTATTTCTTGGAGGCTTTATTCATTTCTTTTCCCTCTTTTTTCTCTTATCTGGTCTTCTCTTTTTATTTCATTGAGTTGATCTTCAGTCTCTGATATCCTTTCTTCTGCTTGATCGATTCGGCTTTTAAAACTTGTGTTTGCTTAATTCATGTAGTTCTCGTGCTGTGTTTTTCAACTCCATCAAGTCGTTTATGTTCTTCTCTAAGCTGGTTATTCTAGTTAGCATTTCATCTAACCTCTTTTCAAGGTTTTTGGTTTCTTTGCATTGAGTTAGAACGTGTTCCTTTAGCTCAGAAAAGTTTATTATCCACCTTCTGAAGCCTGTTTCTGTCAATTTGTTGCACTCCTCTGTCAAGTTGTGATCCCGTGTTGAGGAGTTGTGATCCCTTGAAGGAGAAGAGGTGTTCTGCTCTTTGATGGTTTCATCTTTTTTTTGTGCTGATTTTTTCCCATCTTTGTGGATTTGCTTGGCTGTGGTGTCAGGGAGCTGCTTGATGAGGTTGCTTGTCTGCCTGTGGAGGCGCTACTGGGTTTCTAGGGACTCCTTCAGGTTACTAGGGAAGCTTCCAGTGTCTTTTTTTGTTTATACTGGGAAATTAGGCCGCTGACCTGTAGGTACTGCTGGGTTGTCAAGAATGCCATCCCGTTGCTACGTAGGCTCCCTGTGTTTTTTGTTAAAACATGTAGCCCAGTCCTACCCCTCTAGTGGTGGGGTTGTGCTCTTCCTCCACCGGGCTGGATCATTCAGGGTTTATCTCAGACTGTGGCACTGGCTGCGCAACCCACTAGAGTCAGAGCTTCAGCCCTCTGGGGTTTGTGGAGGAGGGTAGGGACCCGCCCAGCCGCACTCGGCTGTCTCCCCGTTTCAGCTTCCTCTCTCTCCACTCATGGGGTACGGGTCCACCCAGCTGCTCCCGCTTACAGCCTTCTCTCTCTCCGGGCAGAGGGAGGGGGCGATAGCTCAGTCTGCAGGCTCTTATTCAACTCTGTGCTTGTAATTGACTGGCAAAGATCTCCTGTTCTGTGTAATGCTGAGGCTTTGGGGGAAGCACTGTATCTGGACCGCTTTGCCAGAGGGAAGCCTCTGACTCGCTGGTCAGATGCACTTTCTGGCTGAAGCAGCACCCTTCCCCTCCTCGGTCTGCCCTGAGTGGGCTTTGTTCACCATGAGACCAGAGCCGTTGAAATGCACCTGGTACCTCGGTTGGAGCTAGGAGATCTCTGGATTTCTGCATCTCTCTCACTGGGTGTTGTGCGCTGGAGTTGTGTCTAATCGGCCATCTTGGATTTCCCCTCGCCTGGCTAATTTTTTGTGTGTTTTTAGTAGAGACAGGGTTTTGCCATGTTGGTGAGGCTGGTATCGAACTCCTGACCTCAAATGATTTGCCCACCTTGGCTTCCCAAAGTGATGGGATTACAGGCACAAGCTACTGCGCCAGGCCATCAGCGCTATTCATAATGACCAAAAAGTGGAAAGCACTCAAATGTCCATCAGTTGACAAACGGATTAACAAAATGTGGAATGTCCATACAATGGAAAATTATTAAGCCATGAAAAGATACATGCTACTATAGGTAAACCTTGAAAACATTATACTAAGTGCAAGAAACGAGACACAAAAGGTCGTATATTGTGTGCTTTCAATATGAAATAGGCAAATCCATAGAAACATAAGGTAGATTGGTGACTGCCAGGGGATAGTAGGAGTTGGAAATGGAAATGACTGGTAATGGGCATAGGGTTTCTTTTTGTATATAAATGTTCTGGAATTAGATTTATAGTTTCACATCCTGGTCATAGTTTCACAACCCTGTGAATATACTAAAAACCATTGAATTATATACTTTAAAATGAATAATTTTATGACGTGATGATATCTTAACTTAAATTGTTAATACAAAAATAAGCAAAGGTTTACAGCCTTTTTATAGGAAAACACTACACCTACTTTAGTTAAAATATATGTTGCTTTTGAATAACCGTACTTTCTATTCTTTATTTAAAATGTGATTACTTGATTTTTTAATAATTAGCTGATTTTACTGTTCCAGTACTCAATTTTCATCTAAAGGAAGATTTTAATAAAGGAGCATTTCTTTTCTTCTCTCTCAACAGTGTCTACTTCTGCCTCTTTGGAAGAAGCAGTAAACAGTTGGGAATTGCAGTCATTACCTGAGTATCAGTACAAAAAGCCATACTCACCCCTTGATAAGACAAGAGAATTTTCTTCATCACATAATGTCAATCCGTATATTCGTGAGAATGCAAAATTTCAGAAGAAAAGTAGAAACAAAATTAAAACCTTAAGCAATTTATTTTGGGGGAATCATCCCCAAAGAAAACGCAGAGGATATTCAGAAAAGTGTTGTCTTACAGGATGTACAAGAGAAGAACTTAGTATTGCATGTCTTCCATATATTGATTTTAAAAACTTAAAGGAAGAAAGATCATCACTTGTGACTAAGATATACTAACCATCTTAGAAATTATACTAACATAATAAAAGCTTAATACATTTATCTTACTCTTTTTTTATTTTTATTTTTTTTGTAATTGTGGTTGTAAGTGATATGCTGTGAACAGTGTCTGAATATATTTGCAAGCACTTGACCATACCTTATAGTAGTAATAAGAATCTTAGTGTTTTCTTTGGTGACCCTGTTGTTTTCCTTAGTTTTCACAACCTTTTTGAAGGTGATATTTCTGGAGGTGGTGTGATCCATGCAGACATCTAAGAGTTATCTGTTCACTTCTTGTCATTATGGTTGAAACTCTCTTAAGCTACATTTAGTGAATTATGGAACCTTCTGCTTTCCATCTGCATGACACACAAACTGATGCCCATGACTGTTAGGCTTACTCCAAAAGGCCAACCTATCTGTCCCACCAACTTAAAAATAACTAATCAACTACTATTCCTAGTAGAAGCCCTTGTACTATAATAGTAGTTACACTTCTTTTTTTTTTTTTTTTTTTCAAGAAAGAGAAAGAATAAAAAAAGAAAGAAAGAAAAAATGAAGGAGAGGAAGAATGAGGGAGAGGGAGAGGGAGAGAGAACTGGGGTGTTGCTTTATTGCCCGGGCTAGAATGCAGTCTAAAAATGGGTATGCCTGTAATTGTGTTTAGTAATAGAGACATGGAAAAAAAAAATGAGGGAAGAAAATAACTAACAAGCAGCCAACCAATATTTCATTTAAACCTGTAAAGAGGTGTGATGTGGTACTGATAAGAGTGTATATTTTGTATATTTAAAATGGAGAGTTCTATAAATGTTAATTAAGTCTACTTGTTCCCAATCTGAGTTCAAGTCCTGGATATCGATGTTAACTTTCTGTCTCATTGATCTGTCTGATATTGATGTTGAAGTCTCCTACTATTATTGTGTGGGAGTCTAAGTCTCTTTATAAGTCTTACATATCTGGGTATTCCTGTATTGGGTGTGTATATATTTAGGATCTTTAGCTCTTCTTGTTACATTGATCCTTTTATCATTATGTAATATCCTTCTTTGCTTCTTTTGATCTTTGTTGCTTAAAAGTCTATTTTATCAGCGAAAATTGCAACTCCTGCTTTCTATTTATTATTTTTGCTCTCCATTTGGTTGGTAAATTTTTCTCCATCCCTTTGTTTTGAGTCTTTGTGTATCCTTGCATGTGAGATGGGTCTGGATGTAGCATACCAATGGGTCTTAGAAGTCTAGTTACGCTTCTAATTCCTTGAATTTTATTAGTTTCTCTTCACAATTTCTACTGAGGACTTAAAATAGAATTTAGTGAATCTAAACTAAAATCTCTGCAAGATACCCTGTCTTTACTCTGAAGGTACTGATATAATGTGAGTCAACATATAATTCTCAATATTTGATTGAGAAATCTGTAGAAAAGATTCTTAAAGCATAGTCCCTGACCAAACCAGCAGCATCAGCATCATGTGAGAACGTGTTAGAAATGCAGTCCTAAGGTCTCACACCAGACCTACTGAATCAGAAACTCTAGGTATGGGGGCCAACAATCTGTGTTTATAAGCCTTCTAGGTTATTCTGAAGTAGGTTAAAGATCAAGAACCACTGGTAATAGAGTTACTGTATGAATATTGTTGAAGTTTTTCTATTCAAGTGGTGCATATCTCAACTCAATGTAGATGTTACAGTACTAAATTTTTGGTGTTTTTTTCCCTGTCAACACATGACATAATTTTAGTACTATGAATTAGAGCAAGATGTAACCCAGTGAACCCAAAATGGAATTTCTACTTTGTACCCATTAATTTGTGGCTAAGTAGCATTTGAGATCTTTCTCTAGTTTCTTTCCCAAACATGTGCTGTAATGTTCTTTTTAATTGTTTATTTCTATTTGGCTTCATTACTTCTTACAACAAAGGTTCTTTTCCACTTATATCTATGTCATATATACTTTCAGTGCATTAATAAATATTGTTGATTTTTTTCATCAGTTTCAGGGTACAGTCTGCAATTATCTGTCAATATAGGGAGCTACCCATGTAGATACAAAATGACAGCTTATATTATGGTTCAGTAGTGGAGTAGGTCTGCTAAGCATTAGATGAAAATGCTCCATTTATTGAGAATTATCTATGCTTTGGCTAAAATACAGCCATGTACACAATCCAGTTTGAAATGGTATACATCTGTACTTGTGGTTGAAGAATAAAGCGCAGCTTGTTAGCTTACTTATTATAAACACACATCAGAAGTCCCATATAGAAAATCATGATATTAACCAAGTGTGTTACTTGCATAGCTGTATACTTCCCTACCCACTTTTTAATAATTTGTATGTTAGGTTGTATTTAGTTTGCTTTTTGGTTTAAGTCTGCCTTCTAATATTTAAAATTGCACTAACGATGTGGTACATTTTGATAGAACACTCACATTTATTTTATAGATTCCTTAGAGGAAACCCAAATTGGAAAAAAAAAAAAAAAAAAAGAAATCTGAGATACCTTAATATTAAGCAACTTACTGAGGCTCCATGTTAAGTTACTTGCTAGTTAGTGGTAGAACTGGATCAAGATTTTAATACTAACATCTTGTTCAGTACTACTGATGTCAATAAAATCATAAGTAGAAATTGCCCTTTTTTTTTGAGACAGGGTCTGTTGCCCAGGCTGGAGTACAGTAATGTGATCACAGCTCACTACTGCCTCAGCCTCCTGGGCTCAAGTGATTCTTCCATCTCAGACTCCTGAGTAGCTGGGACTACAGGTGCATGCCACTACACCTGGATAATTTTAAATATTTTTTTGTGGAGACATAGTCTTGCTGTGTTGCTCAGGCTGGTCTCTGGGGTCCTGGCCCCAAGTAATCCTCCTGCCTTGGCCTCCCAAAGTGCTGGGATTATCTTCATAATTTCTTGTCTGGATTGTTTGCTGTTGGCACATAGAAATGGTTTTTGTCTATTGATTTTGTATCCTCCAACTTTACTGAATTTGTTTATGAGTTCTAATAGTGGTTTTTTTTTTTTTTTGGAGTCTTTAAACATTTTTCCAAATACAGTATCACCTGTAAATAAGGATGGTTTTACTTCTTCCTTTCCAATTTGGATGTCCTTTGTTTCTTTCTCTTAGCTGAGTGCTCTAGCTTGGACTTCTAGTACTATGTTCAATAAAAGTTGTGAAAGTAGACAACCTTGTCAGGTTCCAGATAATAAAGGAAAGGTTTTCAGTTTTTCCCTATTCCTTATTCTGCATCCCTATTGAGTATATCTTAATTCAGTACGATACTAGCTCTGGGTCTGTCATATATGACTTTCATTATGTTGAGGTATGTTCCTTCTATACTCAATTTTTTTAGGGTTTTTAGCATGAGGTGTTTTTATTTTTAGCAAATGCTTTTTGAGCATCATTTGAAATTATCATATGGTTTTTGTCCATCATTCTGTTGCTGTATCACAATGATTGATTTGCAAATGTTGAACCATTCTTGTATTCCTGGGATAAATACTCCTTGGTTATGATGATTTTTTAAATGTGTTGTTGTGTTTGGCTTACTAGTATTTTGTTGAGGTTGTTTGCATTCGTGTTCATCAGAGATACTGGCTTGTAGTTTTCATTTTTTGATGTGCCTTTATTTGGTTTTGGTATCAGAGTAATATTGGTCTCATAGAATGAGTTTGGAAGTATTCTATATCTACTTTTTGGATTAGTTTGAGGAGAATTGGATTAGTTTTTCTTTAAATGTTAAAATCAGCAGAGAAACCATTGGTCCCTGAGCCTTTCTTTGAAGAGTTTTTATTATAGCTTCGATGATATTACATGTTACTGGTCTATTCACAAGTTTTGGATTTCTTCGTGTCTTAATCTTGGTAAGCTGTATGTGTATAGGAATGTATCCATTTCTTGTAGGTCTCCCAATTTATTGGCATATAGTTGCTTATTGTAGCCTCTGATGATCCTTTGAATTTCTTTTTTCTAAGTTAGTCTTGCTAAAGGTTTGTCAGATTTTTTTGGCTTTTAAAAGCCAACTTGTTTCATTGATCTTTTGTTTCTTTTCAATTCCATTTATGTATACTATGGTGTTTCTTTTTTTCTATTAGCTTTGGGTTTGGCTTGCTCTTGCCTTTCTAGTTTTTTAAGATATATCATTAAGTTGTTCATTTAAAGTTTTCCTTTTTTGATGTAGGCACTTCACTTTTAGCTATATTGCTTTTGTTATTGCTTTCTAGCTTTATTTCATTGTGGTCAGAGAAGACATATTATTTAAATTTTTTTGGAATGTTTTAAGATTTGTTTTGTGACCTACCTACCTTTTTTTTTTTTTTTTTTTTTTGTAAACACAGAGTTTCACTCTTGTTGCCCAGGCTGGAGTGCAGTGGTGCGATCTTGGCTCACTGCAACCTCCACCTCCTGGGTTCAAGTGATTCTCCTGCCTCAGCCTCCTGAATAGCTGGGATTACAGGCACCTACCACCATGCCTGGCTAATTTTTGTATTTTTTGTAGAGACGGGGTTTCACCATGTTGGCCAGGCTGGTTTCAAACTCCTGACCTAGGTGATGTCCCCACCCTTGCCTCCCAAAGTGCTGGGATTACAGGTGTGAGCCACTATTCCCCGGGCACATGTGGTCTATTCTTGAGGATGATCCACATGCTGAGGAAAAGAATGTATTATGTAGCTGTTGGATGAAATGTCCTGTAAATACCTATTAGGTTCGTTTGTTCTATAGTGCAGATTATGTCCATTGTTTCTTTGTTGATTTTCTGTCTGGATGACCTGTCCAGTGCTGAAAGTGGGGTGTTGAAGTCTTGAGGTTTTAATGTATTGGGGTCTCTCTCATTAGCTCTAACAGCGTTTGCTTTATACATCTGGGTGATGCAGTGTTTGATACATACATATTTATAATTGTTATATCTTCTTACTGAATTGACTCCTTTAATATTATATAATAATCTTGTCTCTTTTTATAGTTTTTGTCTTGAAACCTAATTTGTCTGCTACTCCTGCTTGTTTTTGGTTTCCACTGGCATGGAGTATCTTTTTCTGTTCCATTATTTTGAGTCTATGTTATGTATGTATACATGAAGTGTGTGTTTCTGGTAGGCAAGAGATTGTTAGATCCTTTTTAAAAAAAATCCATTCTGACACTTTGTGTCTTTTAATTGGGGAGTTTAGTCCACTCACATTCAATTTTGTTATTGATAAATAGGGACTTACTCCTGCCATTTTGTTACATATTTTCTGGTTGTTTTGTGATCTTCTTTTCCTTTTCTTCCTTCCTATCTTCCTTTTAGTGAAGGTGATTTTCTTGGTTGGTATATTTTAATTTCTTGCTTTTAAATTTTTTGTGTATCTGTTGTATGTTTTTAGTTTTAGGTTACCATGAGGCTTGCAAATAATATCTTATAATTCATTACTTTGAAGTAATGATAATGTAATGCTGATTGCATAAACAAGCAAAAGAAAACTAATAACAATTCTGCCCTTTAACTTTGTCTCCTCACTTACGAACTTTTTGTTGTTTCTGTTTACATCTTATTATATTGTTTGTGCCTTGAAAAGTTGTCATTATTTTGATCATTTGGTCTTTCATCTTTATGCTTATGATATGAGTAGTTTGTACACCATAGTAACAGTTATTCTATGTTTTTCTGTATACCTACTACTACCAGTTAGTTTGGCATGTTCAGATGATTTCTTCTTGGTCATTAACATCCTTTTCTTTTAGGTTGAAGAATTTTCTTTAGCATTTTTCGTGGGACAGGTCTGGTGTTGATGCAGCTCCTCAGCATTTTTTCTTTTTTTCTTTCTTTCTTTTTTTTTTCTTTTTGGCTGGGAAAGTATTTCTCCTTCATGTTTCTAGAATATTTTGGCTGAATATACTCTTGTAGGGCAAAAGATTTTTTTTTTCCTTCAACACTTTAAATATGCCATGCCATGGTGGCGCGTGTCTGTAATCCCAGCTACTCAGGAGGCTGAGGCAGGAGAATTGCCCGAACCCAGGAGGCGGAGGTTGCGGTGAGCCGAGATCGCGCCATTGCACTCCAGCCTGGGTAACATGAGTGAAACTCCGTCTCAAAAAAAAAAAAAAAAAAAAAATGCCATGCCAGTCTCTCCTGACCTATAAGATTTTCACTGAAAAGTCTGTTACCAGACATGTTGAAGTTCCATTGCATTAATATCTTGTTTCTTTTCTCTTGCTTTTAGGATCCTTTATCCTTACTTTCGGGAGTTTGATTATTAAATACCTTGAGGTAGTAAAACACCAAAGATTTAAGTCCTTGGCTTAAATCTACTTGGTGTTCTGTAACCTTCTTGTATTTGAATACTGGTATCTTTCTATAAATTTGGGAAGTTTTCTGTTATCTTTTTGAAAAATGTTTGACCCACCCCTCTCCTCTTTAAGGCCAATTAACTTTTAGATTTGCCCTTTTCAGGCTATTTTCTAGATCCTATAGGCATGCTTTATTTTTTTATTCATTTTTATTTTGTCTTCTCTGATGCTGTGTTTTCAAATAGCCTGTATTCAATCTCACAAATTCTTCTGCCTGATCAAGTCTGCTTTTAAGAGACTGGTGCAACCTTCACTGTGTCAACTGCATCTTTCTACTCCAGAATTTCTGCTTTATTTGTTTTAGTTCAGTTTCTTTGTTAAATTTATCTGTTAGGATTCTGAATTCTTCTCTGTTTTATCTCGAATTTATTTGGATTTCTTCAGAACAGCTCTTTGAATTCTCTATTTGAAAGGTCACATACCTCTGTCCCTCTGGGATTGCCCCTTGGTGCCTTATTTAGTTCGTTTGGTGAGGTCATGTGTTCCTGGGTAGTCTTAATGCTTGTGGATGTTCATTAGTATCTGAGCATTAAAGAGTTAGGTATTTGTTATAGTCTTTGCAGTCAGGGTTTATTTGTATCAGTTCTTCTTGGGAAGTCTTCCCAATTATTTGAAGGAACTTAGGTGTTTCTCTTTAAATTTTAGCTTTTTCCAAATTTCTCAAGATTTTCTCCCACGTTTTCTTCTGGAAGTTTTGTAATTTTAGCTTTATATTAGGTCTGTGATACATTTGAGTTCATTTTCTTTATGATAAAATGAAAGTCATGGTCTTTTTTTCCCTCCAAATTCCTAACCAGTAGTTCTAGCAAATTTATTGTAAAGGCTGTCTTACAAAAATCTGTTGACTATATATATAAGTGGGTTTATTTCTGACATTGTCTTTTTTCCATTAATATATACGTTTGTCCTTATGCCAATAACACACTTTCTTGATTACTATAGATTTATATCACATCTTGAAATTAAATAGTGTAAGTTTTTCAACCCTTTTCTTCTTTTCAAAATCTGTGTTGGCTATTCTTGTTACCTTGTATGTTTACATACATTTTAGAAACAGTTTGTTGTTGTTGTTGTTGTTGTTTTGACAGAGTCTCACACTGTTGCCCAGGCTGGAGTGCAGTGACGCAATCCTGACTCACTGCAATCTCCGCCTCCTGGGTTCAAGCAATTCTCCTGCGTCAGCCTTCTGAGTAGCTGGGACTACAGGCGTGCATCGCCACACCCAGCTAATTTTTTTGTATTTCTGGTAGAGAAAGGGTTTCACCATGTTGGCCTTGTGATCCACCTGCCTCAGCCTCCCAAAGTGCTGGGATTACAGGCATGAGCCACCGCGCCTGGCCAAAACAGTTTGTTATTTTTTTACATTTTTTGGGATTTTGATAGGGATGGTATTGAATCTACAGATCAATTTAAGAAAAATTAAGCCTCAAATCCATGAACATGGTATTACATATTTTTCCATTTTTGCAGGTCATCTTTAATTTCAGCAATATTTTGTACTTTTAGTGTACAGTTGTAATACGTATGTTGTTAAATGTACCTCTAAGTATGTTATTTTATATTTTATTTATTTATTTTGAGACAGTCTTGTTCTGTTGCCCAGGCTGGAGTGCAGTGGTGCGATCTCAGCTCACTGCAACCCCTGCCTCTTAGGTTCAAGCGACTCTCCTCCCTTTTA
This sequence comes from Sapajus apella, assembly GCF_009761245.1. Taxonomy (NCBI): domain Eukaryota; kingdom Metazoa; phylum Chordata; class Mammalia; order Primates; family Cebidae; genus Sapajus; species Sapajus apella. The sequence continues at coordinate 21,384,036 of NW_022436964.1, read as the reverse complement.
AGTGTTTTATTTTTAATACTATTGCAAATGGTATTTTAAAAAATTTAGTGTTCTCATTGTTGCTAGTATGTGTTTGTATCCTGCAACGTTATACATTCACTTGTTCTTGTAATTTGTTAATATTTCATTAGATTGCTTGGGATCTTTATAAACAGTCCTATTATCTCTGGATAGAGACTTTTTTCTTTTCCAGTATAATGTCTTTTATTTCTTTTTATTGACTCATTGCATTGCCTAGGACCTCTAGTGCAACATTAACTAGAGAAAGTTTTAGGATTTTTGTAGATACAGTTTATCTGGCTGAAAAGGTTTCCTTTTATATCCTGTTTGCAGAGAATTTTTTTTTTTTTTTAATCATGAGTAGATGCTGAATGTTGTCCACTGCTTTTTCTGCATATATGGAAATCCTTTTATGGGCTTTTTCCTTTATTCTGTTCATTGGAAAAATTGTCTATGTTTGGTAATAGGAAAGGGGTTTTGCATCAATATCCATAGAGATGTTCATTTATAGTTTTATGTCTTTATCTGGTTCTGATACCAGAGTAATGGGGGCCTCCTAAAGTGAGCTATGAAATGTTACCTCCTTTATTTTCATAATGAATTTGTTTAGGATTATATGATTTCTTCCTTAATGGTTTGGTAGAATTCATCAAAAAGGTTATTTTGGCTTGCAGTTTTTAATTTCAAGTTCGATTTTTAAAAAGCTATAGTTCTATTTAGATTTTTTTTGTTTTAAGAAATTTGTCAATTGCATAAAAGTTCTTAGTCATATTTATTGTCATAAGGTTTTTCATCATATTCCCTTACTGTCTTTTAAATATCTATAGGCTCTAAATGCTATGTATAAATGCTAATCCTTTTTTATTACTGATTTTGGTAATGTGTGGTTTTTCTTTTTTTCTCTTGATTATTCTAGCTGAGGTTTACAAATATTTCGGTATTTTCAAATCATCATTTTTTGCCTTTGCTGATATTTTCCATTTTCTTTTTCTCTTTTGTTGATTTATGCTTCTAGCTTTTTTCTTTCCTCCCAATTACCTACTTAATAGTCTTATTAAGACTGTTTTCTAGTTTCTTAAGTTTTTGGTTTTAGATCCCTCTTTTTAAATAGAAGCATCTAAAGCTATAAATTTCACTGTACTCGTAGCTTTAAGTTTATTGTTGTTTTCATTTATTACAGAATATTTTCCATTTTTTCTTGTGATTTTTCTTGACCTATGGGTTGTATAGGTTTGTTTCAAAATTTCTAATGTTTTGGTATTTACTAGATACTTTTCTTATATTAATTTTTAATTTAGCATGTTGACAGAGAATATTTTAAAATTTCTTGAGAATTGGTTTATTGTCCAGCATATGCTCCATTGTGGTAATTATTCCATGTATGCATGAAACAAATGTATATTCTGCTATTTTTTGATGGCATGTTACATAGACGTCAGGTCAAATTGGTTGATAGTGTTATTCACTGTTCTGTGTCTTTACTGATTTTGCTTTCTTCGTGGTCTCTCAGTAAGATAAAACTGTTGAAATCTCTGTAAAAATGGATTTGCCTGTATGCCTTCTCAGGTCATTTATATTTTATTCATGTATTCATTCATAATGTATTTCAAAATTATTTGCCTAGGTGCATATCTTTTTTTTTTTGGTAAATTGATTCTTGGATCATTATATCTCTTTATAACTAATATTCCAGCTTTCTTGTGATTAGTGTTTCCATCATATATCATTTTCCATTCTTTTATTTTTGTCTGTATCTGCATATTTAAAATTAGTTTCTTGTAAACAACATGCCATTGGTTCTTGATTTTTCATCAAGTTCACAGTATATGATTTTCATTTGAAGTGTTTAAATATTTTATTAATGTAATTATCAGTATGGTTTGGGTTTAACTATACAGTCTAGCTATTTTTATGTGTCCCATCTGATTGATTTCTTTTTGTCCTATTTTGCTTTCTGTTGGTTCAGATTTTTAAGATAATTTCATTGTATTTCTTCTATTGGTTATTTACCTTAACTTTAAACTTTAGTTTCTGGTGATTGCTTTAGGGTTTACAATATACATCTCTATATCATGGACTAACTTCAAATAGTAACATATCTCTTCACATGCAATTTAAGACCCTTACAGCTGTATACTTCAATTTCCTTCCCTCTCCCACCCCCTGTTCATTTTTTTCTGGTGTTTGTGCCATACATTTTATCACCGCATACGTTATAAACCACAAAAACGTTTTTATTACTTTGCTTATTCTTTATTTTAATTATCTTTATTTATACACTTTTAATAAGGTTATTGCCATTGCATACATTATTTTTTCATTCTTCCAAAGGAAAATCTCTGTTCTACTAATAATCAAATTTATCTTGAAATGTCTTTTTCATGCTTTTCTACTTACACAATCTTTTTTTGTTTCAATGTTGAATCTGTATAATTGTTAATATTGACTTAGGGAGTACAAATGTAGTTTTGTTACCTGGATATATTGCATAGTGCTTAAGTCTGGGCCTTTGGTGTAACCAGAACCTGAATAGTATACATTGTACCCATTGGTTAATTTCTTATCCACCTTCCCTCCCACCCTCTCACACTTCCACATTTCCATTGTCTGTCATTCCACACTTTGCAAGCATGTGTGTGTGCATTATTTAGGTCCCACTTTTAGGTGAGAACATATAGCATATAACTTTCTGTTTCTAAATTATTTATACAATAGCCACCAGTTCCACCCATGTTGGTGCAAAATACATGATTTTATTCTTTTTATGGCTGAGTAGTATTCCATGATGTGTGTGGATGTATAGCTCCTTTTTTTAAATCCAGTCATCCGTTGATGAATACTTAGGTTGATTTCATATCTTTGCTCATGTGAAGAGTGCTACTGTAAACATGCAAGTGCAGGTAACTTTTTGCTATAGTGATTTCCTTTGGGTAGACATGCAGTAGTGAGATTGCTGGATTGAATGACAGTTCTATTTTTAGTTTTCTGAGAAATCTCCATACTATTTTCCATAGAGGTTGTACTAACTTACATTCCCAAGTAATAGGTGAATAAGTGTTCTCTTTTCTCCACATCCTTGCCAACAGCTGTTATTTACTGACATTTTAATAATGGCCATTCTGACTAGCGTAAGATGACATCTTATTTTAATTTGTTTTTCTCTGAAGATCAGTGATGTTGAACATGATTTCATATGCTTATTGACCATTAAAAATGTTTAATGGGATTATTTGTTTTATCCTTGTTGAATTGTTTGAGTTCTTTGTAGATTCTGGATATTCGTCTTTTATCAGTTGCGTAGCTTGCAAATACTTTTACCGTTCTGTAGGTTGTGTGTTTACTCTGTTGATTATTTCTTTTGCCATGCAGAGGCTTTCTAGTTTAACTATGTCTCATTTGTATTTTGTTGTTTCTGTTGCTTTTGCTTTCAAGGACTTAGTCATGAATTATTTGATTAAGCCTATGTCCAGAAAAGTTTTTCTGAGATTTTCTTCTAGAATTTTTATAGTTTCAGTTCTCACATTTAAATCTTTAATCTATCTTGAGTTAATTTTTATATATGGTCAGAGAGATGGGTTCAGATTGATTCATCTCCATAGGTCTATCCAGTTTTCCAAGCACCATTTATAAACTAGATTATTCTTTCTCCAGTGTATGTTTTTTTGTTTTTTTTTTTTGAGACGGAGTTTCACTCATGTTACCCAGGCTAGAGTGCAATGGCGCGATCTCGGCTCACTGCAACCTCCGCCTCCTGGGTTCAGGCAATTCTCCTGCCTCAGCCTCCTGAGTAGCTGGGATTACAGGCACGCGCCACCATGCCCAGCTAATTTTTTTTTTTGTATTTTTAGTAGAGACGGGGTTTCACCATGTTGACCAGGATGGTCTCAATCTCTTGACCTCATGATCCACCCGCCTCGGCCTCCCAAAGTGCTGCGATTACAGGCTTGAGCCACCGCGCCCGGCCTCCAGTGTATGTTTTTGTCATCCTTGTTAGAGATCAGTTGGCTGTAGGGGTGGGGCTTTATTTCAGGGTTCTCTATTCTGTTCTACTGATCTATGTGTCTGTTTTTATATGAAAGCAGGTTGCTTTGGTTATTATATCTTTGTAATGTAATTTGAAGTCACATAATGTGATAACTCTTGCTTTTAAATTTTCATTTTATTTTTTGCTCAAGATTGCTTTGGCTATGGGCTCTTTTTGGTTCCTTGTGAATTTTAGGATTTTTTTTTGCTAATTCTGTGGAAAATGACATTGCAATTTTGATAGAAATTGCGTTTAATCTGTAGATTGATTTGGGAATATGGTCATTTCAAAGATATTGATTCTTTCAGTCCATGAGCATTGGACATTTTTCCATTTGTTTGTGTCATCTATAATTCCTTTCATCACTACATTGTGGATTTTCTTAGAGATCTTTCACATCCTTGGTTAACTGTTTTCCTAGGTATTTTTTTTTTGTAGCTATTGCAAATGGGATTGCCTCCTTGATTTGGTTTCCAGCTTGATTGTTATTGTTGTATAGAAATGCTTCTGAGATCATGGTGGGTCCGGGGTGAGCAAAATGGCCAACTAGATATAGCTGGAAAAAGTCATTTGCACAGAGACTACGCCAAAAATGTTGGAACAGATCTTCAGAAAGAAAACACTGAATGTGAATAGAAAAAGGATGCAGTTGCTGAGGCTGAAAAGGGAGGGAGCTGGGGATCCCGTGTGAGGTGCCTACATCCTATGGCCAGTTCCTGGTCCCAAAGGGCACCCGAGGAAGGGGTAAGTGAAGGAACTGGGAATCTGCTCAGTCTCGCTGTGTACCTCTAGGATCTTAGCTTTTACAGAGAACTCCACACTTTCACAGATGTGTGAGATGGCAGGGTGATCTCCCCTAAAGATTAGACAGAGATGGAGTTAAAGCAAGCTCAGAACCAGGGACCTTTGAGTTTGGGGCAGCTCTGGCAGAGACTGGCCATAAGTGCCTATTCCTCAAGGCTGCCTGTCTCCCTCTGAGAGGCTCTGGCCCCAGCTAACTGCTAGGGAGAGAACAGGGTCTGCTTCTCCACTGGACTGCAGCATGTCTGTCCTCCAGGCCAGCTTGTGCACCAGCCCCTCCCAGGGTCCCTGCCAGGCTTCCCTGTAGGAGTATGTAGTCTACTCATTGTAGCCTTGGTGCACAGCCTGATGCTTTGCTCTACCTGAGTACATTCTGGCAGCCTGGGAAACCTTTGGATCTCCCACTGCACTGGGCACCCAGCACTAAATGTCTGAAAAAGGGCACCATGAGCAGGTCCTGGTGCCCCAGGGATGCAGTCTACAGCTCAGGAATGCCAAGCAGGGAACTGCTGGACACTCGAATTGGGAAGGATCCCACACTCTAAGAAAACAGATGAGTTGCACATGTTTGCAGGCTGGTGTGGGGCCTAGGCATGCCTCCCTCCACAAGGCTGGTCCTGAAAGGGTGTGGCCTATTTCCCTATCTGACCTCTCCCGAGGGAGGCCTGTGGCCCAAAAGACCTAATAATAACAACAGCAAAATTGTGGGTACAGTGCCAGTGATCAGAGGTGGCTCCCCCAAGGCCCATGAGCAGACTCGGTAAGGGAGTCAACTCTCTCTGCCTCCCATCAGAGAACACAACTGCAGACGCCAGGACCTTCATGACTAAGAACCTGTTGCTCTCAAGCATCATCTCCTGGATCACACCTGAAACTATAACATCAAAAATCATTACTAATGCTCTCCTCTGTGTAACCAAGAGCCAAAGGAACCCATTAGCTCACCAGCAATGGTTTCTTAACCAGTCTGAATCGTCTGAAATGACAGACATAGAATTCAGAAAAGGAAGCTCATCAAGATTGAGAAAACTGAAAATCCAAGGAAGCCAAGCCATCCAGTAAAATGATTCAAGAGCTGAAAGACGAAATACCCATTTTAAGAAAGATCCAAACTGAACTTCTTGAGAAGAAAAGTTTACTACAAGAATTTCATAATACAATCAGTATTAACAGAACAGACAAACCTGAAGAAAGAATCTCAGAGTTCAAAGATTAGTTTTTCAAATCAACTCAGTCAAAAAGAAAAAAGAATTAAGAAAAATGATCAAAACATCCAAGAAATGTGTGATTATGTAAACAGACCAAATCTACAAATCATCAGCATTCCTGAGAGAGAATAAGAAACTTGGAAAATACATTTGAAGATAGTCTGTGGCCGGGCGTAGTGGCTCACGCCTGTAATCCAAGCACTTTGGAGGCCAAGGTGGGCGGATCACCTGAGGTTGGGAGTTCTAGACCAGCCTGACCAACATGGTGAAACCCCATCTTAAAAAAAAAAAGGAAGATAGTCTGTGAAAATTTCCCTAATCTTGCTAGAGAGATTGACATGTAAATCCAAGAAATATGATAACCCCAGCAAGATAACCCATTCCCATATCTCCTCACCAAGCAGGTCCTCCGGGCCTGGGCCTCTAGTCACCTGCCAGAGCTATCAAACCAGTAACAACTTGGTAGTTCCCTGGACAGAGCCTCCATGGGCAACTGAAAGCCTCTCTGCTATTGCCTTTTCAGTGGAACTTTCCTTGCTACTCTTGGAATAACAAGGGAGCAAAGACCCTAGGCGCCTTATACACACCTCCAGTAAGCTGCAGTCAACCCAAGGAGAGGAGGCCAGTCCATCTCCTTTGGGTCCCACACATCCCCCATTGCTTGTCATCAAACAGGGAACCCCTGGTTTGGGTCCACAGCACAAACCATCCTGGGCTGATTGCACTGAGAAATTGCTGACCCATATCACTCTGGGGTGGAGCCCCCAGGAGACAAGCAAAGTGGTAGAGCAGCAAGCCAGCTGATGTGCTGCAGGAGCATCTGTAACACAATATCCCCAGGGACGACCATCCCTCTAGGCTTGGCTTGCTCCCATAAGAGACTTTAGTTCTAGGGAAACTGTTGGACCTGATCTCTGCAGGGTGATCTTGCACATCAGATAGGGCTGGTCCAACCTAACATTCCTTGATTTTAGTCTCTCCTGGGGCCCCATCCTGGTCATACCTACTTACAGGACAGTCTTTGGTGCCCTGGAGGCCAATACCGTAGCTTCTGCATCAGTGGACCATTCCTGACTGGTGGAGAGCTCCAGTAAGGCAGCCTCTATGGCTATGTACCAACCCACACATTTCCTCCTCATACTGCAGCTTCCCCCAAACCCACAGCAACTGCCTACATCACTTTTAGGGCACGTGTCTGCATGGGTAGGTTTTGCTTTACTTGCTCCACCAGCACACAGGAGTACAGTACTCCCCCCCCAGTTGGGAGTTGGCCGCCATTGCAGATGGAGCCGTGGTAGCCACAGAGTCAGCAAGCCCCATCCCCACCACCCCATCCTTGTGTTAATGTTGCACAGAGAACAAGGTATCCTCCCACACCCTGAGTGATCATTCCTGCTTGTGGGGCACAGAAAAGGCACTAGACCTCTGCTATCCAGCACCCTACCCCATCGCGAACATTACCTTCAGCTTAGCAATGCACACATTCTCCAGGAGGCACCCCCTGCTCCCCACCAACAGCCTTGCTCCCATCACTGTGGTAAATGCATGCAGGGAGGCAGGCACCCCTGAATCCGCTAGCACTTTGATGCAGCTGCTGCACCTTGGTCCCCCTAGCACAGTAGACTCCAAACGTTGAGGAGCCAGAGAGCAATGTTGGGGCCCAATTCAAGTTCCTCAGAGTTAGAGCACATGGTCCAGGATTTGGGAGCTGAACACTGGCCCCATAAAATCTTCTAGAAGTAAGACCAATTGGCTGAGTCAACTTTATACCACAATCAAACACTTAAGGTCGGGTCATCAAATAGGATAAAAGAAAAAAAAAATCCAAAGATTAACAACATCAAAGATTGAAAGTAAATAAGCCCACAAAGATCAGAAAGAATCAGCACAATAGTGCTGAAAACTCAAAAAGGCCAGAGTACCTTCTTTCCTCCAAATGATCATGTCACCTCTCCAGCAAGGGTTAAGAACTGGATTGAAGCTGAGATGACTGAAATGACAGAAGTAGAATTCAGAATTTGGATAGAAATGAAGTTCACTGCGCCACAGGAGTATGTTGTAACCCAATGCAAGGAAGCTAAAAATCCTAAAACATTGCAGGAGCTAAAAGACAAAATAGCCAGTATAGACAAGAATGTAACCAACCTGATAGAGCTGGAGAACACACTACAATAATTTCATAATGCAATCCCAAGTATTAATAGAACAGACCAAGCAGGGGAAAGAATCTCAGAGCCTGAAGACAGGCAGACAAGAATAGAGAAAAAGAGTGAAAAGGAATAAACAAATCTTCCAAGAAATAAGGGATTATGTTAAAAGACCCAGTCTGCAACTGATTGGTATACCTGAAAGAGCTGGAAAGAATGGAACCAACTTGGAAAACAAAATTCAAGATATCATCCATGAGAACTTTCCCAACCTAGCAAGACAGGCCAACATTCAAATTCAGGAAATGCAGACAACCCCAGTAAGATACTCCATGAGAAGATCGACCCCAAGATGCATAATCATCAGAATCTCCAAGGTCAAAATGAAGGAAAAAATGTTAAAGGCAGAGAGAAAGGCCAGATCACCTACAAAAGGAGGTCCATCTGACTAACAGTGGACCTCTGAGTGGAAACCCTCCAAAACAGAAGAGATTAGGGGGCCGCTATTAATCATTCTTAAGAAATTCCAACCTAGAATTTCATATCTGGCCAAACTAAGCTTCATAAGTTAAGGAGAAATGAAACCCTTTTCAGGCAAGCAAATGCTGAGGGAATTTGTTAACACTGGACTTGCCTTACAAGAGCTCTTGAAGGAAGCACTGAATATGGAAAGGAAAGACTGCAAAAACACATTGAAGTATACAGACCAATAACACTGTGAAGCAATCACATAAACAAGACTGCAAAATAACCAGCTAACATTGTAATGACAGGATCAGATCCACACATAACAATACAAACTTTAATTATAAATGGGCTAAATGACCGCAAAGACACAGAGTGGCTGGATAAAGAACCAAGACCCCTTGGAATGCTGTCTTCAGGAGGCCCTATTCTCATGCCAAGAAACACATAGGCTCATAGTAAACGGATGGAAAAAAAAATCTACCAAGAAAATGGAAAACAAAAATTAGAGGGTGCAATCTTAGTTACTGACAAAACAGACTTAAAACCAACAGAGATTCAAAAAGACAAGGGCATTGCATATTGGTAAAGGGTTCTATTCAACAAGAAAAGTGAACTATCCTAAATATGTATGTATCCAACACAGGAACACCCTCATATAGCAAATTCTTACAGACTTTCAGAGAGACTTAGACTCCCACACAATAATGGTAGGAGACTTTAACACCCCACTGATAATATTAGATCATCAAGACAGAAAATTAACAAAGATATACAGGACCTGAACTCAGCACTGGATCAAATGGATCCTGATAGATATATACAGCACTCTGCACCCCAAAACAACAGAACATACATTCTTCTCATTGCCGCTTGGCACATACTCAAAAAGGAATCACATGATTGAAAGTAAACTACTCTTGAGCAAATGCAGAAGAAGTGAAATTATAACAAACTGTCTCTCAGACCACAATGCAATAAAATTTGAAATTGAGACTAAGAAATTCACTCAAAACCATAAAATTACATGGAAATTGAATAACCTGCTCCTGAATGCCTTTTGAGTACATAATGAAATAAAGGCAGAAACCAAGATGTTCTTTGAAACTAATGAGAGCAAAGATACAACATACTGGAGTCTTAGACACAGCTAAGCAGTATTAAAAGGGAAATTTCTAGCACTAAATGGCCACATCTAAAAGTTGGAAAGATTTCAAGTTAACAACCTAATATAACAACTAAAATAACTAGAGAACCAAAAGCAAATGAATTCCAAAGATAGCAGAAGACAAGAAATAACCAAAATTAGAGCTGAACTGAAGGAGATACAAACGAAAAATGATTCAAAGAAATCAACAAATCAGTTACTATGGTGGCTCATGCCTGTAGTCCCAGGACTTTGAGACGCTGAGGTAGTTGGATTACCTGAGGTCAGGAGTTCGAGACCAGCCTGGCCAACATGGTAAAACCCTGTTTCTACTAAAATACAAAAATTATCAGATGTGGGGGTGTGTGCCCGTAACCCCACTACTTGGCAGGCTGAGGCAGGAGAATCACTTGAACCCAGCAGGTGAAGGTTGTAGTGAACCAAGAGCACACCACTGCACTCCAGCCTGGGCAACAGAGTGAGACTTTGTCAAAAAAAAAAAAAAAAAAGTCAAATATAGGAGTTATTTGAAAAAACTAATAAAATAGACTACTAGCGAGACTAATAAAGAAGCAAAGAGAGAAGATTCAAATATGCGCTACCAGAAGTGACAAGGGGGATGTTGCCACTTACCCCACAGAAATACAGACAACCACCAGAGAATATTATAAACACCTCTATGCAAATAAACTAGAAAACAGAAGAAATTGATAAATTCCTGGATTCATACACCCTCCAAGACTGAACAAGGAAGAAATTGAATCCCTGAACAGTCCACTAACAAGCTCTGAAGTTGAGGTGGTAATAGCCTACCAACCAAAAAAAGGCCAGGACCAGACGGATTCACAGCTGAATTATACCGCATCTATATAGAAGAGCTGGTGCTATTTCTACTGAAACTATTTAAAAAAAAAAAAAAAAGCTGAGCAGGAGGAACTCCTTCATAACTCATTCTGTGAGCCCAGCATCATCCTGATACCAAAACCTGGCAGAAATACAAAAAAAAAAAAAAAAAAAAAAAGGGCTAATATCCTTGATGAATGTCAATACAAAAATCCTCAAAATACTGGCAAACGGAATCCAGCAGCACATCAAAAAGTTTATCAGTCACAGTTGAGGAGGCTTTATCCCTGGGATGCAAGATTGGTTCAACATATGCATATCAATAAATGTGATTCACCACATAAACAGAGCTAAAGACAGAAACCACATGATTATCTCAATAGATGCAGAAAAGGCTTTCAAGAAAATTTAACATACATTTATGTTAAACTCTCAATAAACTAGGTATTGAAGGAATATACCTGAAAATAATAAGAGCCATATATGACAGACCCACAGCCAATGTCATACTGAATGGTCAAAAACTGGAAACCTTCTTCTTGAAAACTGGCAGCAGACAAGGATGCCCACTCTAACCACTCCTATTCAGCATAGTATTGGAAGTTGTGGCCAGGGTGAACAGGCAAGAGGAAGAAATAAAGAGTATTCAAATAGTAAGAGAGGAAGTTAGATTATCTTTGCTTGTAGATTGCATGTTCTTTTATCTAGAAAACCCTGTAGTCCCAACCCAAAAGCTTCTTAAGCTGATAACTTCAGCAAAGTCTCAGGATACAAAATCAATGTGCAGAAAATCACTAGCATTTCATTACACCAACACTCAAGTCGAGAGGCAAATCAGGAATAATCGCCCATTCACAGCTGCCACAAAAAGAATAAAATATGTAGAAATACAGTTAACTAAGAAGGTGAAAGATCTATATAAGGAGAACTACAAACAACTGCTCAAAGAAATCAGAGATGATACGAACAAATGGAAAATCATTCCATGCTCATAGATAGGAAGAATCAATATAGTTAAAATGTCCCTACTGCCCAAAGCAATTTACAGATTCAGTGTTACACCTATTAAGCTATGGTCAAATTATTATTATTATTTTTACTCAGAGGTAGATCTTTATTTTATTCAGGTAAGATAGTAACTGAGGAAATAATTTCAAGAGAAGGTACAACTTAATCTTGAAGGACATGCAGAGTCTGGAATATGGTACTGTTGGAGAAGGCTGTTACCATACTAAGTCAACTAGCGGTATGAGTCATAGGTAATCAGTAGGATCATAGCTGATTTGATCAGTAGTGAACTGTTCATAAAATTACTTGCTTTATATCAGTTATTTACTATGCATATGAAGAAGGAAAGCAGTCAAAACCTATTTGAACTTTTCAGATTCTGCTTTTACTGTAATTGGCTGTAGGTCATATCCTATCAGAGCCTATCTAGTTCATTTTTGTTTGCTTCAGCACCTACCACAATATTTACACAAAGACATTCAGTACTTTTATCAAAATTAACAATACAATTGTTTAGTTAAAATCAGAGGAGTGGTACTGACCCTGGCATTTGTAGGGGATGAGTGATGAAACACATATTCTCTCTAATGTACAGATTGAGTCAAGTTTTCTGACATAAAGGAAGTGATGATGCCAGTTGCTTTTTGTAGTGTCTGAACAGACTCTTTCCTTTCTCAAGTGGACCAATAAGAGTGACTTTTAAGTTTAGTGTAAATACTTTTCACTTGAAAAATAGTATTGATTTGATCAGTATTCTTCTCCAGTACTATAATCGTTTTGCACATAAAATTAAATCTGAATTTTTTTAAAATATAAGCAAGGTCATTTGGGAAATGGAAAACACTTTATAAGTATTTTGCTAGTTGGTGGTGGAATTTCTAGCTTGAGACCTTTAGCAAGCTACTTAATACCATGCAGTATTGATTTTTGTTTGTTTGTTTGTTTTGAAAAAGTAAGGCCACTGAGAATTTTATTTGCGACCTCACCCTAAACCAGAGCCAAAGACTCTTGGGCCTGGAAAAGACTACAGAGCAGTGGTTTGCAAATAGTGTTCCAAGGAACTCTCAGATATGCTTTAGGAGTTCCAACAAATGTTTGTTTCAAATTTAAGTTTTTAAAAATTATTATATTTTTAATAATTTCATACCTATATATATTTTATTGCATTTTAGGTTCTAAGATACATGTAAAGAACATGCAGGATTGTTGCATAGGTACATACATGGCAATGTGGTTTGCTGCCTCCATCCCCATCACCTATATCTGGCATTTCTCCCCATGTTATCCCTCCCCAAATCCCTACCCACCACTGTCCCTCCCCTAGTCTCCCCGCCACAGACCTCAATGTGTGATGCTGCCCTCCCTGTGTCCATGTGTTTTCAATGTTCAACACCCACGTATGAGTGAGAACATGTGGTGCTTGATTCTCTGTTCCTGTGTCAGTTTGCTGAGAATGATGGTTTCCAGGTTCATCCATGTCCCTACAAAAGACACAAACTCATTGTTTTTTATGTCTGCATAGTATTCCATGGTGCATTTGTGCTACATTTTTTTGTCCAGTCTGTCATCAGTGGGCATTTGTGTTGGTTCTAGGTCTTTGCTATTGTAAACAGTGCTGCAGTGAACATTCGTGTGCATGTGTCCTTATAATAGAATGATTTATGATCCTTTGGATATATGCCCAGTAATGGGATTGCTGGGTCAAATGGAATTTCTATCTCTAGGTCCTTGAGGGAGTGCCACACTGTCTTCCACAATGGTTGCACTAATTTACACTCCCAGCAACAGTGTAAAAGTGTTCCTATTTCTCCACATCCTCTCCAGCATCTGTTGTCTAGCATCATTTTTTAATGATCACCATTCCAACTGGTGTGAGATGGTATCTCAGTGTAGTTTTGGTTTGCATTTCTCTAATGACCAGTGATGATGAGCATTTTTTCATATGTTTGTTGGCCTCACATATGTCTTCTTTTGAAAAGTGTGTGTTCCTATCCTTTGCCCACATTTGAATGGGCTTGTTTGTTTTTTTCTTGCGAATCTTTTTTAGTTCTTTTTAGATTCTGGATATTAGCCCTTTATCAGATGGGTAGATTGCAAAAATTTTTTCCCATTCGGTTGGTTGCTATTTCACTCTAATGACTGTTTCTTTTGCTGTGCAGAAGCTGTGGAGTTTGTTTAGGTCCCATTTGTCTGTTTTGGCTTTTGTTGCCAGTGCCTTTGGTGTTTTAGTCATGAAGTCCTTTCTTATGCCTATGTCCTGAATGGTTTTGCCTAGGTTTTCTTCTGGGGGTTTTATGGTGTTAGGTCTTATGTTTAAGTCTTTAATCCATCTGGAGATAATTTTAGTGTAAGGTGTCAGGAAGGGGTCCAGTTTCTGCTTTCTGTATACTGCTAGCCAGTTTTCCCAACACCATTTATTAAACAGGGAATCCTTTCCCCATTCCTTGTTTTTGTGAGGTTTGTCAAAGATCAGATGGTTGTAGATGTGCGGCATTGCCTCCGAGGCCTCTGTTCTGTTCCATTGATCTATATCTCTGTTTTGGTACCAGTACTATGCTGTTTTGATTACTGTAGCCTTGTAGTAAGTATAGTTTGAAGTCAAGTGGTGTGATGCTTCCAGCTTTGTTCTTTTTGCTTAGAATTGACTTGGCTATGTGGGCTCTCTTTTGGTTCCATATGAAGTTTAAGGTGGTTTTTTTCCAGTTCTGTGAAGAAGGTCATTGGTAGCTTGATGGGGATAGCATTGAATCTGTAAATTACTTTGGGCGGTATGGCCATTTTCACAATATTGATTCTTCCTAACCATGAGCATGGAATGTTTCTCCATTTGTTTGTATCCTCTCTTAATTTGTTGAGTAGTGGTTTGTAGTTCTCCTTGTAGAGGTCCTTTACATCCTTTGTTAGTTGTATTCCTAGGTATTTTATTCTCTTTGTAGCAATTGTGAATGGCAGTTCATTCTTGATTTGGCTTTCTTTAAGTCTGTTATTGGTGTCTAGGAAGGCTTTGATTTTTGCTCGTTGATTTTGTATCCTGAGACTTTGCTGAAGTTGCTTATCAGTTTTAGGAGAGTTTGGGCTGAGACATTAGGGTCTTCTAAATATACGATTATGTCCTCTGCAAATGGAGACAATTTGACTTTCTCCTTTCCTAATTGAATACCTTTTATTTCTTTTTCTTGCTTGATTGCTCTGGCTAGAATTTCCAATACTATATTGAATACGAGTGGTGAGAGAGGGCATCCTTGTCTTGTGCCAGATTTCAAAGGGAATGCTTCCAGTTTGCCCATTCAGTATGATATTGGCTGTGGGTTTGTCATAAATAGCTTTTATTATTTTGGGATACGTTCCACCAATACCTAGTTTATTAAGTGTTTTTAGCATAAAGCGCTGTTGAATTTTTTCAAAGGCCTTCTCTGCATCTATTGAGATAATTGTGGTTTTTGTTTTTGGTTCTGTTTATGTGGTGAGTTAACGTTTAAAGACTTGTGTATGTTGAACCAGCCTTGCATTCTCGGGATGAAGCCTACTTGATTGTGGTGGATAAGCTTTTTGATGTGCTGTTGTAATCAGTTTGCCAGTATTTTATTCAAGATTTTTGCATCTGTGTTCATCATGGATATCGGCCTGAAGTTTTCTTGTTGAGTCTCTGCTGGGTTTTGGTATCAGGATGATGCTGGTCTCATAAAATGATTTGGGGAGGATTCCCTCTTTTTGGATTGTTTAGAATAGTTTCAGAAGGAGTGGTACCAGGTCCTCTTTGTAGGTGCAATTCGGCTGTGAACCCATCTGGACCTGGGCTTTTTTTGTTTAGTAGGCTATTAATTGCTGCCTCAACTTCAGCCCTTGTTGTTCGTCTATTCAGGGTTTCAACTTCTTCCTCCTCCTTCAGACTTGGGAGGATGCAAGTGTCCAGGAGTTTATCAATTTCTTTCAGGTTTGCTAGTGTATGTTCATAGAGTTGTTTGTAATAATCTCTGATGGTGGTTTGTATTTCTGTGGAATCTGTGGTGATATCCCCTTTATCATTTTTTATTGCATCTATTTGGTTATTCTCTCTTTTCTATTAATCTGGCTGGTGGTCTATTTTGTTGATCTTTTCAAAAAATCTGCTCTTGGATTTATTGATTTTTTGAAGAGTTGTGTCTCTGTCTCCTTCATTTCTGTTCTGATCTTGGTTATTTCTTGTCTTCCGCTAGCTTTTGAGTTTTTTTGATCTTGCTCCTCTAGCTCTTTCCATTTTGACAATAGGGTGTCGATTTTAGATCTCTCCTTCCTTTTCGTATGGGCATTTATTGCTATATATTTTCCTCTAGACACTGCTTTAAATGTGTCCCAGAGATTCTGGTATGTTGTGTCTTCGTTCTCGTTGTTTTCACAAAACATTTTTACATCTGCCTTCATTTCATTGTTTATCCAGTCAACATTCAAGAGCCAGTTGTTCAGTTTCCATGAAGCTGTGTGGTTCTGAGTTAGTTTCTGAATTCTGAGTTCTAACTTGATTGCACTGTGGTCTGAGAGACTGTTAATGTTATGATTTCCATTCTTTTGCATTTGCTGAGGAGTGATTTACTTCTGATGATGTGGTCAATTTTAGAGTAGGTGTGATGTGGTGCTGAGAAGAATGTATATTCTATGGATTTGGGGTGATGAGTTCTGTAAATGTCTATTAGGTTTGCTTGGTGCAGGTCTGAGTTCCAGTCCTGGATATCCTTGTTAATTTTCTGTCTCGTTGATCTGTCTAATATTGACAGTGGAGTGTTAAAGTCTCCTGCTATTATTGTGTGGGAGTCTAAGTCTCTTTGTAAGTCATTAAGAACTTGCTTTATGTACCTGGGTGCTCCTGTATTGGGTGCATATATACTTAGGATTATTATAATGCCCTTCTTTGTCTCTTTTGATCTTTGTTGGTTTAATGTCTATTTTATCAGAGGCTAGGATTGCAACTCCTGCTTTTTTTTTTTTTTCCCCCTCTCCATTTTCTTGGTAAATCTTCCTCTATCCCTTTATTTTGAGCCTATGTGTATCCTCACATGTGAGATGGGTTTCCTGGATACAGCACACTGATGGGTTTTGGCTTTTTATCCATTGTGCCAGTCTGGGCCTTTTGATTGGGGCATTTAGCCCATTTACATTACGGTTAATATTGTTATGCTGTATGAATTTGATCCTGCCATTTTGATGCTAGCTGGTTGTTTTGCCTGTTATTTGATGCAGTTTCTTCATTGTGTCAATGCTCTTTATCATTTGGTATGTTTTTGTAGTGGCTGGTACTGGTTGTTCCTTTCTATATTTAGTGCTTTTAGGAGCTCTTGTAAAGCAGGCCTGGTGGTGATGAAATCTCTGAGTACTTGCTTGTTCTTAAAGGATTTTATTTCTCCTTTGCTCATGAAACTTAGTTTGGCTGGATATGAAATTCTAGGTTGAAAGTTCTTTTCTTTAAGGATGTTGAATATTAGCCTCCCCACTCTCTTCTGGCTTGTAGGATTTCTTTTGGGAGACCCTCTGTGGGTCTGATGGGCTTCTCTTTGTGGGTAACCTGACATTTCTCTCTGGCTGCCCTTAGCATTTTCTCCTCATTTCAACCCTGGTGAATCCGACGATTATGTGCCTTGGGATTGCTTTTCTTGAAGAATATCTTTGTGGTGTTCTCTGTATTTACTGAGCTTGAATATTGGCCTGCTTTGCTAGGTTGGGGAAGTTTTCCTGGATAATATCCTGAAGAGTATTTTCCAGCTTGGATTCATTCTCTCCATCACATTCAGGTAGACCTGTCAAACGTAGATTAGGTCTTTTCACGTAATCCCATATTTCTTGGAGGCTTTGTTAGTTTCTTTTTACTCTTTTTTCTCTAATCGTGCCTTCTTGTTTTATTTCATTGAGTTGATCTTCGACTTCTGATATCCTTTCTTCTGCTTGGTCAATTCAGCTATTGAAACTTGTGTATGCTTCGTGACGTTCTTGTGTTTTTCAGCTCCATCAATTCATTTATATTCCTCTCCAAGCTGTTTATTCTTGTTAGCATTTTGTCACATCTTTTTTAAAGGTTCTTAGTTTCTTTGCATTGGGTTAGAACATGTTCTTTTAGCTAAGCGAAGTTTCTTATTACCCACCTTCTGAAGCTTTTTTCTGTAAATTCATAAGACTCATTGTCCATCCAGCCTTGTTCCTTTACTGGTGACGTGTTGTGATCCCTTGGAGGAGGAGAGGCTTTCTGGTTTTTGGTGTTTTCATACTTTTTGCTCTGGTTTCTTCCCATCTTTGTGGATTTATTTACCTGTGGTCTTTGTAGTTGGTGATTTTCAGATGGGGTCCCTGAGTGGATGTCCAGTTTGTTGCTGATGAAGCTATTTCTTTCTGCTTCTTAGTTTTCCTTCTAACAGTCAGGCCCCTCTGCTGTAGGACTGCTGGAGGTCCACTCCAGACCCTGCTTGCCTGGAGATCACCTGCAGCAGCTACAGAACAGTAAGGGTTGCTACCAGTTTCTTCTTTTGTTATCTTTGTCCCAGAAGGATACCTGCTAGTTGTCAGTCTGAGCTCTCCATTATGAGGTGACTCTGGATATACGGGGGTCAGCGAATTGCTTGAGGAGACAGTGTGTCCTTTATATGAGCTCAAGTGCTGAGCTGTGAGCTCTGTTCAGAGCTGCTGGGCAGGTAAGTTTAAGTCTGCTGCAGCAGAACTCAAAGCTGCCTTTTTTTCCCCAGGTTCTCTGTCCTGGGAAGGTTGGGCTTTATTTATAAGTTTCTGTCCTGCTGCTGCCTTTTTTCAGGGCTGCCCTGCCCAGCTAGGAGGCAGCCTAGTCACAGTCTGCCAGCAGAGGTGTTGCTGAGCTGCTGTGGGCTCCACCCAGCTGTTGTGTTAACTTCCCTGCAGTCCTGTTTATAGGGGATATAGTTAGAACTGCCTCGGCAATGGCGGCCCGCCTCTTTAATGATGGACTCTCTCTGTAATGGCAAGCTGCCTCGGCAATGGCGGACCGCCTCGGTAGAGGTGGACTGGCTGGGTAATGGCAGACGCCCCTCCCCCGCAGAGCTGGACCGTCCCGGGTTCAGCTGTGCTTGCTGTGAAACTCTCAATCCAGAGCGTTTCAGATTGCTGGGTTTTGTGGGAGTGGGACCAGCCGAGCCTGATCATCTGGCTCCCTGCCTCAGACCCCTTTTTTTCCAGTTGAACGGGTGACTTTGTCTCCCAGGCGTTCCAGTCACCAGTTGAAACAGCACCCAGATGTATGTGATTTCTTGTGTGGAGACCTGCTGCACTGGATGAAACAACCGTGCTGGCTGAAACAGCTGTGCTGGAGACTCATGGCACGTTTTTGCCCAGGAATCTCCTGGCCTGGCTCCCTGTTTCACTCCCCTTTTTTTTAGTTGAATGGGTGATTCTGTCTCCCAGGCGTTCTAGTCACCAGTTGAAAAGACACCTGGATTTTTGAGAGATTTTGTTTGGAGACCCACTGCGCCGGGTGCTGGAGACTCGGGGTGCTTTTTTGCCCATGAATCTCCTGGCCTGGCTCCTTGTTTCAGTTGGCCTGGCTCCTTGTTTCAGTCCCCTTTTTATCAATTGAATGGGCGACTCTGTCTCCCAGGCATTCCAGTCGCCTGTTGAAAAGGCGCCTGGAACTGTGTGATTTCCTGTGCGGAGACCCACTGCACCGGCTGAAACAGCCACGCTGGAGACTTGTGGCGCTTTTTCACCTGGGAACCTCCTGACCTGGATCCCTGTTTCAGTCCCCTTTTTATCAGTTGAATGGTTGACTCTGTCTCCCTGGCACTCCAGTCGTCAGCTGAAACGGCACCCGGACCCGTGTGAGGTTTTTTTGCGGAGACCTGTCGTGCAGGCGGAAACAGCCGCACTAGTCACCCATGGCACTCCTCCACCTGGGAATCTCCTGGTCTGTGGGCAATAAAAAATCCATCTGGAAATGCGGTGTCCATTCTCCCTCAGAGCTCTCGCTGGGAGCTGCAATCCAGAGCTGCTCCTAATCGGCCATCTTCTACTTGCATCTAATTTTATTTTTATATTATGTTGTTTTATTATTTTTTCCCTCTTCATCCCCCGCTTTGGTGCATTCTCTATATAAGTAATACTTTCAATACAGCACACCACCATAATGGCCTCCTCTTTGAAGATAGTACTAAATTATATGTAGGAGAGAGTTACCTGGGTAGGACAGATATTTTAATTGCCTTCTATGTAGGTTGCATCTTGATTCTTTAGGCCAGAGTTTTACTTTCTTTTATTTTGGGACGACTAATAGAGGGTAGGCATGCTCCGTGGATGCCTTGCTTTAGTACCTCCAGTCAAGTGTAGTGCCAGGGCCTTTTTTTTTTTTTTTTGCCCTGGCCTTTATGTTCTTGTGTGACTCTGTCTTAGGTTTTTCCTCCCTTGAGGAATCTTACCCATCATTGGCTAGCCAGCCATCTTCTGGGTCTAGATAGGATGCCATGGTGGTCCTGACGAGGAAGTTTAGATAGAATTTTTCAAAGCTGATTGCAAGCTTTTGAGAGCTTTAACTTGATACACCTTTAAATTACTTGCTTGTGCAAACATGGATTACTTTAACATTCTGTTTATTGAGGTGCTGCTGAGTTAATCTAATCTGTTTTACCTAGTCACTCTGGTTCGTTTTGGTTTAAACTTAAGGCAAGATTTACATAAGTTCAATGAGCCTATTGCTTCCAGGCAGCTCACCAGGCAGTGATAGATTCTCTTTCTGAGGTACAGGTTGATACTTAGGTAAGGCCATTATTTGGATGGTGGTATGCCTGGCTACCACTGCTTCTATTGTTGATTCTATGCTTCTCAGCAAGAGAGGTAGAGACATGGAAGGATTAAGCACCTACTTAGAATAAGCATGAACTTTCCTATCAATGTTTTAAATCCCCCAAAAGATGAGAACCATTCTCCAAAGAGGGAGTCTAGTGACCATCCAGGTTTCCCAAGTTTGAACTGGGACATGGGTCAGCTTTCTCATCTTTGCAGTTATTTCAGTGACAGATTTTTTATTTTCATCAATTTTTAAACACAATTAGTTAAGTTAAACTTTCCACATATACCTCCTTTTTGGGGCAAGGAGATAATCTAAAGCTAGCCTGTTCTGGTAAACAGCATTTCTTATTTTTGTGGATTGCACAGCCAGCAGATCTAAAGCCTGTGCAGTTTTGTCAGTAATGATTTCAAGCACTGCTTGTAGCTTTAAAATGCAGTTGAGTATATAAATAGGAGTTTGGTAACCTTATGACCTATTCTGTGCCTAGGCAGCTGGCCTATAGTACTGAATAATTTTTTTAGGGGGCCAATCAGTGTCTTTCCAGTTTCCTATTTTTATACCTCCTCTGATGTCTACAGTTCTTTTACTTTTATTTTTCACTTCATCATAAACAGGGTATCCTAGAGTTTCTCCTAGCTGTAAAGGGAGATTGTCTTTAGTATGCAGGCTTCTGTCCATGTGACTGGTAACTGCCGATAGGCTCACTGCCTGCAAATCCACTACAGGCCATGAAGTGCCTGCCCACTAGTGGGTGCTTCAAGTTGATACCAGGAGTGGTTTAAAGCTGGGAAGTGAGAGAATGTTTTATAGCATGGTGACTTGGAAGTATTTTTACCTTGCTTGTTTTTGCCCTGCTATAAGGTTTTTCTTACTGTTTTATTATAATATTGCTGCCTTAAACAAGCCAGTTCTACTGGGTTGGTGAAAGTGTTTCCTCAGCAGGCAATGCAGTAGTACTTAGTGACAGTGGAAGTCTGTAAGAGCCAAATGCTTAAGCACTTGGGCATTGGCTTGGGGGAGGTGAGGATTAAGGTAACATTTTCTTGAGGCATTATTTCCTTTACTTCCCATGGCCACTGATCTTCTATGTTAGTACCTCCACAGACAAAACAAGAAGAAACACCTAGTGTAGCTCTACTCTCAGCCAGCTGCACGAACAAGTTACTGGCTCTTGGAGGGGATTCAAGTAGCTCTTAGTCTTTTTATAGTTTTCATAAAATGACTTGAAAACTCGGAAATGTTGCTGAACAAGATGGTTCAAGAGTTTTTTTAGTAATATGTAAGATAATTGTTTTCCTATCACTTAAATGCATTGTGATACAATAGCCTGTGATCCATATAGACAGGTTTGGTTCGAGGATTGTAAGAATTACAAGATGGCAGTTGTCTGCCTTAGAATTTAGTTTAATATTTTCATAAACATGACCTCCTTTGGTGGTGGTTTCTTGGCAGTTCGGATATGGGTCTGTGTTTGGCAATTCCAGCAGTATCTCTCTGAACAAGTAGAAGGTGGACAATCAGGTCTATAACAGTAAATGTCATAGCCTACATTATTGCTGACTTTACTGGACCAGGTTGTCCTTGTGAATGTTGTGTGACAGAAATTGAAGTATAGATTTATATTTCTTTAATCTAAAAAGGGGGAAAAGGGGACTTTAGTTTGGCTTAGAAGATCCCCTTCTACTGACTTATCTCAGACATAAAACCAAGTTCCAGTCATGAACTTGGGATTGTTACATACATAAGGTTGCTCATTGCCTGGGTCACAAACTGAATAAGTTGTTTGATTGTAAGTACCAGCCTCTGAGTCCTTGTACACTGATAATATGTTTGATACAGCAGGTTTTAACTACTGTATTTTTAATCTAAGTAGTCCTCAGGCAGTAAGTACATTCTTCTACCAGTTGCCTTTCCTTTTGTACAGATGTTGGAGTTAACAATAATAAAGTAAAAATTAACATTTTTATACCACTATGCAGGAACAGGATGAATCTTTTTAATCTTTCCTTGGACATACAGGTTGGCAAAGATGACAACACAGTAATAGAATAGTTAGCAATACTAAGATAGCAATTAGGGTTACAATTTTGATCCACATTTACTTTTGATGACTCCTCAAGCTTCAGCCGTGCATGGACTAGTCAGCCTCCAATTGTGTGACTAGAGCAGGGCTGTCGTTCCTGCTGGCAGCTTGGCCTCGTTGCAGGATCAGCCTGGTTGGGTGCTTTGGAGCCTGCTTGCTGGCCCACTTCTCCTGGGCTGCTACTGGCTTTAGCCAGCTGTGGTGGATCCACAGTCTGATGCCTACAACTTTTAACAGCAGTTGGATGGACTACATTACAATGTGGGGCCCATCCCACATTGGCCTTAATGTGGTTAGGTTCCACTTTCTGACCTAGACTGAATTCCCGGGTTTAAAGGGATACAAGGGATCTATTAGACTCATGAGTAATTTTTCTTGAACTTAACCTTGTATTTCCTGCATAGTCATGCCTAAGGCCTGCATTTGCTTTCTGAGGGTTAATTCTCCTTTAATTGGGGGTGGCTGGCTGAACAAAATTTCATAGGGTAAATACCCAGTTTGTTTGGTGGGTGTATACCTGACTCGGAGGAGGACAATGGGCAACACCTGATCCCACCGCATATGGGTCTCCTGGCAGAATTTCTTTAACAGCTCGTTGAGCATTTGAGTCATACACTCAATCTTTCTTGAACTCTGTGGGTGATAGGCAGTAGGCTGTTTCTGGTTTATTTTTAATAGCCATGTTAGGTCTTAAACAATTTCAGCGACAAATGCTGGGCCATTGGATCTTATAGTTGAAGGCAGCCTAAATCTGTGAATAATATGTTTTAGTAATATTCTAGTAACTTCTTGTGCTTTTTCTGTCCTGGTGGGGAAAGCCTTTACCTAACCTGAGTAGGTACAGACAAACACTAACATATAGAGATAGCCTCCTGCCCAGGGCAGCCCTGTAAAATCTATAAGCAAATTTTCACAAGGTGCTGCCTTTACTTCTTGAATTCCTGGGGGTCAGGTTGGCCCCTGCTGTGGGTTGAGCATTGCTCACAAACAGCTCGGGAGTGAGCAGTCAAGTGAGCAGTGACACATAGAAGCGGCACCTGAACAGCGTGTCTAATGCTATCTTTCCTATATGAGTTCCTTGGTGGATTTGCTTTACAAATGTAAGCGCTATTACTTCGGGAATGGCTAACCTCCCATTTGCAAACTTCCACCATCCTTGTTTAGCATAGTTTCCAGCTTCCTGAGCAAACCAGGCTTTCTCATTTGGAGAGTCATTTGGAGTCTCCGAACACAGTGCCTCCGATAGGAGGCTCATGGCACAGGCAGCCTTCCTAGCCTCTATGTGGGTGGTAGGGTACCACCCAGGGCTGCCCGCTTGGCCTCCTTGTCTGGTTTTCTATTTCCTTTAGCTTCCGGTGTTGCTGCTTTCTGGTGGTCTTTACAGTGTTTAACAGCTACTTCTTTTGGTGCCTTTACTGCATATAACGGCTACTTCTTTTGGTGCCTATACTGCATCTAAAAACTGGAAACTTTCTTCTGGATACTTTGTGCCCTGGGCTGTTAAGAGCCTTCTTTCTTTATCAATGCTCCTTTGCACATGCAGGCTGGCAAATGCACATTTTGAGTCAGCGTATCTGTTGGCTCTTTTGCACTTTGTCAGTAACAATGATCTGGTTAAAGCTATTCTGCTCTCTGGGCTGATGTTCCTGTTGGCAAGCATTGGGCTTTTATTAGTGAGTCCGAAGTTACTACTGCATACCCAGCATGCTGATTTCTTGCCTCTATGAAGCTGCTCCCATCAGTGAAGTATTCTACATCTGGGTCCTAGAGGGGGCAGTCTGTAAGATCCTTCCAGCTGGAGAGCATTTTGTTTCTATGCAGTCATGGAATGGGGCCCCTGGTTCTGTGGGAAGCAGGATGACTGGGTTGAGGGTCTTTACAGTCTCTAGAGTTATGCGAGAGTTCTTGCACGGGAGCCCTTGGTATTGAGTCATTCTTGGATTAGACAGCCAGTGGTGTCCTGTTTGATCCATTAAGGTTAGGACTGAGTGTGGTACTCACACAGTTAAATGCTTTCTAAGGTTAGTTTATCTGCTGCTTTCACCAACATGGCTGTGGCAGCCAATGCCTTAAGGCAAGGGAGCCATCCTTGTGCCACTACAGTTGTTTAGATAAGTAGGCCACCAGGCTGTACCAAGACCCTAGGACTTGGGTTAAGACCCTAATGGCCATTCCTTTTTGTTCATGTACATACAGGAAGAAAGGCTTGCTCATGTCTGGTAGTCCTAGAGCTGGAACCTCAGTTAAGGCTTGCCTAACTTGTTTAAATGCCTTTTCGTGTTCATTTCCTCAAAGGAAAGTTTCCTTCCCCCGCTTCTTTTGTGGCTTCATATAAGGGCTTTGCTTTAAATGAAAAGTTTGGAATCCAGATATGGCAGAACTCTGCTGCCCCTAAAAATTCTCTTTTGTGACACCTTCAGGTGGGGGTTGGAAGGCTGCAGACAGCTTTGATTCGGGGCAAGCCTAGACTGTGCTTCCTTTGGCTTATGCTAAATACCTAACACTTCTTAGGCAGACTTGAGCTTTCTTTCCAGACCCTTTGTATCCTGCCTTCCGTAATAGGTGGATCAGAGTCTGCATCCCTTGGTAGCAGTCTTCTAGGGTTGGGGCTGCTAGGAGAAGATCATCCATGTACTGTAATAGGACACATTCTTTGTTGTGAGGAGTGTAAGCTTTAAGGTCTGTTGCTAATGCTTCTCCAAAGATTGTAGGAGAGTTTTTAAATCCTTGTGGAAGTCTGTTCCAAGTTAGCTGAAAACTGCCCCACTGAAAAGCAAATAGTGGTTGGCTTATGGGTGCTAGGTGGAAGCAGAAAAAGGCATTTTTTACGCTTAGCACAGTAAACCAAATTGTGCTTACTGGAATAAGGGTTATGAAGGTGTAGAGGTTTGGCACTGCTGGATGAATAGTGACTATAGCCCCGTTGATGGCCTGTAAATCCTGTGCTGACCTGTAGTCAGTACTCTCTAGATATTGGAGGGTTGCTTGGTGTACCCTGTGTCACTCCTCTGTTACTCCTGGCATATTAGGTTTTTCTGTTGGTTTCTGCACCGGTAGGAGCAGAGTGTTCTAGGGTGGCTGGCATGGCACCGGAATGCTGTGGTTCTTAAGTCATTCTGTGTATTTCTATATACCTCCGATGGCTGCATGAGGCAAGGGGTATTAGTGAAGTTGGACAGGGGTGGTACTTGGTTTTATTTGTACTACAATTGGAGCATGATTTACTGGTAACCCAGGTGGGTTACTTTCAGCCTAGACCTCCGGGAATTCATCTGTTAGCCTAGCCAACATAGTTTCTTCCTTCAGGGATATGGGACAGTTTGGCATCTACATCATGTTAGTGTACAATCTCCATTCCTCAGCCTGTGGCACAGTTAGGGCTAGCACCATGTGGTGAGATCTGAAGTTACATTTCCTTCCCGTGTAAAGGAGATCTGTGCCTATAGTTTTTGAAGCAGGTCTTTCCCTAACAAAGGGACCAGGCAGTTTGGGAGATATGAGAATTCATGCTGGACTTCTCATCTCCCAGTAACACACGTTTTTGATTGGCAGAAAGACCTTTTCTCTGCCACTCCCATGGCTCCAATTATAGTTAGCATATGACTTAATTAATGGTCTAATTGGGTGAGTTACTACTGAGTGTTCAGCACCTGTATCTAACATGAAGTCTGTTTCTTGGCCCCCTACTTCTATGTTGATTATAGGCTCCTGGGAGCCTAAAGAAGTGGAGCCTGGTCTGTATCAGTCCTCATAGCATTCAGCTCCTGCCAGACTGATTGGGTCGGCATCTTGATCATGTAGGGTGCAGTGATTTGCTTTTTGATTCTGTGTCTTTTTCTGGCTCTCATTACTGTTACCCACCTCCCTTTCTGGGCATTTGTTCTTCCAGTGTCCTTGCATATCGCACACTGATCTTTCTCTAGCTTAGGCTGATTCTCAAAGTCTTCTCGAGTTAAACGTCTCTCTCTTACTTGACCACAGCTATGACCCTTCTTGGCATTTGCCCCTCTTTCTGTAAAGGCTGCCGCTAGCAGATTGGCCTTTTGTTTAAGCTTCTCATCCGCTTCCTTTCTAGCCTCCTTTTTTGCCTCCTCCTCCTGGTTGATGAACAATTTGTGAGCCACCTGTATGAGCTGAGTGGCAGAGTCATACCTTCAAACCTTTACAATTTCTGAAGCTTTCCCCTAATATCTCTCGGAGCCTAACAAAGGCTGTGTTCACTATGCACTAATTTCCTGCTGCTTCTGAATCAAATGGAGTGTAGAGTCAGTATGCCTCATGGAGCCTTTCATAGAACTCACTTGGGCTTTCAGCTGCCTTCTGGTGGACCTCAGAAATTTTTCATATTCAGGGCCTTCTTCCCTCCAGGCTTGATTCCATTTAGAAGTGCCTCCCTGAATGCTTGCAGGCATTGAAACCCTTCTGCCTTATTGGGGTCCTACTGGGGATCTGTCACCAGGTAATGCTCCTTGGGATATAGGCAGGCATCAACTATGCCTGCTGGGACATTTCTCTCCAGGTCTTGGAGGGTTGTCTGGGTTACCCTGTGTCACTCCTCTGTGTTAAGTACCATTAACAGCAGGTCCTGGCAGTCGCCCATGTGGGGTTGTGAGTTGAGAAAGTGGACTGCATTAAATCAGTGATGGCTTGGGGATTCTCTGTGTAGGAAGGAGTATGTTGTTTCCAATTTAGGAGATCAGAAAAGGCTCTTTACTGATGAGTAAAGAGCCTTTCCCCACTTCTGACTTGGCCCTCAGAATCCTGGCAAATCTGTGACCTAGTCTCCTGGAGGGGCATCTGCAATGCTCAGGTACAGCCAAACCAGAGTCTACTAGGAGAATTGTCCTTCTCCCTTTCCTTAGTTTCTATGGGTATTCCATTCCTTGCCAAGGGGTGAAACTGGAGTGTCACTTTTATCAGAGTCTGATTCTCCTTCTGCTTGTCCTTTGCCTTGCCTTAGATTAGCCAGTGAAGGGTATACTGGAACATAGGGAGGTGGATATTCTCTCTCCTCTGGAGGGGGCTGTAGGACTGGGTTTTCCTGCTTTCCTTGTTCTCTCTTCTCCATGTTCTGGGTAGAAGGCGCTGTGATTCCCTTTACTGCACTAGGTTCTGCTTGGGCTACTAAAGTATACAGTATACAGCCTGACACGGCTGTAGCGACTTGGAGTTTAATTGTACCACATTTAGCCAGGAGTTAATATGTGGGTACTGATTAGGGTGTCCAGGTTGTCCTCTGACCCCAGTCACTACCACATGGCCAACCACCTCATGATCTATTGTTCCTTCAGCTGGCCACCCAACATTGAAAAAAGGCCATTCTAATTCACAGAGATTTCTTAGCCTTTGAGGAGTTAGTTTAACCCTGTAATTTCCTCCAAAATTTTTCTTAAAGTTATTCAGCATGCTCTCTAATGGAGTTGGTTTCAATGCTTTTCCTCCCATCTCTTCCCTTATGATGCACAGTCACTCAGCCTTTTGGTTCGAAAAGACAGACCAAATCGGGTTCCACTACAGGACCTTCTTGTGCTGCTTAGCTAGGAGAGTACCTTAATCTTTCTATGACAGCTGCAGTTATAGGGCAGCTCCTAGTGGCCATAGGTGGAATTGCCCTAGATCTGGTTAATTTCACACTGGAGCACACAGTCTACCCTAAGGGATCTGTGTCTCCCCAAGTCACTCCCTGCGTTGGTTCCTCCTAGAACCGTCTCTTTAACACAGTTTCACACGTCCCCACTTCCCAGTTTCTGCCTTTCCTTTTCTGTGTTGGTGGGTATGTGAGTTTCATCCGAATCGCGAGTGGCCCTCACCTCCCCCATTCCTACTGGGTTGGATTAATAATCACTTCCCTGGAGCTGATCAGGTTCCAGTTAGGTCAGTTTCACTCGAATGACTAGCCGCTCTGGCTTCCCCTAGCCCTACTAGGTCGGGTTACTAGTCACTTCTCTGGAAGGTGATTGAAGCTCTGGACCTCCCTTCCTTTTCTTCAAGCCGCAAATGTCTTACCGCGGTTCCTGAAGTGTGCTGATCCTTATGTCACTCCGCAGCCTCTTTCTGGTTCTGTTGCGCTGTCCAGGGAGAGCACTGGGATTCCAGAGAGCTGATCTCCTTCTTGGGAGAAGCCTCTCGGTGGTGCCTAAGGTCTTGGGTAGACCCTCAGCCCTGGGCCGTGGCCCCACAGGCAAAGGAGACAGCAAAACTGTCATCTCCATTCCCAGATGAGCTCCCAGAAATGTTGCAGAATTTCAGACACTGGAGAGACTGTTGAGGTTGCAGAAGGAGTTTTAGGTGTATACTGGCCCAGCTCAATTCGTATCCAAAATGGCTGAGCCCCTAACAAAGCCAGGGCTTGACTTTTATCCATGAAGTACACTGGCGCTAAAAACAAGTTTGCAGGTACAGAAGAAAGGCAGTTTATCAAGCAATGACAGGCACCTAACTTAGACTTACATAAGACTGTTGCTATGCAACCTACATGTTCACTATCTATAGACCTCAAGGATTCTAACACAGGCCTTATCTATTGCCCTCTGCTACAGCACCTAGAAGGCTGGAGTCCAGGCTGCTTGGGCATTTTTTATGACCTTTGCTGTGTTACAGAAACTTAGTTATCTGCTGCAGAGAACAAGAATACAAGAATTTATAAACTTATAAAACTTGGAAAGCAGGATATACTTCCATGGGAGGGGGAAGGACTCAGGGAAGTTTGCTTATGGAAGAAAGATTTAATTTCTGTTCCTCTTTCCTGCATAAATTTTATTTTTATATTATGTTGTTTTATTAATTTTTTTCCCTCTTCAGTATCTTTCATTTCTTTAACTTGTGTTTTTCATTTCAGTAAATAAATTCCAACTCACAATCTTATACTGCATGCTCCTACAAAATTCAC
The DNA here is from genome assembly GCF_009761245.1 of Sapajus apella. NCBI lineage: Eukaryota > Metazoa > Chordata > Mammalia > Primates > Cebidae > Sapajus > Sapajus apella. Next base: position 21,354,651 of record NW_022436964.1, on the reverse strand, counting down.
ACTCTTGAGTTTACCTCAATAAATAGCACCTATATGAGTGCTTCTGCTGCCATATATATTCCTACTATGGGTATTAAAACATTCACAGAACCTTGTAATACAAATAACTAGAACAGGGACTCTTAAAGCTCTTTCAAAGGTCTCATTTTTAAAATTTGTTAAATTCAAAATAAAATTAAGCAATTTGCTACGTAAATAAAGGCCTTGTAATAGATAATGACCATTAACAACTTTTAAAGCCATATTAGTAAGACTGGTGTTTCAGTTGGAGATGAGGCTTTTCCTTAAAAATGTGAAAGACTATAAAAAAGAATGAAACATATTGAGGGCCTGTACCAACTAAGCAATGCCATCTGGCATAAACACAATTGAAATTAATTTTTTAACCTAAGAAGAATTTTATTTATATTATAAAAGGTAAGATTATAAAAGTAAATATTTTAACATTTAGGTATATAATGTGCATTTTACTAAGAATCTGATTAATGTAAAAAGTTAAAGGCTATGATACACATATATGAATTTGACTAATGTCGTTTCTCAGTTCTCTCAGTGTCATTTTGAAATCTAGTATCACTGTCAGAATTGTGAAACACTTCGTAGCTAGTTATCTTGATAATAGCTGCAACCAACTAAAATGTGAGAGTAAACATGCAGTAGTTCTGATAATCATTTTTTTTTTTTTTCTTAAATCAAGCTTATCTCATGAAACCTAGTCTTTTGTTAGGAAGTCAGCAGGATTTAACCAGTTATTTATTCTGGTATACAGCAAACTGATTCTTAGTAAATTATGCCCCCAAATTAGAGACACTTTTATTATAAATACTAGAAAACTTTCCTGAGAAATAATTTGAATACCAGAATTAAGGTGGAATACAACAATGTTCATTAAAGACAATACTGTGATTGATAGCAGTCGTAGGAAGTATTTCTTAAAAACTGGAAGGTAAGCTATCATAACATCCCTAAACCAATGTGTGTGCCCCCGCCCCCATTTCCTTGTTTAGGTGACAAAAGAAAATCACTTCTGAATAGTTACTACATCAGTATTTCAATTTGGAGGGAACATGCTAAAGAAATTAACATAGTCTCAATAAATTAAGCACATAATGCCACTCCCCCAATGGAGATTGGCTCCACTCTTTTCTAACAGAAAAGAGTTAGAAAATACCACAATTCTTTATGTAAACTTTAAATACCAGAAGTTATAGTTGTAATAAAAATTACACTTGGCTTTAAAGTAGAAGTCTTAGGTTAAAAGAACACTCTTCCATAGCAAATTATAGTGTTACTGGCAGCATATATAAATAGAATGAAAAAGTGACTATTTTCCAAGCAAGTACCCATGGAAAAAGAAAATCATTTACATAAAGACTGTGTAACTTATTATACTAGAATATTACACAATTACATAATTCTAAGAATACCTTTACACTTGTTTCTGAAGAATATTAATGTGAAAAAATATTTTGGCATTATGTGGTACAATAATTACCTGTTTCTTGTACAGAACCAACTTAATAGCTGCAGGGTTAGCTTATTTTTATGTATAGTCAGAATCAAAACTGAAAACTTTACAAAGCCTCGGTGAAAAGAAGTCTCTTGGAAACTTGGTATTTTATAATAAGGTAGTGATCCCACTCTAAAAGCAAGAATGTACATGTGGGATTCTTTATATGAAACTAAAAGATGAAGCATTTTTTAAAAAATTTTTAGTTCACATCTTGTTTTAAAAAACAATGTTAGAGACCTTTGAAAAGACGTACTTTTAAGTATGTACTCAAGTTTTAGTATGAAAATCGGAAATCAAGCATATTTTATGATAGGCTATTCTTCACTTGAAAAGTAATAAAATGGAAGATCTCATAATTGTATTTCATATAATCCTTGAGGAATCTTTACAAATTAATTATATGAAACTTTCATTAAAATAGCTACTGAAATTCTTTAAAAATCTAATTCACTGTCATTTTCAGATGATTTCTATATCCAGTTACTAAAATGCTTAAATATAATGAAGGTAAAAAACATTTCTTCCTTTTCCTTCCCTTCAACCCAAAATCAGAAGTCTTCAGTACAAGTTTTAAAAAAGTAGACTATACTACTAAAAATAAACTATTTTCTTTTTAATCAAAATACCAAGTATTTTTAGTTTTGTATAAATAACACACACACACACACACATACACACACACACACGAAAAACCCACCATATTTTATTTTAGGTATGTTATCTAAAGTGGAGTAGCAATATAACAAATGACAACAAGGAACAACCCCTTATACTTAATTGAAAAGATGTATGCTCTCGTTTTTCTTAAAGATACACACTATGAATTTTCTACTGGCATTCTTGAATAAAATTAACAAGCATACTTTCTCACTTATTTTCCTCATTTCCCCTCTAATAAAAGAAAATCTATGACTGCAATGCAGAGTTCTGAAACCCCTCAAATATACAGTCTTTAGGAAAAAATTCTTAACCTGCTACACGTTAATGAGCTATCCATTTTAAAAACAATCTATTTTATGGTTTAGGCTTAAATTTAATTCATGAGCACAGATCCCAGGGATTAAAGAATCTTATTGGCAGTTAACAGCTCAATGGATGACAATACTTCTAGCATTCTTAATCTCAAAATTTTAAAAGAAAACTGTTCATAGTAGTCTTAGAGAATCTGGAGATAGTTCCATTTAAAAAACACATTCACCACAAATAGATAAAAGGGAAACCATAAGAAAATAGATTTTATCTTTGTAAGCTTCTTTCATTTCAAAATGTATTCTTTAGGGTCAGGGAAATTTCCTATACAAATAAAACTAGACATTTGTTCCCTTTACTTTGAAAAATATTTACAGTACATGGAACTACAAGCTAAAAGCATACACCTGCTTATAATGCTGGCCAGTGATATGAATGAACAAGGACACAAAGGTACTTATTCAATTATCTGAACATCTTAATTTGTATAGTGAAGTAATTATAGATAAAGTATGGAAAAATTAGAAAACAGTATTAATGAACACTAGCCCTCATGTGTGTAAAACATCACACAAGATGCCAAGGTATTATACATCCACTGTGGTAAAAACTGTACATAAATATTCTGTGCATGTTTAACATTGCAAAATTTACATAATAATTTTTTCACATCTCAAAAAGCTGAATTGAAAAGTCTGTTTTTGTTTTGCCAGAGAAGAGTGATGTTAACTGACAACGTTTAAGAAACTTCTCACAAAATTTCTTGCTAAGTACTTCTCATTAATGTCTTCTACTGGTAGCCTCATGAAGAAAAACTTACTTACTAAACTTTGAAAGTTTTCAGCAGGTATTTTCACATCTTTGCTGGCTAGCATCACGATTTACATAATAATGATGTATGTAATAATAGTCCACAGCAATGTGAAATAGAAAACTTTGTTCTATAAATCTACTTTGGTCTCAGAATGAAGGTCTTTTCTTTTATCCAGCCATGTTATCCCTTATTTGATCCACTCGAAGAGCTAGATCCCTAAAGGAGGGGCGTTGATTTACATTATTGTTCCAGCATTCTGTCATGATCATATAAATCTGTAAAGGAGAAAATAAACCAAAATTACAGTGAACACTAAGGACCATCTATAATTGGTGGAAGACATTAATTTTCAATACAGGGCACATGTCACAATTGTGCTTTGTTCCACAGTCATCTGATTATGCTGTTTATCTGGAAGCTCTGCAAATTAAATTTCAGAAAGTGAACTGAAGTCCTTGAGTAAAAAGAAAAGGAAAATGGATGATTATCACAGATTAAAAAATGGGTTACCTCATCTGGGCATCCATCTGGTCTTGGTAATCTTCCATTATTCTTCAACAGTTCTATCAAATGGAACACGATCATCTGTCCTTGTTTGTCATTGCCAATCATACGCATAAATTCCTAAAACAAATCCACTTTCAGTATTTTTTGTACATCTAATTTGTAGTAAAATTCTTTTTCAATTTCCTCCAGTCAGTGGGAAAAATTCAGTATATGTGTGCTTTTGTATGTTTTCAAACCTTTTCAAAACAGACTACTTTTAAGGATCAAAAACATAAGGCTGTTAAATATGGAACCTCTGTAATTTCTATTTCCATAGCTATAATAAACTCAAATCCCTTGAGAAGAGCTCAAAACACATGAACTGAAAACATATTTCCGTTGAGGTTTTTTTTTGTTGTTTAAACATATCATATTACATTTCAATTGAAATAGTTATATAAAAGAGAATATAAGAAAAAATGAAGAATAAGCATAAATTTATGCAACAGAGAAAACTTTCATATATCAAAAGTTTATAAAATTAAAGTCTGAATTATAAGCTAGGAAAATACTTAAATGTCATTTACTTATTTTCATGAGAGAGTTCTTATAAATTGGTCAAAATTATAGACATAAAGATAGGCAAAGCACAGAAGAGATAATTCAGACATATACATAACTCACCCTAAACACCCAATAAATATATACTCAATCACATTAATAAGAGAAATGTAAATAAAAATATATATAACTTCTCCCCTATCAACTTGGTAAAACTGCACAGAAATATAATGACCAATATTGGCAAATGATGACATGTACATCCCTATGCATTGCTATTGAGATACAATCTGGTATAGCTTTTCTAAAAAGCATTTTGAAATTTAAAAAAAAAAAAACTTTAAAAATAGTTAATAACTTTTACACTTTTATTCTAAGGTGAGTACCAGAGATAATTATAAGTATTTATCTATAAGAATGTTCAATATGTTCACTGAAGTGTTACTTAAAAAACTGAAGAATGGAAAATGATTGTTCAGATATATATACCCTTATGATGGAATGCTACTCAGCAATTAGAAATCATATTTGCAGTACATTTTTCTAATATTGTAAACTTTACCCACGCTTTAATACTTCATGAAATAGAAGAGCAAACTGCACAGTATGACCTTAATTTTATAAAAGTTATAAAAATTTTATGTACCTTCTTTGTATATACTTTTATACACAAAATAAAATAAGCCTGAAAGATAACATACCACAATATTAAGGTGGTCATCTCAGACTAATTGCATTAGAGATGATTTTTATTTTTCATACTTTTCCATATTAAAAAAATATTATAAGATGAAATAATTACTTTGAAAGGTTTATTTTGACTTATGCAATAATTCCTAGAATGAATGAGCTTACTGAATTTAATAAAAATAATATTAAGAGAATATATTAACTAGTTTCTGAATACCCCCTTTTTCAAGTTTGGGGTTATTTTGTTGCATATTGCCTTAAAAGTAAGCAATAAGAGCTTTAAAATGAGTCGTAGGCTTACTATTCTTTGGATAAATCTTTTCTCATGTTAAAAAAAAAAAAAAAAACTTTGACAGAATCGACAAGAACATATATTAAAGGTAAGTTGGCTACAAATATGTGGCTTTATTTCTGGGTTCTTTATTCTGTTCCACTGATTTGTTTGTTTTTATGTAAGTACCATGCTGCTTTGGTTACTGTAGCCTTATAGTGTAATTTGAAGTCAAGTAATGTGATGCTTCCTGCTTTGTTATTTTTGCTTAGAATCACTTTTGCTATTTAGGATTTCTTCTAATTCTATGAAAAAAAGGACATTGGTATTTTGATAGGAACTGCTTTGGGCAGTATGGGAAAGGACACCCTTTTTTTTTTTTTTTTTTTGAGACAGAACCTTGTTCTGTCACCCAGGCTGAAGTGCAGTGGCGTAATCTCGGCTCACTGCAACCTCTGCCTCCCAGGTTCAAGCGATTCTCCTGCCTCAGCCTCCCAAGTAGCTGGGACTACAGGCACCCACCACCAGGCCTGGCTAATTTTTGTATTTTTAGTAGAGACGGGGTTTTACCGTGTTGGCTAGGCTGGTCTTGAATTCCTGACCTTGTGATCCACCCACTTTGGCCTCCCAAAGTGATGGAATTATAGGTGTGAGCCACCACGTCCAGCCAATGGATACCCTTTTAACTGAGTGGTGCTGGTAAATTGGATTGTCATATGCAGAGGAATGAAACTGGACCTATATTTCTCACCATATATAAAAATTAACTCAGGATAGATTATAGACTTAAATGTAAGATCTAAAGCTCTAAAAATACTATATGGAAGTGATGTAGACAAAGAATTCATGGCAAAAACCTCAAAAGCATAGGCAACAAAACTAAAAACAGACAAATGACACTTCATTAAACTAAAAACTTCTGCATAGGAAAAGAAATAATCAGAATGAACAGAAAACCTGCAGAATAGGAGAAAATACTTGCAAACGTTGCATCTGACAAGTGACTACTCTCCACAATTTATAAGGAACTCAAAACAATTCAACCAAAAATCCCAATAATCCTGTTAAAAAGTGGGCAAAGGAGATGAATAGACATTTTCAAAAGAAGACACCCAAAAGGACAAGAGACATATGAAAAAATCTTCATCACTAATATCCGAGAAATGCAAATTAAAATCACAATGAAGTATGTCTTACTCCAGTCAGAATTACAAAAAGAGAAAAAAATAACCACAGTGAAATATGTCTTACTCCAGTCAGAATGAAAAGAAAAGGAAAAAATAACAGATATTGGCAAGGATGTGGAGAAAAGGGAACTCTTCTACACTGTTGCAGAAATGCTGAATGTACTTTGTACAACTTCTATGGAAAACATTATAAAGATTTCTCAAAGACCTAAAAATAGAACTACTAGATCCAAGAATCCCACTATGGGGTATCTACCCAAAGGAAAAGAAATCACTGCATCAAAAAGATACTTGTACTTTTTTGTTTATCACAGCATTCTTCACAAAAACAAAGTTACGGAATCAACCTAAGTGTCTGTCCATCGGTGAATAACTGGATAAAGAAAATGTGATATACATACACAACGGAATACTATTCAGCCATGAAAATGAATCTTGCCTTTTGCAGCAACGTGGAGGTAATTATCTTAAGTGAAACACATCAGTCACAGACAAATATTACATGTTCTTACTTATAAGTGGGAGCTAAATAATGTATACACATGGACGTAGAATGTGGAGTGACAGACAGTGGAGACTTGGAAGGGTGAGCAGTTGGCTGGGTAGATGCTGAGAGATTATTTAAGGGGTATAATGCATTGTATTAAGGTGGTGGATACCAAAAAGCTCTGACTTCACCACTATGCAATGCATGCATGTAGCAAAATTATACTTGTACCCCATGAATTTATACAAATCAAACGAACAAACAGAAAACTGAAAGTAAATAAAAGGCACACTGACCGCTGGTGGACTTTTACTCTTCTCAATGTATGTGAAAAGTTCATACAGAACCACTCCAAAACTCCAAACATCTGAGGCCACAGAAAACTTGCTCTCTGTCAGTGATTCTGGAGCATACCTGTAATATATGAAGAACATTTAAAAGACATTTACTCAATATGTGGACTCTTGATTTTACCTGCAAATCATTATATTTAAAAAAAAGAGGTGGGGGTAGAGAAAAAAGTTAACACAGCAGGCCTAAGGCTTCCACGATTAGAAGGGCCTTTTTGCCTGGCACCTGTGAACTTAGATTAAAGGAGGGATTCCACAGTTCCCTATATAAGAGTGACTCACTATGCCTAGATTGTTTGTACGAACAATACAGTTTATGTTAACATCTGCTTTTCTTCTGGGAGTCTGTAATTTTAGTATGTGCCAGGCAGAGAGTGCCTATGTGACCAGTCCCAGTGAAAATCTTGCACAGTGTGTCTCTAATGAGCTTCCCTGATAGACAGTATTTCACACGTATTGTTGCAATTCATTGCTGGGGGAATTAAATGTGTCCCACACAAGTTTACTGGAATAGGCCCCTTGGAAGCTTGTGCTTAGTTTCCTCCAGACTTTGTCCCGTATGCCTTTTCCCCTTGCTATACCTTTGCTTTGTATTATTTCCCTATAATGAATCAGAACTATGGATATGGATATATGGTGAGTCCTGTGAGTCTTCCCAGCAAATTGTCAACATGGGGGTGGTCTTGGGAACCTCTGATATAGAAAGATAACTAAAATCCAAATTAATTTATTTCTGTCTCTATAGACAATACCAGGGTTAACTGCAGAGTCCCTTCTAAGAAGTGAAAATAAGCTGTTCTTTGCAAGCCAAGATGCAAAGATGCATTTAAAGATGAATCCATGTAAGTATCCTGGAGGAAAAAAAAATGGTTGCAATGATTTGATTATACATTTGACTTTTCCTAATTATAAGCCCTTAAAGGGAAGGGACTATGAGTAGCAGACCTGTCGGTTAAATTTGCCTACCACATCAAACTTTTCCTTTTAGTTCAGCCCTCCTACTAAGGGACAGTCCATCTTTTCTTATGCTAATCCTATCTTCTTATCCCTAGGTCCCTATATAGTATTTGGGGCTCTGTAGAGTATTAATAAATGTTTATTAACATATTCATTAAGTATATCCATATCTCTGGATCTTCATATAACTAATATTTACTGACTGCCAGCTACTTTTATTTAACCTCTTTAATTTCTCATTCTGAAAATAATAAAAAGAAACTCATATATCACTGGGGATATGGCCAAAACAGATGATTATTTTTAGATGTCTTTTTAGTTTAACTAATACCTTAAAAATAATTAGATGAAAGCAATTCTAATGATTATCAGGAGGACATTCCTCAAAAAGTATTCTTAAAATATTATGAAATATGTCAAACTTACATAAATTACACAACAATTAACAACCATGTACCTGTCACTCAGCTAAACTCGTTGCCCCTCTTGTTTCATGTATTACTCCACACCCCCACCCCAGTGAATTTATATAAAGTGAATCTCAAACATAATAGTATTTCAGTCATAAATTACTTCAAGATGTATCTTTAAAAGATAGAGACTGTTATTTAAAACACATTCATAATAGCATTACAAGTTACCCGTCAGTGGAAATAATCAATCTGTTCTAAATCATTGGTGCTTTCTTACCTGATTTATTTCCAGACTAATAATTTGCAATCATTGGAGTTAGTTGAAAAATTTACACATACAAAATAAAGATAGCTAGCACATGTAGATGATCTGTGAACTTGGCAGCAGCAAACTGAATAATGTATATATTTCTAGTCATTCTGATGACCCACAGAAAAATATTTATAAACTGGCAGTTATGTTATTTGTATCAGTAATTCTGATTTTCAAATTAAATATCAAGAATGTAAATAAAACATACTTAGCCAAAATAAAAACCCCTTCTTTAACACTAACATCTGACTCACATAATATTGTCTTAAAAGTATTTTAGCAGATGAATAAATCAGAATGAAAGCCTATTAGAATGTATGCAAAACCAAAATATTTTAATATAATCCCACCAAATCATTCCTAGAAAGGAAAATGCACTGTAAATAAATGAAGGCATAAAAAAGGAAATCTTCCATCAAAGCACAGATAAACAGAAACAACAGTATATTCCACATAAAAAAATTAGGTTTGAATGCTCCTCACAATTAATTCAAATCAAAAATAACCTTTAGCGGCCAGGCACGGTGGCTCAAGCCTATAATCCCAGGACTTTGGGAGGCCAAGGCGGGTGGATCACGAGGTCAAAAGATCGAGACCATCCTGGTCAACAAGGTGAAACCCCGTCTCTACTAAAAATACAAAAATTAGCTGGGCATGGTGGCGCGCGCCTGTAGTCCCAGCTACTCGGGAGGCTGAGGCAGGAGAATTGCTTGAACCCAGGAGGCAGAGGTTGCAGTGAGCCGAGATCGCGCCATTGCCCTCCAGCCTGGGTAACGAGCGAAACTCTGTCTCCAAAAAAAAAAAAAAAGAAAAACCTTTAGCTTCAAATTGCTGCAACATATTAAAATATTCAATTAATGCCAGATTAAAGCATTATCATCATGTTTAGGAAGGCTTACAAGCAAACTCTGGGATCAGACTTTCTGGGTTTGAATCCTGGTTCAGTGATTTACTAGTCATGTCACCTTGGGTAAGCTATTCAGTTCTCCATGCTTAAAATGGAGATAATAATCATAAATGTTCTCCAAGGGTTGTTACAAGGGTTAAATGAGATTATAAAATGCATTTAGCCCAATGTAAGCATAGAGTAAATACTCACTATTATTGTAAATATAAATGACAAACTATTAATAACAATGAAGTTTGAAATCTGTGCTCTAAAATTTCACTTATACTGAAATATACTCACCAGAATATGGGACTTTCACCAGGTTCTTTTACTTTATAGTATTCTTTGTCTTGGGGCAAGACTTTGGTTAACCCAAAATCTCCAATTTTAACTCTGTTCTCATTCTCCACCAATATATTTCTTGTTGCCAGATCCCTGTGGATATACCTTTTTGTACCAAGATACTCCATACCCTATGGATAAAACATTTTTCTTTCAGTTAGTTTCATGAACATAAACAATTTAAATAGTCTTACCCCTATTCCCTTTATTATCTAAGAAAAAGTCTAGATGAATTCCTAACAATTACTTCAACATGCTTGCTTCATCTATAGCAATCAATCAGGATATTAGGTACCTTGCAGATCTGAGATGTGTACTGCAGAAGTTTTTTGTGATCTATCCGTTCTTTATGTTTTTGAAGATAGTCTCGTAAACTTCCATATGGTAAATATTCCATAATTAATTTTAGATTACGCCGACCTTTTAACATAGAGGTGGAAACAGTGTTTTACTTTGCCATATTATACTGAAATCATAAATGACTTATATATAAAATCTAAGATGATAAAACTTTATTAAACATTAAAGGTGATATAGTTGTTAAGAATATAAGCTTCCTGAATCAAAAACTTTTGAATAAAAACAAAAACGTTTTGAATAAAAGCTTTAAAACTATTTCTGTTTCAGTTTTCTGTAACTCTTTAGGCAAACCAAAATAAACTGATGAGACTATTTCCTTTCTCCTCATTTACATAGAACAAAAACATCAAATTCAAGATTATTCTTATAGAAAATGTAAGCAAAAACAATTTCTTTAAAAATGATACACTCTTGGTAAACTTAAGAGGTGAAATGAATGCCTAACTAGCCAAATACTTCCTATAGTTATGTCCATGATCACCAAACACAATCTCCAGTCATTATAGAATGTTTCTCCCTCTGGGCATTGGCATAAGTCCAGATTGTTAGACACTGTACATTTCTGTTACACAGGATGCCAAACGCATACCTTGAATTTTTTTTTCTGTCGCCAGGTTAGAGTGCAGTGGCGCGATCTCGGCTCACTGCAACCTCCACCTCCCAGGTTCAAGCGATTCTCCTGCCGCAGCCTCCCTAGTAGCTGGAACTACAGAAGCATGCCACCATACCCAGCTAATTTTTTGTATTTTTAGTAGAGACAGGGTTTTACCAGGTTGGCCAGGATGGTCTCAATCTCCTGACCTCATGATCTGCCCACCACGGCCTCCCAAAGTGTTAGGATTACAGGCCTGAGCCACTGTGCCTGGCCCATACCTAGAATTTAAAATAGGTTTCAATGGTCAACTTACCAGCACTGTAGCACACTCCCTTGTACTTTACAATGTTGTCATGCTGCAGTGATTTCAAGATTTCAATTTCCCTTTCAAAGTCTCTCAGGTGCTCCTCAGTACTATGCTGAAGCTTTTTTACAGCCACCACCTCCCCAGTGTTGTCCTGTAGAGGGTCATATCGGCACATCTCCACACTCCCAAAATTACCCTAAATGACACGTCACATTAGGATGGAAATAAGTTTTCGAGGCAAATTACAAATAAATTATATAGAGAATTCTAGTAGCATAGACACATCTTTAACTCCTAGAACAAGTTAAGAAAATACTATCTCAACTGGTGGGTAGTAAACCTATAAATTTAACTTCTTCAGGAGGAATTACAGGCCAAAATATAAATTACTTCAAAAAACCATTTAAATAAATGATGAACATTAATTATCAAGATAAGCCAAGGGACATGCTGAGGAATTCCTAAACTTTTGTCACTAACTTCCAGAAAGGATTTTCCTCTTCTGCAAAATATCTTGATATCACTTTCAGTGATCTTGTTAAATGTCTGTGACTGACCCCCTCTCCCGCAAAAATTTATATGATGAATTTGGAGACTGTATTTGGAGATAGGGCCTTGTGAGGAGGTGATACAAGTTAAATGAGGTTATATGGGTGGAATCCTAATGTGACAAGGCTAGTGCCCTTATAAGAAGAGGAAGAAACATTAAAGCAATCTCTCTCCCATGTGAGGACACAGCAAGAAGATGGCCATCTGCATGCCAAGAAGAGAGCCCTCACCAGAAACCAACCCCTGCCAGTACCTTGATCTCAGAATTTCCAGGCTCTAGAATTGAGAGAAATAAATGTCTGATGTTTAAGCTACCCAGTCTATGGTATTTTGTTAATAGCAGCCCAAGCAGATTAAGAAGAAAGAAACTTTTAGCCTATGGATGGCCCTACTTTTTTTTTTTTTTAAAGATATCTTTAAAGAAATCCATTCTTTTTACCTAAGACTCATTAACTACATAGAATTGGTAAGTTGCAATAACTTAAAGTATAGGTTTTTGGTATTAATCAAATTAGTGTATTTGGATATTACTGCATCCTTAAAGGATAAAACAATGTAGTTCTTGAAATACAAGATTCTAAGTGATTATATTTTCAATTATATAATTGAAGTAAATTAAAAAAAAAAACAAACCTAGACCATATGTAGGCTCAAAGTTAAATCTGTACACAGTTTAAAAGGCCACATAACAAAGTGGGTAGAACCAGGACTCTCGAGTCAGATGGGAATTAGAATCTTGATGCACAACTTGCTCTCTCTCTGACCTTGGACAATTCACTTCTCCCTAACATGAGGTTTTTTTCCTTCCTTAAAGTGGAGTATAATAAAATGTCTGTCTCATTTGGCTGTTGTGAGAAATTATTCCAAAACATATTTTAGAAACCAAAAGTAGGAAGTAAGAGTTTTATCTTCTTTTCCACCGCTAAACAATGTATCCATAAAATTTATTTTCCAGTGCCACTATATATTCCTATATATATATATATATATATATATATATATATATATTCCTTGCCACTATATATACATTGTCCTTTTAACTGTGGTATATTGTCACACAAATGCACTAATTTTTTAACATTGGAAACAAATGTACACTAAGAAAAATTTTTAAATTAATACAGTCATGTCATTGCAATAATATTCTTTAAATAAATACTTGTGTGCATCTCTATTAAGAATACTTAACAATTAGCTGTTCAAAAGATACAAACATTTCAAAGGCCCTTGACACACACTGCATTAGAAGCTCTCTCGAAGTAGTAACTATTTGATGTTCCAACAAACAGTGGGAAAATGTGTATTTTATCACATCCCTACCAACAATGGTCATTATACTTTTTCTAAATCTTTGTCACTTTGATAGGCAAAAATCAGTCTCACTTTTAATTTGAAATGCCTCTATTTTTCTTATGGAAGAAGAGCATGAAGAAAACTAAAGAAAAAGCAGGATTTAGGATAGGAAACCAGAAGGGTTTGAGATAGGACTAGAGAAAAGGGTTTGAGATAGGAACAGAGAAATCAAGTAAGAGAGAGTAAAAATACTACCAGTGACATGGTTTGGCAGTGTCCTCACCCAAATCTCATCTTGAATTGTAATCCCCATAATCCCCATGTGTCATCAGAGGGACCTGGTGGGAGGCAGTTGAATCATGGGGGTGGTTTCCTCCAGGCTGTTTTCGTGATCGTGAGTGTGTTCTCATGAGATCTGATGGTTTTATAAGCATCTGGCATTTCCCTTGCTGGCACTCATTCTCTCTCTCCTGTTGCCCTGTGAAGAGGTGCCTTCTGCCATGATTGTAAGTTTCCTGAGGCCTCCCCAGCCATAGGTAACTGAGTCAATTAAACCTCTTTCCTTTATAAATTACCTAGTTTCAGGTATGTCTTTATTAGCAGCATCAGAACAGACTAATAAAACCAGTAAGCCTAAGTGCCTAACCAATGTTGGTTACACATTGATACAGAAACATACTATAATTTACTGTGTTACTGTTTAACTTAGGGGTACTTTCTGAATAATGCTAAAGAAATTCCCAGTTAAGTACTGAAAAACAACACTGTTGCATCCTGTTGCATTCTATTTTTTTAAATAATTAAATCTATAACCAAACACATTAATGGAATTTTGTGTGAAAGGAAACTTGTAATTATGTTTTGCTATCTCAAAAATCAATAAACAATTCACAAATATACATAAGTATAATGTTGACATTTGTTCCAATTCACATCTTACAAAACTCTTAGACACCATGATGAGTGTGAAGTTTAAATACAGTATATACTTATCATACTGTTCTATAATTAGTTGGCTATCCACCTCCACTAAGTTGTAAGCTCTTCAGAGCCAGTGACTGTAACCCATGTCTATAGTGACCAACAGAGTACCTGGCATTTAAGTAGGGACTCAAATATTTGTGTAATATTAAAACGACATGCTTTCAGAGAAATAAACTAAAATTGTGAAAGTAATTCAGATCCTTCCAAGGATGTCTGGTTTCTAGAATGCTCTTTAGATTTTCATCCACTGGTTTTTAAAGTTCTGACTCTAATAGCCAAGGATGGTTTTTCATTTTGGATTTTGGAATTTGAAACACTGGCTTTCTTCTTTTCTTTCTTAAGAAAGAGCTGGCAAATAAAAATTGTATACATTTAAGTGTATAATGTGATTACTGGATATATGCATACATTATGAAATGATTACCACAATCAAGCTAATTAACACAGAAAAGGTCTTAATCATACAATTATTCATATATTCATGTTTGTATTCAAAGCTGAGAAAAGAGGTGATCCAAGATGGCTGAATAGGAATAGCTCTAGAGTGCATTTCCCATCAAGAACAACACAGAGGGTGAATGCTCACGTTTCCAAACAAGTTTTTACTGCCCACAGACCAGGAGATTCCTGGACTGAAAAGCACCATGAGTTTTTGGCAGGGCTGGTGCTGTGGTGCTGCAGGTAGGCGCACAGAAACTCACACAAATCTGAGCAGCTGTTTCAACTGGCGCCTGGAATGCCTGGGAGACAGAGCCGCCCATTCAACTGAAAGGAAGGGGGAGGAGACAGGGAGCCAGGCAATCTGGCTCAGCAGGTAAGACCCCCCCATAAACAAGCAATCTGAAATGCTCTAGATTGAGTTTCCCAGCAAGTGCAGCTGGACCGGAACAGTGTAGCTCAGTGGGGCGAAGGGCGTCCACCACCACTGATGCAGTCCACCAATACCAAAGCACTTCACACAGCAGCTGGACAGTGCCTGTGGCAGCTCAGGAACACCACTACTGGTGGACTGTGACTAGACTACTCCGTGTGGGGCAGGGCATCTCTGAATAAAGGCAGCAGCACGTCAGGAACTTATAAACAAAGCCAACATTCCTAGGTGAGAGCACCTGGGAAAAGAGACAGTTATAAGTTCCACTGCAGCACACTTAAAGATACCTGCCCAGCAGCTCTGCACAGAACAATGGAGGTCCCAGCACAGTACTTGAGCTCCTGTAATGGACAGACTGTCTCCTCAAGTAGCTCTCTGACCCTTGTATACCCAAAGAGACATCTCATAAAGG
This sequence comes from Sapajus apella, assembly GCF_009761245.1. Taxonomy (NCBI): domain Eukaryota; kingdom Metazoa; phylum Chordata; class Mammalia; order Primates; family Cebidae; genus Sapajus; species Sapajus apella. Next base: position 21,339,038 of record NW_022436964.1, on the reverse strand, counting down.
AGAGCTCAGGCCAACACCTGGTAGGTACCCTTCTGGGACAAAGATAACAGAAGAAGAAACTGGCAGCAACCCTTACTGTTCTGCAGCCACTGCAGGTGATCCCCAGGCAAGCAGGGTCTGGAGTGGACCTCTACCAGTCCTGCAGCAGAGGGGCGTGACTGTTAAAAGGAAAACTAAGAAGCAGAAAGAAATAGCTTCAAGATCAACAAAAAGGACGTCCACTCAGAGACCCTATCCAAAAGTCACCAACTACAAAGACCACAGGTAGATAAAGCCACTAAGATGGGAAGAAACCATCATAAAAAGAAGGAAAACACCAAAAACCAGAATGCTTCTCCTCCTCCAAGGGATCACAACTCCTCACCAGCTAGGGATCAAAGATGGATAGAGAATGAATCTGATGAATTTGACAGAAACAGGCTTCAGAGGGTGGGTAATAACAGCCTTCTCTGAGCTAAAAGAACATGGGCTAACCCAATGCAAAGAAACTAACAACCTAGAAAAAAGGTTAGATGAGATGCTAACTAGAATAAACAGCTTCGAAAAGAATATAAATGACTTCATGGAGCTGAAAAACACAGCACAAGAACTTCGCAAAGCATACACAAGATTCAATAGCCAAAAAGACCAGCAGAAGAAAGGATATCAGAGACTGAAGATCAACTCAATGAAATAAAACAAGGCAGCAAGAATAGAGTGAAATGAAATGAACAAAGTCTCTCAGAAATATGGGATTATGTGAAAAGACCTAATCTACGTTTGATAGGTGTAACTGAATGTGACGGACAGAATGAATCCAAGCAGGAAACACTCTTCAGGATATTATCCAGCAAAACTTCCCCAATCTAGCAAGGTAGGCCAATATTCAAGTCCAGGAAATATAGAGAACACCACAAAGAGATTCCTCAAGAAGAGCAACCCCAAGGCATATAATCATCAGATTCACGAGGGTTGAAAAAAGAAGAAAAATGCTAAGGACCTCAAAAGAGAAAGGTTGGTTTACCTACAAAAGGAAGCCCATCAGACTCACAGAGGATCTCTCAGCAGAAACCCTACAAGCCAGAAGAGAGAGGGGGCCAATATTCAACATCCTTAAGAAAAGAACTTTCAACCTAGAATTTCATATCCAGCCAAACTAAGCTTCATAAGTGAAGGAGAAAGAAAATCCTTTACAGACAAGCAATTGCTGGGAGATTTCATCACCACCAGGCCTGCCTTACAAGAGCTCCTCCTGAAAGAAGCACTAAACAAGGAAAGGAACAACAAGTACCAGCCACTCCAAAAACATACCAAATGGTAAAGACCATCGACACAATGAAGAAAATGCATCAAATAACAGGCAAAACATCCAGCTAGCATCAAAATAGCAGGATCAAATTCACACTTACCAATATTAACCTTAAATGTAAATGGGCTAAATGCCCCAATCAAAAGACATAAACTGGCAAATTGGATAAAAAGTCAAGACCCATCGGTGTGCTGTATTCAGGAAACCCATCTTACGTGCAAGAACACACATAGGCTAAAAAGAAAGGGATAGAGGAATATTTACTAAGCAAATGGAGAGGAAAAAAAAGAAGGAGTTACAGTCCTAGTCTCTGAGAAAATGGTCTTCAAACCAACAAGATCAAAAGAGAAAAAGAAGGGCATTACATAATGGTTAAAGGATCAATGCATCAAGAAGAGCTAGTGATTCTAAATATATACGCACCCAATACAGGAGCAACCAGGTACATAAAGCAAGTTCTTAATGACTTACAAAGACTTAGACTCCCACACAATAATAGTGGGAGACTTTAACTGTCAGTATTAGATCAATGAGACAGAAAATTAACAAGGATATCCAGCACCTGAATTCAGATCTGGACCAAGTGGAACTAATAGACATTGACAGAACTCTCCACCCCAAATCCACAGAGTATACATTCTTCTCAGCACTGCATTGCACCTACTCTAAAATTGACCACATAATTGGAAGTAAATCACTCCTCAGCAAATGCAAAAGAACAGAAATCATAACAAACAGTCTCTCAGACCACAGGGCAATCAAATTAGAACTCAGAATTAAGAAAATAAGAACCTCACAACTTCATGGAAACTGAACAACCTGCTCCTGAATGTCAACTCGATAAACAATGAAATGAAGGCAGAAACAAAGATGTTCTTTGAAACCAATGAGAACAAAGACACAGTGTACCAGAATCTCTGGGACACTTAAAGCAGTGTCTTGAGGGAAATTTATAGCAATGAATGCCCACCACAGAAGTGAGGAAAGATCTATAATCAACTCCCTATCATCAAAATTGAAATAGCTAGAGGAGCAAGATCAAAAAAACTCAAAAGCTAGCAGAAGACAAGAAATAACTAAGATCAGAGCAGGACTGAAGGAGACAGAGACACAAAAAACCCTTCAAAAAAATAAATCCAGGAGCTGGTTTTTTGAAAAGATCAACAAAATAGACAGCTAGCCACATTAAAAAAAAAAAAAAAAAAGGGAGAAGAATCAAATAGATGCAATAAAAAACCAAAAACGGGATATCACCACTGATTCCACAGAAATACAAACTACCATCAGAGATTACTACAAACAACTCTATGCACATAAACCAGTAAACCTGGAAAAAATGGATCAATTCCTGGACACTTGCACCCTCCCAAGCCTAAACCAGGAAGAAGTTGAAACTTTGAACAGACCAGTAACAACGGCTGAAGTTCAGGCAGCAATTGATAGTCTACCAACCAAAAGAAGTCCTGGTCCTGATGGGTTCACCCTGAACTTTACCAGACATATAAAGAGGAGCTAGTAGCATTCCTTCTGAAACTATTCCAGACAATCCAGAAAGAGGGAATCATTCCCAAATCATTTTATGAGACCAACATCATCCTGATACCAAAACCCAGCAGAGACTCAAGAAGAAAAGAAAACTTCAGGCCAATATCCATGATGAACATAGATGCAAAAATCTTCAATAAAATAGTGGCAAACCAATTGCAACACCACATCAAAAAGCTTATCCATCACAATCAAATAGGCTTCATCCCGGGGATACAAGGCTCGTTCAACATACCCAAGTCTATAAACGTAATTCACCACAAAAACAGAACCAAAGACAAAAACCACATGATATTCTCGATACAGAGAAGGTCTTTAACAAAATTCAACAGACTTTTATGATAAAAACTCTCAATAAACTAAGTATCGAAGGAACATATCTCAAAATAATAAAAGCTATTTACGAAAAACCTGCAGCCAATATCATACTGAATGGGCAAAAACTGGAAGCATTCCCTTGAAATCTGGCACTAGACAAGGATGCCCTCTCTCACCACTCCTATTCAATATAGTATTGGAAGTTCTAACCAGAGCCATTAGGCAAGAAAAAGAAATAAAGGGTATTCAATTAGGAAAGGAAGAAGTCAAATTGTCACAATTTGCAGATGACATGATTACATATTTAGAAGACCCTATCATCTCAGCCGAAAATCTCCTTAAACTTGATAAGCAACTTCAGCAAAGTCTCAGCATACAAAATCAATGTGCAGAAATCAGAAGCATTTCTATTCACCAATAACAGACTAACAGAGAGCCAAATCATGAGCGAACTCCCATTCACAACTGCTACAAAGAATAAAATACCTAGGAATACAACTAACAAAGGACGTAAAGGACCTCTACAAGGAGAACTACAAACCACTGCTCAAGGAAATAAGAGAGGACACAAACAGATGGACAAACAACCATGCTCATGGTTAAGAAGAATATCGTGAAAATGGCCATACTGCCCAAAGTAATTTATGGATTCAATGCTATCCCCATCAAGCTACCAATGACCTTCTTCACAGAACTGGAAAAAAACACCTCAAGCTTCATATGGAACCAAAAGAGAGCCCACATATCCAAGACAATCCTAAGCAAAAAGAACAAAGCTGACGGCATCACACCACTTGACTTCAAACTATACTTACTACAAGGCTACAGTAATCAAAACAGCATAGTACTGGTACCAAAACAGAGATGTAGATCAATGGAACAGAACAGAGACCTCGGAGGCAATGCCGCACATCTACAACCATCTGATCTTTGACAAACCTCACAAAAACAAGCAATAGGGAAAGGATTCCCTGTTTAATAAATGGTGTCAGGAAAATTGGCTAGCAGTGTGCAGAAAGCAGAAACTGGACCCCTTCCTGACACCTTACACTAAAATTAACTCCAGATGGATTAAACACTTAAACATAAGACCTAACACCATAAAAACCCTAGAACAAAACCTAGGCAAAACCATTCAGGACATAGGCACAGGCAAGGACTTCATGACTAAAACACCAAAAGCATTGGCAACAAAAGCCAAAATTGACAAATGGGACCTAATTAAACTCCACAGCTTCTGTACAGCAAAAGAAACAATCATTAGAGTGAATCAGAAACCAACAGAATGGGAAAAAATTTTTGCAATCTACCCATCTGACAAAGGACTAATATCCAGAATCTACAAAGAACTAAAACAGATTTACAAGAAAAAAACAAACCCATCCAAAACTGGGAGAAGGATATGAACAGACATCTTTCAAAAGAAGACATATATGAGGCCAACAAACATGAAAAAATGCTCATCATACTGATTATTAGAGAAATACAAATCAAAACCACATTGAGATACCACCTCATGCCAGTTAGAATGGCGATCATTAAAAAATCTGGAGACAACAGAAGCTAGAGAAGATGTGGAGAAATAGGAACACTTTTACACTGTTGGTGGGAGTGTAAACTAGTTCCACCATTGTGGAAGACAGCGTGGTACTTCCTTAAGGACCTAGAAATAGAATTTCCATTTGACCCAGCAATCCCATTACTGGGTATATACCCAAAGGATTATAAATCATACTGTTATCAAGACAGATGCACACGTATCTTCATAGCGCCACTGTTTACAATAGCAAAGACCTGAATGCAACCCAAATGCCCATCAATGATAGACTGGACAAGGAAAATGTGGCACAAATACACCATTGAATACTATGCAGCCATAAAAAATGATGAGTTCATGTCTTTCGTGGGGACATGGATGAATCTGGAAACCATCTTTCTCAGCAAACTGACACAAGAACAGAAAATCAACTACCACATGTTGTCACTCACAAGCAGATGTTGAACAATGAGAACACAGGGACACAGGAAGGGGAGCATCACACACAGGTCTGTTGCAGGGAGACCGTCAGGGAGAGACAGTCAGGGAGTGGGGAGGTTGGGGAGGGATAACATGAGGAGAAATACCAAATGTAGGTGACATGGGGGTGGAGACAGCAAACCACACTGCCATGTGTGTACCTATGCAACAATCCTGCAAGACCTGCACATGTACCCCAGAACCTAAAGTACAATTAAAAAAAAGAAAGAGAAAAGATACAAACATAAGAAAATTTAAAAGTTAAGTGAAAATACCCATATCAACTAAAGATAATGGACTTTCACTATCCTTCTTCCTTTTATATCAAGTAAGTTGGACTTTCTTTTCTAAAACACTCTCTATAGTCCACACACACAAAAAATTCTGAGAGATATCATAATATCTACTAAAGGTTGGATCTAAGGACTAGAAACATTAAATGGTTTATTTAGGATCACAGAGAAAATAATTTTTAAGGTTTTCATGATTTTTATGAGCCGTTATTTATAGTCATGAATCCAGTGATTAGTGTTTCTAGTCATGAAAATATTGGCATACAATTAACAACAAATTAAAATGGATTTCAACCAGAAAACCATGAATAATTCATATTATACTAATTTTTGCCTTTTCTATAAAAAAAAAATGAGTGTTTGCTTTGTGATCACAATGTATCCCTAAGTGGGAATACAAAAATTACTTTCTTTATGTCTTAATGGCAAAATATATGATTTGCCCTATAAAGACAACAATAGAATATGATAATGCAACTGAAGCACACTCACACAAACACAATCAAATACGTATATAGAACAGTGGAAATAGTGTGGAAGTAGGAGTACAGAAACAAGGTCCTCATCTCACATCTGCTAATATCTAGCTGTGGCCATAGGCAATTCCATAATATCGCTAGATCTCAGTTTTTCTAATTGTAAAATGAAGAGATTACTCTTAAGTCTAAAGTATCATTTAGCAAACTGCTCTAGAGAATACTTACCATGCAATGTCCATAGTTAATAAAGGGTAAAAATGTTTCTATGGTCTAATAAATTTTGGACATATTGCATACTACTGAGTAATTAAAGCTATCAACATGGAATTATCACCAAGGTCAGCCAGTTAGGCATGTGGCCTCTGAAATATTTCCCAATGTTTCCTACCTTCTAGCAGTCATGCTCTTATCATCTCCTCTTCTTGATTATGGGCTGGATTTATTGACTTGCTTGTAATGAAATGAATATGTCAGGAGTGATAAGGTGCTACTGCTAAGATTAGGTTATAAAAGGACCATGGCCTTCCACTTTGGGCGTTTGCTCTTAGCTACCCTGTTGTGAGATGCATATGTAAGTGACCCTGGAAGCAGATTTTCTGAGTCCTGTCAACAACCATGTAGAGTGAGACTGTAAGCAGATCATCCCTCAGTCAGGCCTTAAGATGAGATTTAAGGCCTGGCTAACACCTTGATTACAGTCTAGTGAGAGACCTTAATCTAGAACCACCCAGCTAAATTGCTCCCAAATACCTGACTCACAGAAAGTGGAGAAAATAAATGTTTTCAGTTGTAAGTTTTGGGGTGATTTGTTATACAGCAAAAGATAACTAATACACCCCAATACCTGGACTTGGTATGTTTTGTTGGCTTTGCTACACCCGCATTCAAAGAATAAAATATTCCAAGAATATGTTACAAACAGGAAACAACAGCAAAGTATTAAGATAACTAAACCAATACTTAATATAACCCTAGTAAAACTGGATTCAAATATTTAGCTTAATTACAAGGTCTAAGTGAGAACTTTATATTGTGTCCATGCCAAAATCCAATTCCTAAGGCCACATGATATAGAACCTTATCCTAGCAAGCTTATGGGAGAAAGAGAGAGCTTACCGACTGGACCTTCTAAGAACGGAGCATTTCCTGGTCTTACTTACAATATGTAGGTTATACATGATTATGTAACCTTTTAATAGACAGAGACTCTGCTAGTGAATATGGCATAGTCAAAATCCTAGACCCTAAGCAGTAAGTTTGATTAATTCTCCCTGAGATGACTACAGGCAGAAAGGCAGGTAGAAAAGCTTATATATATGTTCCTTTCTCTATTTCACTGAATCACTTATAATGAACTCCTGCTATCAAGAAACAATCTCTTAATCAAGTAAATTTGAGTAATACTGCCTAATATATCATCCTCTTGAAGACTTTCAATGCACATTACATGTTAAAGACTCTGAAAAGTTATTCAGTAAAGATAGCTGTTTATTTAACACAGCATTTCTCCAACATCTGACAACCAAACCTTTTTTTCTACAAGCACTCTTTAAAATGTAGTAAGTGAACTTTAGAAACTCTCTAGGTTTTTCCTAAATAAAATGATTATACTGTATTTGAAAAACTTCTGACAATTTACCTTGCCAAGTTGCTGTAGAAATTTCAAATGTCTCTCTTCAAACTGTGTAGGATCCCTGTCTTCAAAAGCAACAGAAAACCCTGAAAGACCCATCCTTATATTTGGTAACATGTCATTTTCTGTTAATAGTTCATAATCTGGAGAAATAAAGAATATTACCACCTTTAGTTAGCAAATAATATTCTCTGGACTATACTGATATACATTCAAGTTAACCAAAATAATCATGAGTTACAAATACTAAATGATACAGGGAAGCTCAAATAGTTTATATTAATGGGAGCCTTTTATCATTACCCATAATCTGACAGACTTTCAAGAGAGATTCTACAAAGGATAAATATTTGTTTTTTCAAAATAAGTTTTAATATTCATAAAGTAAGGTAATATGCTGATAGCTATTGTGAGAAAGGTAATACTGGAGTAGAAACTCTAGGTCAAACACTGGTATATCAGCTCAGTATTTTGAAAAAGGAAAAAACAAACCAAAACAAAGCTCAAGTTTAGAAAATCAATCAATTAAAAAATATATGAGAAATGTTAAAAACAAAAAGAACTGCTTTTTAAAAGTCAATTGGGGCAAAACAAAAACACTGTAGTTTATAACTCATTAAATGGCAAACTAAAATTAATTTACTGAAAGAGAAAAGGCCTGTTTTTAAAAAAATGAAAATAATTATCAGTCAAGATTAGAATATGTATAAATCATGAAAAGCATATGAACAGAAGAAAATAAGAGGGTCCAAATGACATTAAGAAAAAATGTTAAAGGAATTACAAAATTAGTAAAGATTCATTAAATAAAGAGAGAAAGCTGGAAAATCAGTGAGATCACTTCATAAATACATACCTGGTGTAAACAAACTGTTAAGATCTCGTATGATGGCTCTGAAGGAAGGCCTGAAATCTGGTTCGTAATCCATACAATTATTTATAAGGTTTGCTAATTCTGCCCACTTTGGTGCAGGAAGCTGGTGCCTATCTTCATAAAATTGCAGCTTCTGTAATTAAAGAACCACAAACTGGGAATAAATTGCATAATGCCACACCAACCTTCTTTTAAAAATTAGATGAGCTAAACAGTATCAAATCATGTGAAAGTCATATGAAGATTCAGAGATAGAGTAATTCTAACTTAATCTGTATAAACTTACTCTTTGAGAATCCAGAGCACTTAAGGGTTTATCTCCTCCACTGCAGATTTCCCACAAAGTGGTACCAAAACTCCATTTGTCTGTTGCCAAATTTAAATTTTTAGGATTTTCAATGCATTCAGGTGGTACCCATGGTATTCTCTCCTGAAGAACTTTTAAATGATTTGAACAGAGTAGGGTTAAATAATTCACAAGTAAACCAATCTTTTATATGTAAATAGCTTAAAGTTCATTTGAATAATCAGGTCTATTTTCTTTATTTTGGAGGGGGTGGATATGCACGTGCACATGACTGCATAAACTTAAGAGCCAGAAGGGACCTTTGAGATCATCTAATTCAATACCTCATCTTTAACAGTGACAACATGGAGACAACACGATTGAGTAATCTGCCCAAAGGCACACAATTTGTTAGCAGCAGAGACAGAACTAGAGTCCTGTACAGTGAATTCTGAATCAATTAATCCTCTTTCCGTTAAACCACAGTGTCTCAATTGGCATATCACTTTCTCAACCTCCTTCCATTAGTTTTACCTTACAACAAAAAAAATTATTTTGAGACAGGGTGTCACTCTGTCACCCAGACTGAAGTGCAGTGACATGATGGCAGCTCACTATGCTTTGATCTATTGGGCTTAAGCTATCCACCAGCCTCAGCCCCCCAAAGTGTTGAGATTACAGGCATGAGCCACTGCACTAGATAGTCAAATTTTTTTTTCTATCTAGTTTATCCTAAAATTGCCCCTTGATACTTTTTGGTATTTCTTTACAATGCGTAAGTAGTAAAGGTAACGTTACATCATTCAGATTGTCCTAATGATTTAACAGCCATGGCAATTCTCACTTGCAGATTAAAAAAAAAAACAAAACAAACAACAACAAAAAAAGGACCAACAGGCATTTATGGCCGATGGATGGCTAAATTGCACCAACATATTCTAGGTATGGAATTGATACAAGTGGGCTCTGCTCAAATCATGGAATTTCCCAAGTAAAGTTTCTGTGGTCTTTGATTCCACCAGAAAGACAGTATTCAAGAAAGGAAGAAGCAATATAACTCTACTTTCTGGTATTCTGACATAGACAGACAGACAGATAAATACATTAATTGACAGATAAATACCTTCACCATATGAATACATTTTTTCCATCTTCACTTCCCATTCCAAAGGATAAAGATCTCCCAGAATACCAGATTTAAGACCCTGTAAGATTTTTCTGCCATACTCCATACTCCTGTACTACTGCCCAGTTATCACTGTCTTCACTGTCAGATAAGGCATCAAGTTTAAGTACTATTGACTTAAATAGGACACATCAATGCACAAAAATTGATCAATTTATATTCTAAATTTAGAATATCCAATTAGAGAAATTAGCTAAGTTACCAAAATTCAATTACAATTATCTAGACCCAAAAAAACCCCTTTTAACTATCTGACTGAAATTTGTATTTTTAACGCTGTTTAAGTATAAGCAGTAAAGATTAACAGATACAAATGAAAGGGTTTTTTTTTTTAAGGTTTTAAAGATACACAATTAGCTGGATAATTCAACTAAATAATTTCTTCACAGAGGGTAGAAAAAACCCTAAGATCGCAGGCTATGTAAGTTTTTATTTAGTGACTAGAAGAATAGTTAAAAAATTTACTTGTGGCTCAAGGAATATTAGAAAACTTCATATTAAAAATGGATAAAATCCTACTCTTCACACATAATTGGAGATTAAAACTTTTTTAAAAAATCACCTCACAGTCCATGGTTATATGCTTATAAGTAAGAAAAATAGAGACTAAGATTTAACTAAATTTAAATTTCTAAAAGTGATAATTTTATTATTAATCAGGAACATATTAATTAAATAAAGTTCAAGGAAAATTAATAACATGTTCTTTACACCACTGCCCAAGTAAAGCTCAGTAACATTATATGTATTCCTACAGAACTTACTGTCCTTTGGCAAAACTGTAATACTAATGCCAGGGTCACTAAGTTTGATGAAAGGAGGATTTCCTGTCTTCCTGTCTTCTTCTCTGATAAGTAGAATATTTTTGGCACACACATTCCCATGAATAAGGGTCTTTTCTTCCTATTAAACACACATATATTCAAATATCAATCCACAAATATTTCAGCATTTAGTATGTTCAAGTCCTCAAAACAGATTTAAAGAAGAAATATATATATGATAGTATAATAAATATTAATTTGGAGGCATGCATTGAGATAAAAGGAAATTTATGACTCCTAACAATGCTTCCTGTCTTACATTTTAAATAACATAATAATCTACATTTGTGATGAAATGAATAAATTAAAACTACCCAGTGACACTTCACATGAGTTCTAAGGCTAGGATGGTTTGTATTTCTGGACAGGAGCTGACATTAAGAAATATTACTTCAGTTCTGCAGCAGGACATAGATGCACCCCGAGGGGTCTGATCACTGGCAGGCCCTCTAGTATTCTTCTCTGACAACACTGCTTTCTCATGGACATATTGTACAATGGGCCAAAAATACAGCAGATGTTTCTGCATAATTTTTGGTTAAATTTTCTAAATCCAAGAGACACAAAATACCATGATTATCTATTACTAGTTCTAAGATATTGATAGGATGACAAAACTATTTTTTCAAAAGTGATTTTACATATATAAACATATGCCTCAAGTAACCTCTTTCATCATCTAACACAGACTATTTTACGTGAATTGGCATCCAAGTACAGATTTACTTCTTGTTTCCAGGTAAAGATAATTTGTATATTGTTTCATAAAACAATATCTTTTGATAAAAAGGATACACTACTTACTAGAAAATGCATGGCCCATGCCAACTGTTTAGCAACTTCAAGTTTCCATAATATATTTATACAATTTTTATTCTTTTTCAGGTATGTATCTAGTGATCCAAATTTTACAAACTCCTGAACCAGAATATCTGCATTAAAATATAAGTAATAATAATTAGCCTTAAGTATAAATATAATTACATATATGTAATTTAAATCTTTATAAATATATTTATACTTACATTACAGGTAATGAAAATTAAGCAAAACTCACTGCTTTAAAGAAAACTTAATGGATACACAGCATTATATTTTTCATTTTTGGTTTACTTACAACAGCAAGAGTAGGAGTATAAATTATATATTATTATATTACAGGTAACATATATGTGTGATATAATAATATTATACCAGCACACCTCTATATATTAGTACTGAATTATGGCTGCTTTTTAAAAATAAATGAAGATTTCTCACTTGATTTCTCTTCCACATAACTTTTTAGACATTCAAACCTGCCTAAAGTTCTTGTACGCACAAAAATTACTAACAATGTCTATAGTATTTTAGACATAAAGGAGAATTTGAGTTCTAGCTCCATTTATTCTTTTAATTTATTCTGCAGAAATACAAAAATGTTTTGTACTGCTTTATCTTTAAAACTTTAAAAAAATAAAATAAAACATATTTTGCCAGATAAATCCTGGCTTCCAAAAACAATCCTGGATTCCTTTGTGGTCCACAGGAGCCTCTCAGATAGCTCCATATAATGGGTTCCAAACCACTGCTTTTGAAAAGACTATCAATTTTCAAAGACATGAAAAAATGTTATACAAGTGTAGATGTATATTTAATCTGTATTACTAGTGAAAAATGGGTAATTATATAAACAATTTTCTTGAATGTAAACTTTGGCAGGCACTAAAACACAAGCATACCTCGAATATATTACCAGTTTGGTTTTAGACTACCATAATAAAGCAAATATCACAATAAAGCAAATCATGAATTTCTTGGTATGCCAATACTTATGAAACTTATATTTACACTATAATGGAGTTTATTTAGTGTGCAACACCATTATATCTTAAAAAAAAATCAATGAATATACCTTTTTAAAAGTATTTTTTTTTTTAAAGCATGCCTTCCTCACTAAGTTTAATCATTTCTAGCTTTTGATTTAAAGTGAGAGACTGGTGAATCTTCCTTTCACTTGAACATTTAAAGACCACTGTAGGATTATTCAATGGCTTAATTTCAGTAGTCTTGTCTCGGGAAATAGGAAGGCCTCAGGAGAGGGAGAGAGACAAAGGACTGGCTAACTGATGGAGGAGCCAGAGCACACACTGCATTTATCTATTAAGTTTGCCTTCTTACATTTGCTTTGTTTGGGACATCTCAAAATAATTACAATACTAACAATAAAGATTACTGATCACAGATCATCTTAACATATACTTTTTAAAAAGTTTGAAATGTTGCTAGAATTACCAAAATGTGACACAGAGACATGAAATGAGCACATGCTGTTGGAAAAATGTTGCCAACAGACTTGCTAGACAGTGGGTTGCCATAAACCTTCAATATGTAAAAAATACAGTAAGAAGAACAATAAAGCAAAGTGCAATAAAATGAGGCATGCTTGTATACTATTAAAGCATGGGGTACAATTTCTACCTTTGGTAGTTTCTATGAACAATCTAAATGAAGCAAAAAATATATCTAGTATCATATCAACATAGTCATTTCATTTAGCTCTATTAAAAATTATACGATTTGTCTTTATAATTCCAGGTAAGCTTGTACTGAAAAGGCCAGTTATTCCAATGTTATGTTGAACCTGCCATAATCCCTTTTGCTATCATGAACACAAAATGTTAGAGACTTTTTTTTACTATAATACCCGTTTGGGCATTGTAACCTTCTACTTTTAACTTTCAATGTTCATTGGTTTCCTTTTTCACAAGATATAACTGAACAGTTCTGCAGTGTTTTCAGTTTCAAAAATATTTAACTCCTGTTAAATTATGGTTTACACTGACACCTAGCTGTGATCCTGCAACTGAAATTTCTATATAAACAAAAACAGATGCTCTGAGAAAGGCATAAGAAAGCTTATAGTTTTACTTACTCTCCTCTCCGCAGACACACACTCCATAATTTAAAACCAAATGCTTGTGAGAAAGCTGGCTCATCATGCTTGCTGCCTCAAAGAAAGACTAAGGAAAAGAAAAAAAGTACAAAGAATTACTGTTTGACTGTTGTCCACAAGTACTCATAGTTCAGAAAAATTTCTCTGCCATAATAAAGATGAACTTTCTCCCACTCTCAGTATAAGTAGGCATAGAAGTGCTTTGGTCCCCTTATATGGACCTGCAACTGCCATCAACCTTCTGAAGAAACCCCTGGGTAAGCCTGGAATATGGAAATTAAAGTGAGAGACGGAGTGGTACAGAAACCATGAATGATGCCAGTCAAACAGGCTTGACCCGTAACATCTGAAATAGAGGACAGACGTACATACAACTAGAGGTAGATATTGGAGATAGTGGGAACTGAGGTAGATGGATGTAGCCTGTAAATAGCACTTCTAAAGAATTAAGAATGTGCAGATAAAATATCACGACATCTGTGTCAGGATACTAGCATAGTTTTAACTTCACTTTAATTCAACTAAACTTTGACTAAAACCGCTGGGTATGATTGTTCAGTGAATCATGATTACTAATACTGTGGTGTTCTGGATTAGAACAACTCTTTGGCTTTCACATAATCTTCCACTAACACCCTTTAAGATATTGTAACTATCATATCTTGCTATGTTCGGAGCTCTGGCAACTGCCCACGTGGTCTGCCTGCTAGCATCTCTGAATGATGCCCAGAGACATCCAGATTCACTAAGAATGTTCCTTAGTACAGTGCCTTTCACACTTTTTTAAAAAAATAAATGAAATTATAGAAGAACCTCTGTGTAAACCATAAAGAAAGCTCTGCAGAGCCAAGTTTGAAAATCCAGGGCCACAGTATATGCAGACATGTAATAATACTCCAAACATAATGCTAAATATAATTTGTTTGGAATTAAGTTATTATTATTTTATTGTACTTTAGGTTCTGGGGTACATGTGCAGAACATGCAGGGTTGTTGCATAGGTGCATACATAACCAGGTGGTTTGCTGCCTCCATTCCCCCTTCATCTACATCCAGCATTTTTCCCCCACGTTATCATTTTTTAAACAATTACATAATTTAAAAACCCTGTAATTCTGTAGCCCCACAAGAATATATCCTCAGAAAAGTCCTTGACATATTTAAAAATTACAATTTTGGAAAGCTACATATGAGTACATTGTATACATATGAGAGCACATCTTTAAACAGCATAAACTACATGAATTACATAAAGAACATACACACCTCTGAATAGTTTCTATGTGCTTTATCCAGAACTTTTAAAAGAACTTCTGTTTCATGCAGTTGGCCATAGTCTCCTACTTCTCTTCGTATGCCTTTAAAAATCTTTGTAAAAGTGCCTTGGCCAAGGCTTTCATTCTTCAAGAGAAAAACGTAAGAGAAAAGAATGAGTAAAGATGGAGAAAGAGGTCGGAACAAGAAAATATGTTCAATGAGGAAGAATTTTTTTAACCCATAAGCAAGTATTTCCCTTACAATCTAAACCCAGATTTGAGACTCCAAATTAATTCTTTTATTCTGCTTCCTTAATTAGTAATGAGAAAGAAAACAAGGATTGATGAATTCAGTGTATTTTGACTCTACCCGGTTTTGAAATTTCCTGAATGGACTATAATTGTCACTTTAAAAAAAATGGAGTCATTGTTTACCTACATTTGCTTACATGAGAATCATTTGTTTGCCTTTCCTACTAATACAACAGAGTGTGGTCTATAGAGGCAGAATATCTGACTTTTTCTTATTATCACTTACTAGTTCTATGACCTTGTACAGGCTGTTTTATCTCTGTGCTACAGCTGTCTTGGTTTCTTCATGTGAAAAATGAGAATAGTAATTATTTTTTCCATAGGATTGTTATGAACAGTAAGTGAATAAATACATAAAAATACTTAGTACAGTCATGACACATAGTAAATGTGCATTAAGTGTTAGCTATTACCAATAGTACCAGTATTTCTTGCATATCTTTATAAAGTAATTGTTGAAAGCCTACACTCTGAAGTAAGGCTGCCTTTGTTCAAATCCAAGCTCTGCTATTTATTAGTTTTTCAATATTAGTCAAGTTACCTGGCCACTCTGTTTCCTATTACTCACATGAGGATTCTTGTCTTTATCATTCTGGCTAATTCTGTTGTTTCCTTATAGAGCTCAGATATCAGCTGGTCTTTCTCATAATGCCTTCCATGTTCCTTAATCCTCTTTCATATGTTCCATTTCTTTCTCCCTAACTGCTGCATTGTTAATAATTTCTTCAGATCTATCTTGCAATTCACTAATTCTTGCTTCAGCTGTAATTTCCTTTTCAACCTGTATATTGTTTTAATGTCAATGAGCATATTTATAATTTCTATGCTTTTTTCCCTGAAATCTTTTTTGTTTGTTAAAACAATGTCTTATTTCTCCACGTTTTCAATTCCTTTTCTATCTTTAAACATTCATATGTATTTTAGAGTCTGTATCTGAAAATTCTGACAGAAAGTTACTGGACTTCTAATTTTGATGTTGATCAGTCTGCTGACTCTTACTTAATCCTGCAATCCTGCATTACTTCTTTGTACATTTCTAAATTTTCTATTAAAAGCTCATGTTTGGAATGGTTTTATCTGTGGAAATCATGGGTTGCCTACTTTAAGAGTATATGGTTCCAAAAAGATTTTTTATTTGTTTCTTTCAAGAACCACACAATATTAGGAGAGTACTACTTTTAATGTAGAGTTTCCCAGTCTATGTAGGTAGTATAATGAAGCCCAAATTCAAAAGCTCATGATGACAAATTCTTATGAAAGAATCCTTTTCCTCACTAGAAGCCCAATTAAAAGTGATGACATTGCTTTTCTTCTCTGCTTGCCCGTGAGTGAATTTTTCACATTGTGTATGTTGTTTTGCTGAGGATGTATTTACTTAATAGTCCTGGTTTTATTCAGGGATAGTCTCACTTTTAACTCCTGGCCTTGCACAAGTCTGAGACATGGCCCTTTTAAATCTTAACCCCCTTGATAAGTGTGGCTAATTACCAACCCTAATCAGCTGGCAGCCAAATTATCAGATCTTAGGTACTACAGTTGACCCTTAAACAACATGGGATTGAGGTGCACGGCTCCATTTATATGTGAATTTTTTTTTTTCAGTAAACGCAGTGGGCCCTCTGTACTGGCAAGGCAGTTCTGCATCTGCAAAGAAACCCAGATGGAAAATACAGTATTTCTGCACTCCAGCCTGGGAGATAGGGCAAGTGCCCCCTCTAAAAAAAATAAATAAATAATTAAAGAAAATATTTAGTTATTTTAAAAAAGAAATACAGTGTTCATGGGATGCAAAACCTACATATATGGAGGGCTAACTTCTCATATCCACAGGTTCCATAGGGCCAAAATAGAGGACTTAAGTATGCTCAGACTTTGGTATCCAAGCGTAATCCTGGAACCAATCCCTCAAGGCCACTGAGAGATGGCTGGATTTTGTTCTAATTTTTAATCCCTTGAATTCCCCTTTCTTGAGAACTTCAGAGTTAAGATATAAATTTTTGTGGATTTTTAATTTTTAATTTAAGATTTGTGAAGAATCATTTTTAAATTTCCAAAAAGAAATTTTAAATTCCATTCTTAGGATAATTAATTTTGCTCAGTTCTAACATGAAATTTGTATATTTTTCCTAAGAAAAATACTTAAATCACAACTAAATTTGTATACATTATAACAAAATGTTCCAAATGTCACCTGAATGTAAATCAAGAAAACAGATGTTGTTTAAAAAGGGCAAAAAAGATAGTATCAGTATCTAATGACTTACAAATATCAAATCTTCATTTCTAATTTTGTGAAACACCATTTGGTTCACGTTATTATGCCTCTGTAATGTCGGTGAGATTGGGACATCCGAAACACCATTCATTCTGAAGACTAGAAGGTTTGATTTATCTGAAAAAATAAAATACATATATATCATGTCAAAATACATTGAAAATAAAAGAGTAAAATGAAATGTGTTCTATATATAAGAAATGCTTAACTGCTCATTTTTTATAACAAGATTATTTTAAAGGTTAACTCATTGAACTTTGATGTCTTATTCTTACTTAACGCATTCAAAATTATGATCACTTCTTTAATTAATGTAATTTGAATTTTGATGTATTCCTGCCAGTTATTTCATTAATTCAAAATTATAGTCACTTCTTTAACTCATATCATTTTTCAGGAATTTTAATAACTTTTAATAATAAGTCTCATTATTTCAAGGGATTTCCAACTTTACTATATTTTAAAAATACAGAAATTGTGGCTCATGCCTGTAATTCCAGCACTTTGGGAGGCCAATGCAGGCGGATCATGAGGTCAAGAGATTGAGACCATCCTGGCCAACATGGTGAAACCCCGTCTCTATTAATAAAATACAAAAATTAGCTGGGCATGGTGGTGCGCGCCTATAGTCCCAGCTACTCTGGAGACTGAGGCAGGAGAATTGCTTGAATCCAGGAGGCGGAGGTTGCAGCGAGCCGAAATCGCACCACTGCACTCCAGCCTGGCACCTGGCAGCAGAGCGAGACTCTGTCTCAAAAAAACACAAAAACAAAAAACAAAATCCTCAAAGAATATGAAAATTTCTACTTAAAACAACATGAGAATTTAGTAGTGAGGTCTTCCAGCTCAATAAATAAGTGACATTATACCACACAATTATTATCCTTAAAATCTTATTTTAGAATAATTGAACTTCAAGTCACTACTAGACCACTGAAACCAAAGTAAACAATCTTATTTGATTGATGCTTGTACAAGAGAATAAGATAAAATTGACTTTTAGAGCTGCTTCTTTCATATAACCTTTTAAATCAGTGTACTGAAGATACTTCACACCACATACACAATCCATGACCAGTAATTTTAAAATAACTGGAAAATTATTTTACCTTTTGGCTTTGGGGGACAGCATTTTGTAAACTGGAAAATTATATTGTCTGAGCGAACAGTTTCCATCTGGTAACAATTCAAAAGATCTTTAAGGCTACTGAAGTTCTTCTTTGTCCCACTGAGGTTGTACTCTTCATTCTCATTTTTTGTAATCAAACAGTGTTTATATTCAATGACATTTTCTCGCTGTATAAGTTTAATTATAAAGAAAGGGAAGGAAATCACAATGGACATCATAGTGATTATTCTGACAAAAGGCTATCACAAGAACAAGCAATAGAATAAACATTTGAACCATGAATCCTGATGCAGTGTCGGTATAGTGATAGAAGTACTTGGTTCCTCAAAAGGGCAATTCACAATTTCTCAGCCTGTCAAAGTGGTTTAAAAGTTGATTTTATGAAAAAGCATGTAAGAAGGAAATGATAATTAATAACAATAATACCACTGTTAATAGTTTTCCATCATTTGTAAGATAAAGCCTAAAATGAATGTAGCAATATAGAGCTTTCCATGAGTTGGTTTCTACCTCCATCTCCAATCTCAGCTCCTGCCACTGCCAACTTACATACAACCTATTTTCCAGCCATGTTAGATGACTTAAATCATTTTAAGCAACTGCTATGCTGCTTCATGCCTTGATAACCCCTCATGCTATCTGTCTGCCTAAGAATGTATACCCACTTTTTCTGAGCAATGAACCTTTATTCAATCATCAAAACTCAGTTCAAGTACCACTTTTTCTATGAGGTCCTCTCTAATGCTCACCTTACTGCACAAGCAAAGGTGAACATCCAGCCATTTCACTGCACCACCATTGTACTTGTATAATTATCTTTAACAAATCATTTTTAATATTTTGCAGTTTTAAAATATTTGTCTTATGTACTATATTATGAACTTGTTCAACTATTTTTAAGGTGCATTTTATAAACACATTCATTCTACTTAGAAACATTTATATAAAATCTACCATTACCTCAAGGTCAGTCAAGTCCTTCCTATGCCAAATGACCTTTCTTAAAAATTGTAAACCTGTTTGTTACTGTCAGTATTTGCCTATGCTAGACAATTACAATGTTCAGTTTAGAATTTTTTTGTATACTTTAAAATTTTTGTTTCTCCAGTAGGTAAGTTTCTTTAAAGTAGGGCTATAGCATAAACTCTCTAATACATAGCCCACATTAGCCTTGGCACACACAGTGAACATAAAATATATATAGAGATATTTTGAATTGATAACTTGAATATAATATATTATTATCTGTTACAGTAAGAAGATACCTTGAAATTAGGAGAGATTACCAGTTTTACACAAAGGTAAGGTGATGGAGTAACCTACCTTCTGTAATTAATCTACCCTCTATATATGCTAAATTAAGTTCTATTTTAGGAAAATTTAAATAACTGAATAATAAAATTCTTACTTTCTCTTTTCTTAAAAATCAAGATAAATTTGAAAGCTGCTATAAAGTTTCTTAGGATTTATACCATGAAATTGCTTTGTAAGTGATAGTAAATAATCATAAATGAGATCCAAGATGATCTGTATTGACAGTGGGGTTTCATTGCAGTTTTACCTTCAAAACATACATTGTAGACCAATATTCTTAATATTAGAAAATCACTAGTTAAAAGTATTTTAATGTTTCTGTTTCTTTGTTATTGCCCTATTTTTCTCTAATTCTGTAACCACTGTTAACAGACAGAAAATTTGCTTCCAATTTATTTTGTTCTACATGATAAGGTAAAGATTTCCAGTTTTCAAAAAAAAAAAAAAAAAATCAAGACACTTGATGAAATACCTTTTGACACACTGGTAACACCAAAACATCAGAAAATAAAATAAATGTAAAATAAAAAGACATTATAAATTTTTTTTATATAAACCCTGGGAATTACATCTTATTTGTGCAGAATCTCTGAGGTAAATAAAGCATTAGTACACTAGTTATCATATCCAAAGCTATAATTCTGAGTATTAAAAAGGAAATATGGTAAATCAATATGGAGAGGAAATTAAATGAACTAAATAAAGTGTTACCACTAATAAATGTGACATACTAACCTCGACAGCAAAAGTCAGAAAATATTTATTAAAGTCCTTAGGACTGCATCGAAGTACATACAGTCCAGTCTGATTGCCTGCTTTCTTCAGTTTACTGATGGCAAAGTCCATTCTAAAGGTAAAGAAGAAGCAATCTGAATGATAATATAGCAAGAACCATAATATTATGACCAAATGTCATCTAAAAAAAAATCAAAAGTCAAATCTAAAACTGTCAGAATTGTCTCCTCTACTTTATATGTTTAGCAATAATCTTTCAATGGAAAAAAATCAAAGTACCAAGCTATTTTGCAGTAAGTTCAAACCACTACAAGGGGCAATCATATAGCTTTAAAAACCAGTGAAAGGTATTATAAGACAAAATCACAAAGAACAATCTGCTCATTTGATTTTTCTGCCTGCTGATTTCAACATTAGTATTTTTTTTAACTATACTCACTCTCAGAAAACTTCAATTAACTATACAGATAATATATCAGAAAATACTTACATCTCTTCTACCATAGCAGTTACTAACATAAAAATCTGAATGCATGATTTTACTAACTAGTATGATAACAAATTCTAAGAGAAGACTAATGGCAACTGGCAAAGACTACTGATTTTTAAAATTTGTGATGTTTTCTGAAGCTGCACACATCTTGAAAGAAAAGCAAAATATAATCTATAGAAAAGCAATAATCATTTTGGTTTCACTTATCACCTTATTTCTAACATACAAACCAATGTTTGCACATAGTAGGTACTCAGTAAATATAAGAATGTTTGAATGAATTGATGGATACATGAATAAAGGCAAGGAGTGCAGCTTTTTCATAGCAACCATATTCATTACTAAATAAATATTAAGCATAGACTAAAGCAAGTTTTTATATTACCCAAGATATATTTTCTCAAATATTTAGGGGTAGGTTAAATGCAAGGAACATAATATGCTCACGATCCCAGATTTTCTCTCTGTTCAAGTTATTCAAATCTGTTATCAACATAAAGCACATCCTAACTGAGAGATCATTAGGACTTAAGCCAAACAGATGTTATGCATGATAGCTGGCTTTACCCAGTATTAAAGTAAGGATCTACAACTGTGTGGGCCAATATGATAGTTACTAGCCACATGTCGCTACTTAAATGTAAAGAAATTTAAATTAAATTAAAATTCAGTTCCATGGTTGCACTAGCCACATCTCAAATACGAAACAGCCACATGTGGCTAGTGGCTACTGTGTTAAACAGCACAGATACAGAATATTTTCATCATTGCACGAAGTTCTACATAGCACTATTCTAGAAACGTGGATATAATATACATCTTGTGTTTGTACCTTTCAGTATAAAGAGTTGGACTATCCAAAAAAGAGAATTTTCAAATTTTGCACTGACTCCTTTGCAATATTTTTAAATTAATAAAACATAAATTGGAGGTATTTTTTAGTAACATTCAAGAGTGAATTAATCACACACAGGCATGATTAACAAATGTTAAACTTTTACCATTTATAAAAATATTATAGATTGGGATATAGATGGTAAATTATACACTAAATAATACTAATTACTATGTAATCTGATTGCAAATAGCCTTTTGTTTAAAAAAAACTTGTCAAACTATTTTTTTCCTAAACGTACATGTATCACTCTGTTATATTAACTTTTCTTTGTAAATATATCATTTACTTTTAAGTCTATATTACTTACGAAATTGGGCCATGACAGTTGCTTTGTATATTTTCAAGCACCGTTGGAGGTGCTACTTCTTTACAGAGGTAATGATGTGCATCTGCAGTTAATCTATAATAGCCATCAATTAATGACACGAAAGACAAAGCTTCCCTTAATGAGCTAAGTTCAATTTCCTAATCAGAGAAAAGAAAAAGAAACGACATCTTTCAGAAAATCAACCGCATGTTAAATATTGAAAATTTTCTTCATTTCATGTTTTTAGAGTAATTCTCCTAAATAAAATTTCTTCTAAATTGTTTACATGTCTTTTATGGCTCAGTCTGATATTTAATTCTTATGTATGATATTTAACATCCTCCTAAATACAATCATACCTTCCCAGTTACAGTTCACTCTGTATCCATCATTTTACTTTATTTTCCAATATCCTTCTTAGACTAACATACTAGTTACCTCAGCTAGAAATCTATGTAATATGATATAAAAGTTGGCATTAGAAATATTGACATTTTTAAATGCCAATTTTTTTCTTTTTTCTTTCTTTTTTTTTTTTTGAGACAGAGTCTTGCTCCATTGCCCAGGCTGAAGTTCACTGGCCTACTCTTGGCTCACTGCAACTTCCACCTCCCAAGCTCAAGCGATCCTCCCACCTCACCCTTATGAGTAGCTAGGATTTACAGGCATGTGCCACCATGCCCAGCTAATTTTTCTATTCTTAGTAAAGACAAGGTTTCACCATGTTGGCCGGGCTGGTCTCCAACTCCTGACCTCAAGTGATCCACTTACCTCGGCCTCCCAAAATGCTGGGATTACAGGTGTGAGCCACTGCATCAGCCTTATATACACTTACATACCAATTATATACTGCTAAAGTATTGATGCGACAAACTAGAATGTTAGGATATGTAGCTATGCTGTGTTTCCCCCTGCCCAGAGTCAGAATCTTGCTCTGTCACCCAGGCTGGAGTGCAGTGGCGTGATCTTGGCTCACTTCAACTTCTGCCTCCCAAGTTAAAACAATTTTTCTGCCTCAGCTGCCCGGGTAGCTGGGATTGCAGGCACACACCAAGAAGTCCAGCTAATTTATATATTTTTAGTAGAGACGGGGTTTCACTATGCTGGCTGGGCTGATCTCAAAGTCCTGACCTCATGATCCACCAGGCTTGGACTCCCAAAGTGCTGGGATTACAGATGTGAGCCACCATGCCCTGCCTGATTGTATCTTAACACATATGTGAACAAATAATCAGTCTAAAATGCAGTATGTTACTTAAATGGGAAAAGATATATACACACATAAAAATACTTTCATTTTTACATACAAAAAGTCAATTATATAATGAAAAAAAGCCCCATTTATAACAAAAATACAATATCAAGAATTAACAAAATTATTATTAGAAAAACTTTAAAACACTCTTGTAAGATGAAACTTTTTATTTTAATATATAGAAGATTAATCATGTTCTTGGTAAGAAAATTCAGTATCATAAAAATGTAAAAATCCTCTCTGAAGTAATTTTCTAATTTGTCTTAATCACAATAAAAATACCACTAGATACCAGAGGCTGTACCTACAAAAACAGGGCAAACATGAGATTTAGAAAATCAGATCCCATATAAAAGAGATAAAAAGATAGTTACCAGGATAAGAAAGGAATGACCAGAAATTACAGCTGTACAAAATAATAGCTGTACCTAGAGAGCTTCCAGTCCAGACTATCAAGTAAGATGCTGTGATCAAGGAGGTACTTCTCCATAAAAGTAAAAATGCTATAATATTTGACAGGTTTGCTTATGTGAAATACTGTATTAAGAAGTACACTACAGAGTTCTTGTAGAAAATGGAAATAAAGCTAGATACAAAGGAAAAACCATAAGGCAATAATTAGCTCCTGGAAAAAGTTACATAAGAATGAAAATGTGATCACAACATATTTCTTGGCCCAGCAATGAACAAAATTTCATAATCAAAGGGAACACAGAATAGGGTCCTAAACCAAAAATTATAATAACGAGACAACATGTTTGAACTATAACAGGTATTTAGTTAACACAACTAGCCAAAAAAAAAAATAATAATAACTAGGTACTATAAAAGATATCCTAAACAAAATTAAAAGACTTGGAGATTACAAACATTTACAACAAAGGATTATACACAACACATACTGTGAGAATAAAACCTATAAAACAATTAAAAAGAAAACTAGTCAAAGGATATGAAAAGGCAGTTGACAGAAGAATAAATATTAAAGCTGACCTATAAACACATGAGGTATTGCTCAATATCAGGTTCTAATTAAGGAAGTGAAATACAACAGGATGGCACTGTTTTACCCATTGATTTGGCAGAAAAATTAAAAGATTGATAATATCCAATGTTGGCAAAGGGTACTAGAAGAGAGGTGTACAGATACATTGGAAACACCATTTGAGAAGTACTTTAATAGTCTATCAAAGTTGTAAATATTCACGCCCTTTGAACTAGCAGTTCACTAACTGGTATCTCTCCTAGTGATATACAGGCACATTTTGTTTTACTGCACTTCCCCTTATTGCTCTTCCCACATATGGCATTTTTTTCATATAAATTGAAGGTTTCTGACAAACTTACGTGGAGCAAGCACAAGTCTATCGGTGCCATTCTTCCAATAGCATATGCTTACTTCCTGTCTGTGTTACATTTTGGTAATTTTCACAAAATTTGAACTTATTATTATTATACATATTATTGTGATCTGTGATCAATGACCTTTGACGTAACTATTGTACAGATGTCCCTCAGAATACAAGGGGGATTAGTTACAGGACCCCTGCATATACCAAAATCTGACCATATTCAAGTCCTGCAGTCAGTCCTGCAGAACTCCCATATACAAAGTGTCAACCCTATGTATATACAGGTTTTGCATCCTGTGACTACTATATTTTCCATCCATGTTTGGCTTAAAAAAAAAACTGCAAATAATTGCACCCACACAGTTCAAACCTGTGATGTCCAAGGGTCAACTGTAATTGTTTTGGGATGCCACATGCTGGGCCTATATAAGATGGTGAACTAAAGTGATAAATTTGTATATTTTCTGACAGCTCCATCAAATGGCTATTTCGCTTTCTTTTTCCCTCTCCTCAGGCCTCCCTATTCCCTCAGACACAACTATAATGAAACTAGGCCAATTAATAATCCCACAGTGGCCTGTAAGTATTCAAGTGAAAGGAAGATTCACCCGTCTCTCACTTTAAATCAAAAGCTAGACATGATTAAGCTTAGTGAGAAAGGCATGTTGAAAGCCAAGGCAGGCTGAAAACTAGGTCTCTTGCACTAAAAAGGCAAGTTATGAATGCAAAGGTAAAGTCCTTGAAGGAAACTGAAAGTGCTACTCCTGTGACCACATAAATTATAGGAAAGTCAAACAGCCTTATTGATGATACAGAGAAAGTTTGAGTGGTCTGGATAGATCAAACCAGCCACAACATTCCCTTAAGCCAAAGCCTAATCTAAAGCAAGACCCTAATGCTCTTCAATTCTGTGAAGACTGAGAGAGGTGAGGAAGCTGCAGAAGAAAAGTTGGAAGCTACCAGAGGTTGGTTCATGAGATCTAAGACAAGAAGCCATGTCCACAGCCTAAGTGCAAGGTAAAGTGTGGAAGCTACCACAAGCTATCCAGAAGATCTAGCAAGGGTCACTGATAAAGATGGTGACACTAACAAGATTTTCAAATGTAAACAAAACAGCCTTCTATTGGAACAATATGACATCTAGGACTTCCACAGCTAGAGAGGAGAAATTAGTGCTTGGCTTCAAAGCTTCCAAGGACAGGCTAACTCTCTTGCCAAGGGCTAATGTAATGCCACTGGTGACTTGAAATTCAAACCAGTCCTCATTTACCATTCCAAAAGTCCTAGGGCTCTGCGAATTATATTAAGTCTACCCTGCCTGTGCTCTATAATTGGAACAAGGCTTGGATGACAGCACATCTGTCATCTGTTGTTTATAGCATGGTTTAATTTTTTTTTTTTTTTTGAGATGGAGTCTCACCCTGTCACCCAGGCTGGAGTGCAGTGGCATGATCTCAGCTCACTACAACTTCCAACTCCCGGGTTCAAGCAATTCTCCAGCCTCAGCCACCCAAGTAGCTGGAATTACGGCTCGTACCATCATGCCTGGCTAATTTTTTGTATCTTTAGTAGAGACAGGGTTTCACCATGGTGGCCAGGCTGGTCTGAAACTCCTGACCCCATGGATCCACCTGCCTCAGCCTCCCAAAGTGCTCAGATAACAGGCATGAGCCACCACGCCTGGCCCAGTTTACTATATTAAGCCCATTGTTGAAATCTGCTCAGCAAAAAAAGAGCTCTGACAGAGATGTAAAAGGATATTCATGTTATTTCCATGCCTGCTGACACAGCATTCATTCTGTAGCCCATGGATCAAAAAGCAATTTCAACTTTCAAGTCTTATTATCTAAAAAATACATTCTGTAAGGCTAAGCTGCCATAGATAGTGTTTCCTCTGATGGACCTAGGTAAATGGAAAAACTTATGGTAAGGACTCACCATTCTTGATGCCAGGAAGAACACTAGTGATTCACAGAAGAAGATCAATGTGTTAACATTATCAGAAATTTAGAAGAAGTTGATTCCAACCCTCATGGATAACTTTGAGGGGTTCAAGACTTCAGTGGAGAAAGTCACGAGGATGTGGTAGAAATAGCAAGAGAACTAGAATTAGAAGTAGAGCTGAAGATGTGATTGAATTGCTACAATCTCAAGATAAAACCTGGACAAATGAGGAGTTGCTTCTTATGCAAGAGTAAAAAAAAAATGGTTTCTTGAGATGGAATCTAGTCCTGGTGAAGATGCTGTGCATGTTGTTGAAATGACAACAAAGGATTTAGAACAGTTTAGTAGATAGAGCAGTGGCAGGGTTTGGGAGGACTGACTCATTTTGAAAGAAATTCTACTGTAAGTAAAATGCTACCAAACACCATCATCATCATATGCTACGGAGACATCTTTCCCGAAAGGAAGAGTCTACTGATGCAGTAAATTTCGTTGTTACCTTATTTTAAGAAATTGCTTCAGCCACCTCCAACGTTAACCAACCATCAACCTGATCAGTCAGCAGCATCAACATCAAAGTAATACTCTCACAAGCAGAAAGATTATAACTCTGAAGGCTCAAATTATCATTAGCATTTTTTAGCAATAAAGTGTTTTAACTTAATTTTTAAGATATAATGCCGTTGCATATTACTCACAATAGTAAAAAATTAAAAAGCGACCTGAATATTCATTGATGGATAAATGAATAAACAAATGTGATATATACACAACAGAATACATGTATATATTAAAAACGAGGGAAACTCTGATACATGCTATAATACAAATGAACCTTGAGTACATTATGCTAAGTGAAACAAGCCTGTCACAAAAAGACAGTATTGTTTGATTCCACTTATATGAGGTATCTAGAGTAGTCAAATTCATAGAATAAAGTAGAATGGTCGTTGCAAGGAGTGGGAAGAGAGGGAAATGGTGAGTTGTTATTAAATGGGTGTAGACTTCAATTTTGCCAGATAAAAGAGTTCTGGAAATTGGATGCACAATAATGTGAATATACTTAACACTACTAAAGTGTACACTTAAAAATGAGTAAGATGCTAAATTTTATATTATATATATTTTATATTTTACCAAAATTAGAAATAAACTCCAGAATGAAGAGGTTACTAACACAGAATAGACTGTGAAAATGCAATAATAAGCAAAAATTGTATTTCCTATATCCATACATAATTTGGTGAGGAAAATATACAGAGAAAAAGTTACTAATCTTAATAAACAGAAAAAGCATAACATATCATGAATAAAATTCAGCAAGAAACATGATGTATCAATATAAATAAAATGATCCCCAATAATTTCTGAAAAACATAATACTTGGGTACAAGGAAAAATACAGTGTATCCCTAGAACAGAAAACTTAATATGAGAAAGAAATGTCAATTCTTCTCTATTTGTTACACAATTCCAACAAATTGTCAGTATAGTATTTTTAAGGAGCCTTATGAATAGTCAGCAAAGAAGGTAGTGTCACACTTAAGGGCTTAGGTTTTCAAATCATATATTTGAATTTAAATAGCCCTACTACTTGACCAACACTGTGCCCTTGGAAAGTTACTTAACTTTTCTGTATTGCAGACTTAAAAATTAAGCCAAGTCCAAATACAATCCCATAGAGAAGTTCATTAGATTAACCACAGGATGTTCACATTAGGATCAGTAAACTATCCCAGAAACATTTATTACAGATCTACAATGGGGTTGATAATTAATAATTCCTTTCATGTGTCCATAAAATATTTATCAAGCTTTTTCTAAACTAGGCCCTGAACACTGTGTAAGGTGCAGGGGGTACAAACACAGATAAAAACATGATCCTTCAAGAGGCTTACAGTCTACTAAGCAGTAGATAACGCTATCATATTTTTATCTAAGAACAGAAAACTAGGCTGAATAAAGTGAGCTGCAAGTTAGTTACAATTTTGGCAATATAACCCTGGAACAGTCAGATAGGTAAGCCATATATATACTTAAGATAAATAGACAAATAACATTAATATGATTAGTTCAAGCCAGAAAGGGTCAAGAAGCATCTGAGTTAAAAAGAAGACAGAGCCAGATAAATAAGAAACTTAAGAGCAAAGCACAAAATAATTCATTTCTTCCCTTTACATTAAAGTAAATTAGATTCCTGAAGCTATTTAAAGAAAGAGAAAGGGTTAATCTTTTAGCATCAACCATGTCTTACAGCTTGGGTGGGGCTGACCTGGGATTGGTTTACATTTTGTTATATAAATTCCAGACAGTATTGTTTTACTTTTCTCCTTTAATTAGGCAGT
The DNA here is from genome assembly GCF_009761245.1 of Sapajus apella. Lineage (NCBI taxonomy): Eukaryota > Metazoa > Chordata > Mammalia > Primates > Cebidae > Sapajus > Sapajus apella. The sequence goes on along the minus strand of NW_022436964.1, from coordinate 21,309,745 downwards.
ATAACTAGCACACACACATCCCTGTTGATAAAATATTTTAGTCAGGGGTGAGCGTTACATCAGGGAACTAGTATAATCTAGAGATGGGGGAAAAAGTAACTGGTGCTTTGCTAATCATAAATATGAGTTTAAAAAGTACTGTATAGTACAAGAAACTCTGTAGGAAAATGCTGATAGTAATACAAAAAGCTAGATGTTATCAAAAAGCATACTGAATGGATGTTTATGTTTAGAGTTATATTTAACTACAATCAAAGTTCCTATAAGAAAATAATTTTGGTACTAAGATTCTAAAATACATGTTTCTGAGAACTGTAAAATGAAACCATTAATCAATCATAAAGCAAACTTACCAGATTTTTACCATCTTGCTTATGGATAGTCACAACTCTGCTTTCATTTGAACCCTCTTGGTTTGCTTGCTTAATACTGACATCAATAATATTAGGAAAATCACAATACAACTGTAAATCCTATAATTAAAAGCAGGTAGAATTTATAGAGCCATTTTAAAACAATACTTATGAAGAAGACAACATTCTTTCAAATTATTTAAAATAAAAAAGGTATTGATAACAATAGATAATTATTAAATGTGATTTCCTCTCTCAATCTAACCCTAAGACTATGCTGCATCTTGCTTGACTTAAACATGAGAGCACTAAATGATGCCAGGAATCTAAAATGTGCTATGGCACTCTTCAATTCAATTAACATTAGTAGAAACCACTGCCAGAATTGGAAATGTGACTACCAAAGATGAAAAATAAAAAAACAAATCCCTCTAAATCTCTAGTAACAATCTATGAACAACACAGATATTAACAAACTTAAAACTTGCAATGCGAACCTTAAAAAATTTAATTAACAGGTGTACATCATAAAATCAATTAATATTAATATTTTCTAATTAATGATTTTTATAATTATGCCTTCTACTACCATTAATAGTGAAAGAAAGGCAAAAGACCTTTAAAATCACTCTAGAATTTGATACCTTTCTGAAACCATAATATAGCCATTGCTAATTATTTTGTCCTAAAAAGTTAAATGAAAAAACCATTTATGAATAGCAAAAGAAATATATGACCTTGATGGCTTCACACTATTAAAAACTTCTACTTCTATCAAATGGGAGAAATGTAAGACCATGTTGCAAATGATTAAAATTACTTTGTTTTTATTTCCATTCTACTTAAAATAACAAAAAATGAGAACATATCATTAAGGATTACCTGTTCTGTCAGTGTCTCACTTTCTTTATGTTTCCCTCTTGACCACTGAATTCCACCGTTTCCAGTTATTATAATGGTTGCAAAAATCTCCTCACCTGAAGGACCACTTCCAGGTTCTTTTACTTCAAATTTCTCTGTGTAGAAGGCAGACTGCAGAGTTTCCAGATTTATAAGATACTTAAGTTTCAAGTTTCTGGCAGTGGCTTTGCATTGGCTGAACTGCTGAATAAATCTGCGAAATCTGTACCTTATTCGCTTCCTTGTCAAAATGTGATAATCTTGGATCTTTGCTCGAATACATTTTGGTAAGAATGTCTTGTAGCTAGGGATAAAGAGCACACACAGGAAAAACAAAACAAAAATTGGAAGATAAATCTAAAAGCTGAAAGAGAAGTTACCACCTTTTTCCATGATTAAGTAGGCATTACAACACAGTGGTCAAGAGGAATAAGTTGACATAACCTCCATCCACAAAGTATAAAACTTTAATATTTTATTTGATGATATAAATATATCTACACATTCTCTTTAAGTTATCATCAGTGTTTACAATAGAAGACGTTAATCTTCTTCCCCTAATGAATCCTCAGTCTAGTTAATAATAGAGTCTCTAAAAGTTCATTTTCTCTACTTCATATACCAGAGCTAATGGTTTATAAGATAATATTTTTGGCACATATTGTGCTGTGCTGCAAATATTTCCTATGATGTACTCCCAAGTATACCTGCATTTTGGAAATTGTTACATTTTGTTGGAAGCTATTTTCATTATGCAAACATACATACATATACATATATATATATATATATATATATATATATAAATTATTTTGTTAAGCCAGCTTCAACTCCTAATAATTCCTTTGTGATCAAAACAATTCCATTTAGAAATGTTCTGACTTTTCTGTACATTCATCTCTAAGTACAATATTCTAAAGAAGGTAGATAATTTATTTCTCTGCTTCTAAATAACATATTACTTCTAAAGTACAATTAAATAATTTTCCATGCCTTAATATATGCTAATCTTTCTTCTAATCACCCATCTCCATCTAGTTACTCATTCTCCAAGGCTCAGCTCAAGCATCATCAAATCCAGGAAACCTTTCTGGTCCTCATTCTATGACATATTAGATGTGGAATCCACAGACACAAAGGGCTTGCTGAATTAATGTTTTTCCCATCTAAAATTAATATCTCTTAATCCCACATTTCCCTCGAGCCACAGCCTATCTGGCCTCTTTTTGAAAAAATGTACATAGCCATTTCCATTTTCTTGCTTTCCATCTATCCCTCAACTCATTCCAATGTAGCTTCTGTTCCATCATTTCAAGAGAAACTGCTCTTGCTAAAACCAAGAAAGATATATCCATGTTGTTAAACCCACATTTCCACATGGCACAAGAAACAAAAGAAAAATTGGGCAAATTAGACTACTTCAAAATTAAAACTTTTGTGCTACAAATGATACCTTCAGGAAAGTAAAATAACAATACACAGAATGGGAAGAAATACTTGCAAATCATAAATATGATTGTATGTGGAGACTTGTATCCAGAATATAAAAAGAATTTTTTAAACTCAGTAAGACAAATATGAGCAATGAATTCAAATAGACAGTTCTCTAAAGAAGACACACAGATAGCCAGAAGTACATGAGAAGATGCTAAACATCAGTAGTCATTAGAGAAATGAACATCAAAACTAGAATGAGATAGCACTTTCACCTACTAGGAGGGGTAAAATAAAGACAGAAACAAGTGCTGAAAGAGTTGGAACTCTTGATGCACTGCTAGTGGGAATGTAAAGTGGCACAGCTACTTTTGAAACATCAAGTAGTTCCTCGGAAAGTTAAACAGAGATACCATATGATCCAGGAATTCCACTCTTAAATATATGCGTAAGATAAATGAAAAAACACATCCACAAAATTATTCACATACAACTGTTCATAGCTTCATTAGTCACAACAGCCAAAACATGGAAGCAACCCACATTTTCATCAAGTGAAAAACAAATAGGCAAAATGTGATATATCCATATAATGCAGTATGATTCAGCAATAAAAAGAAATGAAGTACTGATACATTCTACAACAAGGATGGACCTTGGAAACATCATACTAAGTGAAAGAAGCCAGACAAAAAAATGCCGCACCACATTTTGCATAATTCTATTTATACAAAATGTTTGAGACAGGAAAATCCACACAAACAGAAAGATTTTGTTTCCAGAGGCTGGGGGAAAGTGGGATGAGGACTGAATGCTAATGGGCATGGGATTTCTTTCAGAAAGCATGAAAATGTCCTAAAATTAGATTGTGGTCATCTTAATACAACCCTGTGAATATACTACAAAGTATTAAATTGTACACTTGAAATGGATGAGATTTATGATTTATAAATTGTATCTCAATAAACTCTTAAAATATGGAATCTTATATGAATGTTTACTATCTACACTATTTTTAAAGTAAAGCAGTAAAAAAGAAATATGCAGCATTTTGCATGTGTGTTTATATCCTGACTAAGAGCACAAGTTAAAAGAATCAGACAAATAGAGTTACTAGACAGTTATTAGGCTTAAGACACTAGACTAAATAATGTAGGGAGAAGTGTTATAGATGACATGATTCTCGACCTGGAAGAAACTACAATCTACATAGAAAGACTGTGCCAAGACTTTGGATGACATCATGGTTTCCAAAGCAGAAATATCCCACAATAGCCTAAGTCTAGAGATGGCTTCATATTTATAACATTCATCTGCAATGGGCCAAAGCTTCCGTTCTTCAACTGCATTCCCCTCAATTCCGTTGGTTTCTATGTAACCACATCTAAGATATAACCTGCAACTGTGTTCTACTATAACCTGGCATACAGCAAGTATTCAATAAAAAGCTGTTGAATGAATGAATGAATGTGGATATTTTCCCCGCTTTGGGCTTTGGACTTTTCTATATTCCGGATTCCTAAAATCATACTCTATGGCCTACCCTCTTGGGTTAAGGCCTAACAGACATCTGAAAGTCAAACAAGAATATTTAAAACCAAAAAGAGAAACACAGAAATTGATACTTTGTAAATTGGGTATGTAACTGTTTTGATGACACTCAGCAAAGAAACTACTGAAGACAGTTACTAGAAGAACAATTTCAAAAAAGGGAGCTTTAACCACATTCATGACATACTCAAATTTTTAATCTGGAAAGTATGTAATAAAATACATATGAAGCCTTCAAACTTAAAAAAAGTCAAAGCATTCTCATAGTTGTATATACCTTTTTAAAGGAATATATACTTTTTTAAAGTAGTTTTATAGCTTGTAGAGTTTCAAAAAACTGTTATTTGTCATGATAGTCAAGTTCAATATGCAGAAGAATAATTTGGAGACTACTCAGATTGGATTACTTGTGTAAGAATACCCTAGAGATCCAAGATGGCCAAATAGGAACAGCTCCGGAGTGCAGTTCCCAGCAAGAACAGCACAGAGGGTGAGTATTCACCACATTTCCAAACAAGTTTTCACTGCCCACAGACCAGGAGATTCCGTGGCACAAAAAGTGCCATGAGTTTTCAGCACAGCGGTTTCAGCCAGTGCCAAGTCGGCACATATAAGCTCACACAAGTCTGGGCTGCCTTTTTGGCTGGTGGCCGGAAGGCCTGGAAGACAGAGCCGCCTATTCAAATGAAAGGGAGAGGGCTGAGACAGGGAGCCAGGGGATCTGGCTCGGCAGGTACCACCCCGACAAAACAAGCAATGTGGAACACTCTGGCCTGAGAGTTTTGCAGCAAGCGCAACTGGACCCAGGACCATCCAGCTCAGTGTGGGGATGGGCATCCTCCCGTACCAAGGCAGTCCACCACTACCTAGGCAATTCAAACAGCAGCAGGGCTGAGCCTGCAGCAGCTCAGCAATGCCTCTGCTGGCAGACTGTGACTAGACTACTGCGTGGAGGGCAAGGCATCTATATAAAAAGGCAGCAGCCCAACAGGGACTTATAAATAAAGCCGACCTTCCTAGGACAGAAAACCAGGGAAAAGAGGCGGTTATGAGTTCAGCTGCAGCAGACCTAAAGGTACCTGTCCAGCAGCTCTGCATGGAACAATGGAGGTCCCAGCACAGCACTTGAGCTCCAATGAGGGACAGACTGTCTCCTCAAGCAGCTCCCCAACCCCCATATACCCAAAGAGACACCTCACAGAGGGGAGCTCAGGCCAACATCTGGCAGGCACTCTTCTGGGACGAAGATAGCAGAGGTAGAAACCTGCAGCAACCCTTGCTGTTCTGCAGCCCCCACGGGCGATCCCCAGGTGAGCAGGGTCTGGAGTGGACCTCCAACAGTCCTGTAGCAGAGGGGACTGACTGTTAGAAGGAAAACTAAGAAGCAGAAAGAAATATCCTGAACATCAACCAAAAAGACGTCCACTCAGAGACCCCATCCGAAAGTCACCAACTACAAAGACCACAGGTAGATAAAACCAATAAGATGGGAAGAAATCAGCATAAAAAGTATGAAAACACCAAAAACCAGAACACCTCTCCTCCTCCAAGGGATCACAACTCCGCACCAGCTAGGGATCAAAGATGGATAGAGAATGAATCTGATGAATTGACAGAAACGGGCTTCAGAAGGTGGGTAATAAACTTCTCTGAGCTAAAAGAACATGTGCAAACCCAATGCAGAGAAACTAAAAACCTAGAAAAAAGGTTAGATGAGATGCTAACTAGGATAAACAGCTTAGAGAAGAATATAAACGACTTGATGGAGCTGAAAACCATGGCACGAAAACTTCGCAAAGCATACGCAAGTTTCAATAGCCAAATTGACCAAGCAGAAGAAAGGATATCAGAGATTGAAGATCAACTCAACGAAATAAAATGAGAAGGCAAGAATAGAGAAAAAAGAGTGAAAAGAAATGAACAAAGTCTCCCAGAACTATGGGATTATTTGAAAAGACATAATCTACGTTCGACAGGTGTAACTGAATGTGATGGAGATAATAAATCTAAGCTGGAAAACACTCTTCAGGATATTATCCAGGAAAACTTCCCCAGCCTAGCAAGGCAGGCCAATATGCAAGTCCAGGAAATACAGAGACCACCACAAAGATATTCCTCAAGAAGAGCAACCCCAAGGCACATAATCGTCAGATTCATGAGGGTTGAAAAGAAGGAAAAAATGCTAAGGGCAGCAAGAGAGAAAGGTTGGGTTACCCACAAAGGGAAGCCCAAAGACTAGACTCACAGCAGATCTCTCTGCAGAAACTCTACAAGCCAGAAGAGAGTGGGGGCCAATATTCAACAGCCTTAAAGAAAAGAACTTTCAACCTAGAATTTCATATCCAACCAAACTAAACTTCATAAGCAAAGGAGAAATAAGATCCTTTAAGGACAAGCAATTGCTCAGAGATTTCATCACCACCAGGACTGCCTGACAAGAGCTCCTGAAAGGAGCAATAAACAAGGAAAGGAACAACCAGTACCAGCAACTCCAAAAATGTACCAAATGGTAAAGACCATCGACATAATGAAGAAAATCTGTCAACTAACAGATAAAACAACCAGCTGACATCAAAATGGCAGGATCAAATTCACACATAACAATGTTAACCTTAAACATAAATGGAGTAAATGCCCCAGTCAAAAGACACAGACTGGCAAGTAGGATAAAAAGGTCAAAACCCATCAGTGTGCTGTATTGAGGAAACCCTGAATACACATGGGCTAAAAATAAATGGATGGAGGAAGATTTATCAAGCAAATGGAGAGCAAAAAAAAAGCAGGAGTTGCAATCCTAGTCTCTGAGAAAATGGACTTTAAACCAACCAAAATCAAAAGAGACAAAGAAGGGCATTACATAATGGTAAAAGGAACAATGCCATCAAGAAGAGCTAACCATCCTAAATATATACGGATCCAGAACAGGAGCACCCAGGTTCATAAAGCAAGTTCTCAACAACCTATAAAGAGACTTAGACTCCCACACAATAATAGTGGGAGACTTTAACACTCCACTGTCAATATTAGACAGATCAATGAGACAGAAAATTAACAAGGATATCCAGCACCTGAACTCAGATCTGGACCAAGCGGACCTAATAAACGTCAACAGAACTCTATACCCCAAATCCACAGAATATATATTCTTCTCACCACCGCATGGCACCTACTCTAAAATTGACCACATAATTAGAAGTAAATCACTTCTCAGCAAATTCAAAAGAACAGAAATCATAACAAACAGTCTCTCAGACCACAGTACAATCAAATTAGAACTCAGAATTAAGAAACTAACTCAGAACCATACTACTTCATGAAAACTGAACTAATAGCTCCTGAATGTCAGCTGGATAAACAAAGAAATGAAGACAGAAATAAAGATGTTCTTCGAAACCAACGAGAAGGAAGAAACAACATACCAGAATCTCTGGGATACATTTAAAACAGTGACTAGAGGGAAATTTATAGCAATAAATGCCCATATGAGAAGCAAGGAAAGATCTAAAATCGACACCCTATTGTCAAAATTGAAAGAACTGGACGAGGAAGATCAAAAAAACTCAAAAGCTAGCAGAAGACAAGAAATAACTAAGATCAGAGCAGAACTGAAGGAGACAGACACAAAAAATCCTTCAAAAAATTAATAAAAAATCCAAGAGCTACTTTTTGGAAAGATCAACAAAATAGACCACTAGCCAGATTAATAAAAAAGAAACGGGAGAAGAATCAAATAGATGCAATAAAAAATGATAAAGGGGATATCACCACTGACTCCACAGAAACACAAAATACAACCAGAGACTACTACAAACAACTCTATGCACATAAACCAGTAAACCTGAAAGAAATGGATAAATTCCTAGACACCTGCACCCTCCCAAGCCTAAACCAGGAAGAAGTTGAAACCTTGAAAAGACAATCACAAAGGCTGAAGTTGAGGCAGTAATTAATAGCCTACCAACCAAAAAAAGTCCTGGTCCAGACAGGTTCACAGCTGAATTCTACCAGATGTAGAAAGAGGAGCTGGAATCATTCCTTCTAAAACTATCCCAAACGATACAACAGAGGGAACCCTTCCGAAATCATTTTATGAGACCAACATCATCCTGATACCAAAACCCGGCAGAGACTCAACAAGAAAAGAAAACTTCAGGCCAATACCCATGATGAACATAGATGCAAAAATCTTCAATAAAATATTGGCAAACCGATTGCAACAGCACATCAAAAAGCTTATCCATCACAATCAAGTAGGCTTCATCCCGGGGATGCAAGGCTGGTTCAACATACCCAAGCCTATAAATGTAATCCACCACATAAACAGAACCAAAGACAAAAACCACATGATTATCTCAATAGATGCAGAGAAGGCCTTTGAAAAAATTCAACAGCCCTTATGCTAAAAACTCTCAATAAACTAATTATCGAAGGAACATATCTCAAAATAATAAAAGCTATTTACGACAAACCTACAGCCAATATCATACTGAATGGGCAAAAGCTGGAAGCATTCCCTTTGAATTCTGGCACTAGACAAGGATGCCCTCTCTCACCACTCCTATTCAATATAGTATTGGAAGTTCTAGCCAGAGCAATTAGGCAAGAAAAAAAAATAAATAAAGGGTATTCGCTTAGGAAAAGAGGAAGTCAAATTGTCTCTATTTGCAGACAACCTGATCATATATTTAGAAGACCCTATCATCTCAGCCCAAAATCTCCTAAAACAGATAAGCAATTTCAGCAAAGTCTCAGCATACAAAAATCAATCTGCAGAAATCACAAGCATTTCTACGCCCAATAACAGACTTAAAGAGAGCCAAATCATGAGCAAACTCCCATTCACAATTGCTACAAAGAGAATAAAAAACCTAGGAATCCAACTAACAAAGGATGTAAAGGACCTCTTCAAAGAGAACTACAAACCACTGCTCAAGGAAATAAGAGAGGACACAAACAAATGGAGAAACATTCCATGCTCATGGTTAGAAAGAATCAATATTGTGAAAATGGCCATACTGCCCAAAGTAATTTATAGATTCAATACTATCGCCATCAAGTTACCAATGACCTTCTTCACAGAACTGGAAAAAAACACCTTACACTTCATATGGAACCAAAAGAGAGCCCACATAGCCAAGACAATCCTAAGCAAAAAGAACAAAGCTGATGGCATCAGGCTACCTGACTTCAAACTATACTAAAAGGCTACAGTAATCAAAACAGCATGGTACTAGTACCAAAACAGATATACAGACCAATGGAACAGAACAGAGGCCTTGGAGGCAACACCACACATATATAACCATCTGATCTTTGACAAATCTAACAAAAACAAGCAATAGGGAAAGAATTCCCCATTTAATAAATGGTGTCAGGAAAACTGGCTAGCAGTGTGCAGAAAGCAGAAACTGGACCCCTTCCTGACACCTTACACTAAAATTAACTCCAGATGGATTAAACACTTAAACATAAGACCTAACACCATAAAAACCCTAGAAGAAAACCCAGGCAAAACCATTCGGGACATAGGCATAGGCAAGGACTTCATGACTAAAACACCAAAAGCATTGGCAACAAAAGCCAAAATAGACAAGGGGGACCTAATTAAACACCAGAGCTTTTGTACAGCAAGAGAAACAATCATTAGAGAGAACCAGCAGCCAACTGAATGGGAAAAAATTTTTGCAATCTACCCATCTGACAAAGGGTTAATATCCAGAATCTACAAAGAACTAAAACAGATTTACAAGAAAAAACAAACAAACCCATCCAAAACTGGGAGAAGGATATGAACAGACACCTTTCAAAAGAAGACATATATGAGGCCAACAAACATATGAAAAAATGCTCATCATCACTGATTATTAGAGAAATGCAAATCAAAACCACATTGAGATACCACCTCTCGCCAGTTAGAATGGCGAGCATTAAAAAATCTGGAGACAACAGATGCTAAACAGGACCTGGAGAAACAGCAACACTTTTACACTGTTGGTGGGAGTGTAAACTAGTTCAACCATTGTGGAAGACAGTGTGGCACTTCCTCAAGGACCTAGAAATAGAAATTCCATTTGACCCAGCAATCCCATTACTGGGTATATACCCAAAGGATTATAAATCATTCTGTTATAACGACACATGCACACATATGTTCATAGTGGCATTGTTTACAATAGCAAAGACCTGGAACCAACCCAAATGCCCATCGATGATAGACTCGACTAGGAAAATGTGGCACATATACACCATGAAATACTATGCAGCCATAAGAAACCATGAGTTTGTGTGCTTTGTAGGGACATGGATGAATCTGGAAACCATCATTCTCAGCAAACTGATACAAGAACAGAAAATCAAACACCGCATGTTCTCACTCATAGGCAGGTGTTGAACAATCAGAACACATGGACTCAGGGAGAGGAGCATCACACACTTCGGTCTGTTGGGCGGGGCCAAGGGAGGGACAGTGGGGGTGGGGTGGGGTGGTTGGGAGGGATAACATGGGGAGAAATGCCAGATGTAGGTGACAGGGGATGGAGGCAGCAAACCACATTGCCATGTGTTTACCTATGCAACAATCCTGCATGATCTGCATATGTACCCCAGAACCCAAAGTACAATTTAAAAAAATAGAGAGAAAAAAGAAAAGAATACACTAGAGCACCTGGAGAAATTCATATTTGTGGGCATCACCTTGGATTTACTGAATACAAATCTCTTGGATTAGGACCCAGAAATCTTTGATTTTAACAGGCACTCACATGATTCTAATATAAATAAAATATACACCACCATGTGGGAAATACTTATTCAGGACATTTATATAGCCAACAGGAAGATCTACTATGACAAAGTATGCCTCCAGGTGTTTCTTTGGTTCCTCTGAACTTACCTAGTCTTCTCAGAATAAATGAAATCACATAATAGATATTATACCTATGACATCTCCTGTAGTACAATGCTTTCAATAATTTCATCTTACAAAGCATGTGTTACCCCCAATAAATAAAAGTTACCCATATGACTTTTTATTACAGGTTGACCTCTTCCAAATATATGAAATCTGAAATATTCCAAATTCCAGAACTTTTTGAATGTTAACATGATGTTTAAAGGAAATGCCCATTAGAGCATTTTGGATTGGCGGTACCCAACTGGTAAGTACAATACCTATATTCCAAAATCTGAAAATATCCAAAATCTGAAACATTTCTGATCCCAGGCATTTTAGACAAGGAGTACTTAACTAGTATTATAAAATCAAAAGACATGGGTAAGTCCAGAAAATAAGTATGAATTATATGAAATCTCTAACTATTCACACTTATGTATAAGGATTTGCAAAAGAAAATTACCTGATAGAATTATAGATGGCCAGTGGAGTTTGATCCTTTTCTTTAGCTATTCTCATCATATCTAACACTGCCATCCCAAGACATTCTTCCTGAGTTTCATGAGTCACAGGTACCTTTATCCATCCATGCACAAAATCATGCCGCCACTAAAAGCAAAAATTTACAAGGAAATATCTCACTGTAAGTTTCATTACCATGTTTTAATCTACAACTGTATTTTAATCACAATTTTCAGAACATGTCCATTTACAAGCTACAAATTGGCCAGGCGGAGTGGCTCATGCCTATAATCCCAGAACTTTGGGAGGCTGAGGCATGAGGATCACTTGAGCCTGGAGTTTAAGACCAGCCTGGGCAATGTGGCAAGATCTCATCTCTATAAAAATTTAAAAATTAGCCAGGCATGGTGGCACACATCTGTAGTCCCAGCTACTTGGGGCGCTGAGGTAGAAGGATCACTTGAGCTACGATCACACCGCTGCACACTAGGCTGGGTGACAGACCAACACCCAGTTTCTAAATAAATAAAGGCATAATTAAATTCCTCCCTTAATTTTCATTCATTTGGAATAAATTTTTAATAAAAGTTCATTTGCAAATAAAAACCGGTTTACACTAGGTTCCCAGAGTATATACAACATCAACCTATTTCATTGCATATATCTTCAAATTATATCTTCTGCATAAAAATGACCTGAATTAAAATAGATATTACTTAATTAAATATATAGTAAACTCCAATTATGTTGGAAGCATCATACTACAAATGGTGTTGGATACAAAGAAATAGCCATGTGCCCCATAACAATATTTTGGTCAACGGCAGACCACATATGTAACAATGGTTCCATAAGATTTTAATATTGCATTTTTACTGTACCTTTTCTACATTTACATATGTCTAACTACACAAATACTTACCACTGTGTTACAATTGCATACAATATTCAGTACAGCAACGTGCTATATATGTTTGTAGCCTAGGAACAATAATAGGCTATACCATATAGCCTAGGCATACACTAGGCTATACCATATAGGTTTGTATACCTATAATAAATGATCTTCACAGAACAATAAAATTGCCTAAGGACATATTTCTCAGAACGTATCCCCATAACTAACACATGACTGTATAAGATGTGGTCTCAGTCATCAAGGGGACCAAAATCTAGCTTAGAAGCTAAATGGAAGCAAATAATTATAATGCCAGACATGATATAGGAAGCACCACACAAAAGCTGCTTCAGGAACTTGGGGAAAGTTAAGATTATATTCAGTTGGAGTAATCAAGGAAGGTTTCATGGAAGATTTGAAACTTCACAGTGTCTTTAAAGATAAAGAAATGTATGATGAACACAAAACAGGGTAAAGAAATAGAAGGAATGAAACACACAAAAAAGCACAATGTTCAGATCCATAAACTAGTTTGATTAGGGCCTAAAGTTTATGTGAAGAAATAATGTGGATTAAAACTTAGAACAGTAAAGTTGGGGTCAGACTGCAGGTACCCTTGAATGACATCATCCTAGAAACTATGGAGATCTATTTTCATGCTGTCTCTTCCACTGGCAGAGTAGCAGTAATGATAGAAGTGCTTGAAGAAAAGAAAGTGTATTCAGAGAGATACTTTAAGAGGCTGGTGTATGGCTCACATGTGAGATAATAAGGATCTAATCCAGGAAACAGAAGATACTAAAAATTTCTGGAAAAGGCTGATAACTTTATTAACTATATATTGTATAAAGAATAAAGAAGAGAGAAACACAAAGGTTCTAAGATTTTGACCTGGATTATTTAGCAATATGGATAAATGAGATTGAACATGTAACAGGAGAAAGAAAAAGATAGAAACCAAAAGTACAAATATTCTAAACATAATACCAATTTTCTTTGTAGAAAAAAAGGTTAAGAGCCATATTATGTAAAATAACAATATGAATTAAGGTTTTAAACCAGATAAGAGAAATATAGGGCCTTCTATACTCAACATACGTATTACCCTTCTTCTGATGTGTTAACTTGTCTCATGAAATTAAAGCTTTACCAGAACCTTTTTAAACTAATTTTATTAAAAGAAATGTATATATAAAAGCGTATTTGTTTAACTTTCTATTCATAAAATATAGAAGATATTTTCATATAAGAAAATAAACTATTACTTAAGTACATCATCAAATAATCAGTATTAACCAAAACAAAGGCCTAAATGTTGCTAATACAAAATTAATTCAGGGAACGAGACAGATTTTTGCTCAATTTTAAATGCTTATTTCACTACACTTTTGAGAACAGGCAAGTAAGTTATACTGTTTAAGTAAGAGATAACCAATACTTGATAGATTTTTTTTTAATACCTTGCCTTAGTTCCATATAGACCCAGTAGATAAAAAATTCTGCTCCTGGGAATTTCTATGGAACTCATGACCAAAAGACAATAAATGTATGAATAGTAATAGCATTACTACAAACATAATCAACTAAATATTCGCTAGAGAAAACTTACAAATGGAAGAGTCTCAAATGCCAAAACATAATAAATACTATTCCTTATAGTATGTGCCCTCAAAAATTTCATTTAATTAAAATGAATGAAAAATTTCAGGCCAGGTGTAGTGGCTCACACCTGTAATCCCAGCACTTTGGGAGGCTGATGTAGGAGGATCATTTGAGTCCAGGAGTTTGAAACCAGCCTGGACGATAGAGCGAGAACCCACCTCCACAAAAACAAAACTAAAAAATTAGTCAGGCATAGTGGCACACACCTGCAGTCCTAGCTACTTGGGAAGCTGAAGCCAGACAATCACTTGAGCCCAGGAGTTCAAGGCTGCACTGAGCTATGATCGTGTCAGCCTGGGCATCAAAGTAAGACGCCCATCTCTACCAAAAAATAAAATAGAAAAGAAAGAAAACCTTTCCTCATCTGGGTAGCTGACAAAATTTGAGCTTAAGGAATTTGCATCTTCATTAGCCAGGGAAATAAAAAAAGTCACAGTCACAAAATCAGAAATGATGCAAAGAACATGAGGTAAACATCCATTTGTTGTTCAAGAGATATGAATTAATTAAAAATTGTTCACACATCAGCAATTTATTTTCTGAGCAGCCGTATTTGATGATATAATAATTCCCAAAGGAAATTGAATTAAAAGGGCCATCTTACTTTGGACTTTTATTTGCTTACCTTTTCCAAATCTGTCTTTCTATAGGTACTATCTTAAGAACTTTAAAGACAGTTTAGTGGCTTACCTATTTTTTGGTTAAAGATGTCAAGATAGTCTTACACTCTAGTAATGTCACTGGCCAAATTTGCTATATATAGTCTATAACATGCATATAGTATAAAATGATAATAGTACAATCAGAGTAATCTAAATACTATCATATTTTTCTGGGCATAAATGTAGAGAAGTAAAAACATTTAAAAATAGAAAACTGCTTATGGTACTATCTAGACCTAATTTAGGATTATGTGGTGAAATTACTTTGCCATGCTAGACAAGAAAATCCTTCCTAGAAGGATAAAAGTGAGTATTCTGAAGTCGCCCAAAATTTTTCTAGATCAAAAATACTACACATTGCAGTATTAATGTTAGTCAAATAGCTAAATGAATAGTTTGGGAAAACTTAGCTTACAAATGGGACTTAACTAGCATGCCACCAAAATAAACTAGCTCTGCAGCACAGGTGAAATAATGTACCCGTAAAAGCAACAGAAAGTTGTAACCTCATAAGATCCTATTTTCAAAAGGCTATTCTCAGAAGCCTCTCCCCACCCCACTCTCTTTTTATAATGGCTACAGAGATAAAGAAGCAGTATAATAAAGTAGGTTGGTGGTCAAATGATTTTCAACAAAGGTGCCAAGACCATTCAATGGCAAAAAGACAGTCTTTCAACAAACTGTGCTAGGAAAACTTGATATTCACATGCAAAAGAAGTTGGACCCTTACCTTACACAAACAGACAAAAATTAATGGACCAAAGGCCTAAATATAAGAGCTAAAACCATATAACTCTTATAAGAAAACAGAAAGAATGCTTTATAACATTGAATTTGGTGATGATTTCTTGGATATGACACCGGAAACAAAAAAGAATAAACAAATTGAAATACATCCAAATTTAAAACTTTTGTCCATCAAAGGACACAAGCACAGAATAAAAAGGCAGCCTAGAGAATGGAAAAAAAATATGTACAAATCATGTATCTTATAAGGAGCTAAGACCCAGAATAATAATTTCTACAATACAACAAAAAACAAAAAACAGTTTAAAAATAGGCAAAGAATTGAATAGACATCTCTGCATAGAAGACAAACAAATGGCCAAGCAACATCTCTTCAAAGAAGATAAATAGCCAACAAGCATATGAAAAGATGCTCATGATCACTAATTGTTAGAGAAGTATGCATCAAAATCATAATGATACCACCTCATACCCATCGGGATGGCTATTATCAAACAAAGCAAAGTGTTGTCAAGGATGTCAAGAGAATGGAACATTTGTGCACTGCTGGTATAAGACTGAAAAATAGTCCAGCCACTACAGAAAACAATGTAGCAGTTCCTCAGAAAAAATTATAAATTTACCATATTATCTAGGCTTCTGTGTATATATCCAAAAGAACTGAAAACAGGGACTCAAGGAAATATTTGTATACCGTGTTCACAGCAGCAACCCAAATATCCATCAACAGATGAATGAATAAACAAAATGAAGTATATATATACAATGGGATATTATTCAGCCTTAAAAAGAAAAGAAATTCTGGCACATGCTACAACATGAATGAACCTTGCAGACATTACACTAAGTAAAATAAGCCAGTCCTAAAAGGACAAATGCTGTATAATTCCATTTGTATGAGATACCTAGAAAAGGCAGATTTATAGTCAGAAAGTAGAATGGTGACTGTCAAAGGCCATTGGGAGTGGGAAATAGAGAGTTATTATTTAATGGGTATGAAGTTTCTTTTTGGGAAGATGAAAAACGTTCTGGAGATGGATAGTGATGATGGTTGTACAACAGTGTGTTTGTACTTAATACAACTGAACTGTACACTTAAAATGATTAAAATGGTCATTTTTATTATATATTTCTACCACAATAAAAATAAAGTTTGTTGGTCTCATACCCCAATAGAGAAATATTTTTCCTTTTGTTGTTCATAAACTGTACTAGCCTTACTAGGCTTCTTGGAAATGTGAACCACAAGGATCTTATGGGCTTATTTCCTACAATATTAGCAAATCTGATTTAGAGCTCCTAATCTGATACCTTCAGGATACCAAATGCATATTTTTACCCAAGGGCACTAATTTATTTTCTGCCTTTAGTTTCTATTCATACCAGTCTAGCAGCACATAAAAACAAGTTATTTAATGACAAAACATTTCAATTACTATTTAAATCAGGGTAACAGAGAAGAAATCATTATCAAATATTCAAGCACAATACAAAACTTTGACACAACTGTATTAGTGAACAAGCTAGATTATAATTCTCAGACTAAATATCAACACTCAGCCACCTTCCTATAAGCAGCTACACAAACTATCATAGCTCATTTTTCATGTAACCTATTTCTCTAGAGTTAATTGCCCATTATGTAAGCCTGAAATTGTCCAAAAAATTTTTTAAATGCTAAAGAAATTTTACTATTTTAGCCACTACGTCTACATGAATCATGTTATAAAACTCAGTCTATACCTTGTGAAATCCTTAAAATGATCAGTCCTTAAAAAAGGAGAAAGAAATTCAAAAGGATCAACTCAAAAAAATCTATAAAATAGATTCTATTATCCATAAACCATGGGATTAAAAACTGGTGCTAAAAAGACTCAATTTTGTTACTTCTCTGCACCTGCTGTGCAAGACAGAACTGCAATTTTCCCATATGTGACGTTTTTCCTGATTAAGTGACTTATTACACAGCAGGCATTTATCATTTAACACATGTACAAGTAAGATAGTATAATCATACCTGAGAAAAAAGGTAAGACATGACAAAATCATCAAGAAGAGGAGCTTCAGCACCTCGAGATATTCCATGCCGATAGGTTCTGTAGTTGCCGCTGCAATACCAATGAGGAAAGTAAAATCTACAAGACAATAAAAACATTTGGTCAGCCTCCAAATAGTTCAAATAAAAACATACTATCAATATATAGTGACCTAAGCATACTGAAAGGTATTATCTCATACTTAGAAAACAGCTAATAGTATTAAATATAAATTTGAGACAAAAGGATATGTGGTTAACACTACAATAATATAGGCAGAAAGTACAAGAAATTTAAGTGTAAAATCAGTATACTACCTCTTTCAGCGCACAGAATGTAGAAGCAATAATAGGAAACAAAAAATGTAGAAATAAAATATTAATGAAAAGTAAAAACATAAATTAATCCAGTAACATCGGTAGAGAATCTGAAAATGCTAATTTGTATAAAAACAAATAATTGCTTCTTTAGAGAAACAGAGGTTAAAAACTTTCCTTCAAAGAAACAAAAAATACTCTATATTGATTCTTTTAGTAACACATTTATTGAGATATAATTCACATACCATAAGGTCACCCACTTAAGCATTATGCAATATGCAGTTACCATAATCTAATTTTAGAACATGTGGCCTTTCTGTCTACCTTCTTTCACTCTGCATAATGTTTTCAAGGTTCATCCATGTTAGAGCATGTATCATTACTTCATTTCCTTTTATTGCCAAATTAATATTTCATTGTATGAATATACCACATTTTCCTTATCCATTCATGCCTGACAGACATTTGGGCTGTTTCTATTATTTTGCTATTGTGAATAATGCTGGTATGAAGAGTCATACACAAGTTTTTGTGAATACATGTTTTCATTTCTATTGCATGTATATCTAAAGGGGAACTGCTGGATCATATGGTAGCTCTTTGTTTCCAAAGTAGCTGTGTTTCCAAAGTAGACTGTGTTTCCAAAGTAGCTGCACCACTTTACATTCCCAGTAGCAACATATGGCATCTAAATTAGTCCAAATTCTCTAACACTTGTTATTGTTTGTCTTTCTGAGTTTTGCCATCCTTGTAGATAGATTATTATCCCATCATGGTTTCGATTTGGATTTCTCTAATGACTACTGCTGTTGGGCATCTTTTTTTATTTTTTGTTTCATTTTTCTTTTTATTTTAAAAATCCCCTAAATTATATGGCTTCCAGGGAGCATCAGAGAAATGTAAATGTCATTTCTGTACACTTTATAAAGCAAAAACTAGACTCACAGCCACTGCCCTGGGGCATGGCCCCACGCACTGCTGGGAGACCTCCACTCCCCTCTGAGACCGTCCTAGGGGACTGCCCACCAGTCCAGGGCTACCCCTAGGCCCCTGTACATACACCTGCAGGGCTGGGTCTGGGGCTTTAAGGCATTTTGTCTTCATTACTGTAGTTTTGTAATAAATTTTGAAATTGGGAAGTGTAAGTTTTCAAACTTTGTTCTTTTTCAAGATTGTTTTAGCTGTGCTAAGTCCCTTTGCTTTGTTGTTGATGTTGTTGAGACAGAGCTCTGTTACCCAGGCTGGAGTGCAATGACACAATCTTGGCTCACTGTAACCTCTGCCTCCTGGGTTCTAGTGATTCTCCTGCCTCAGCCTCCCGAGTAGCTGGGATTACAGGTGCCTGCCACCACGCCCAGCTAATTTTTATATTTTTAATAGCGACAGGGTTTCACCATGTTGGCCAGACTGGTCTCAAACTCCTAACCTCACGATCTGCCCACCTCGACCTCCCAAAATGTTGGGATTACAGGTGTGAGCCATCTTGCCCCGTGTCCCTTTGCTTTTTATATAAATTTATGATTAACTTATTTCTGAAATAAAGACAGCTAGGATTTCAGTAGGAATTGCACTGAACATACAGATCAATTAAGGAGTATTGCCATCTTAAAAATATGAAGTTCTCTAACTAGGAGATATCTTTCCATTTATTTAGGTGCTTCCTTCATTTCTTTCAGTGATGTTTTCTATTTCTCAGTGCAAACATTTTACGCTTCTTTTGTTAAGTTTATTCCTAAAAATTTGTTATGCAATTGTTAACTTTTTAAATTTCATTTTTAAATTGTTTTTTGTGTATAGAAATACAACTGATTTTTATATATTGACCTTCTATTCTGCAACTGACCTGAGCTAATTTATTAATTCTAATAGTTTTTTAATTAATTCTAATAGTTTTTTTATTAATTCCTTAGGATTTTTAATATGCAAGATCATGTAATCTGTGAATATGTAATCATCCTTTGGTATTGACGCAGTACTGGTTCCAAGACCTCTCATACATATCAAAATCTGCAAATATTCATGTTCCTGATATACAATGGCACAGTATTTGCATATAACCTGTGCACATCCTTCAGTATACTTTAAAATCTCTAGACTACTTATAATACTTAATACAATGTAAATGTTATGTAAATAGTTGTTAGACTGTATTGTTTAGGTAATAATGACAAGAAAAAGTCTGTACATGTTCAGTTCAAGCACAACTTTTTCCCAAATGTTTTCAATCTGCAGTTGGTTTAATCCATGGATGTGAAACCCATGGAAACAGCAGGCTGACTACAGTTTTACTTCTTATTTTCCAATCTGAATGCCTTTTATTTCTTTTTCTTGCCTAATTTTCCTAGCCTGAATCTATAGAATAATGTTAAATCAAAGTGGTAAGAGTAGCTATACTTCATCTCATTCCTATCATAGAGAGAAGGCATTCAGTCTTTATTAAGTATGACATTAGTTTTGGATTGTTTATAGATGCCCTTCAACAAATTGAGGAAGTTCCTTGCCATTCCTATTGGGGTTTTTAGTTTGTTTTTTTTAATAGTGATAGGATGTGGGATTATATCCAATACTTTTTCTGTATCTATTGAAATGATCACGTGGTTTTGGTCCTTTATTCTGTTAATGTGGTGTATTATACTGATTGATTTTGGAAGTTATACTAGCCTTTATTTCCTGGGATAAATCCCCCTGGTCATGGTATTTAATCTTTTTGTAAACATATTGAGTATTTCTAATCTAAAAATCTGAAATCTGAAATGCTCCAAACTCCAAAACCTTTAGAGCACTAATCTGATGTGCAAAAGAAATATAGAGTATTTCAGACTTTAGAATGTTAGATTAGGGATGTTAAACCAGTGTGTACTCTGCAAATATTCTAAAATTTAAAAAAATCCAAAATCCAAAACAGTTTTGGTCCCAAGCATTTCAGATAAGACATACTCAAGCTGTATTGCTAGATTCAGTTTGTGTTTGTTCATTTTCTACCTACAACCTTGGTCTGTAGTTTTCTTTTCTTCTAGACACCTTTGTCTGAATTTGGTATTAGGGTAATACTGAACTCATAGAAAGAGTTGGGAAATCCTCCTTCCTTTTCTATTTTTTGTGAATAACTGGTAATAATTATTTTAATGTGCAATAGAATTCACAAGTGAAGCCATTACTAATATGATTTCTTTACTTGTCATAGACCTATTCAAACTTTCTGTTTTCTTTTAGTAATTCCTATAACTTGTATCTTTCTAGGCATTTGTCCATTTCATCTTGGTCCTATAATTTGTTGGCATTAGCTAGTTAATCATATGAGATCGCTGGCTTCAGCACATAATTATAACTATTCATTATTCTCGTAACTAGTGACACTGAGAATTTTTTTTTAAGGCCATTAACTATTTGTTCTTCTTTTGTTAAATACTTCTTCATGTACATTAATGGATGCAGTGTTTTTAACTTTACATTTATAAGAATACTAACCCTTTGTTTATTTGATTTGTGGAAACTATCTTTACAATTTGTCTTTTAAGGGGAAACCTTCAGAACTTTGAAAATTTTTATAGTCAACAGTTGCAATCATTCCCATATGATTTCTTCCATTATTTTGTAGCTTACATGCTATTTTCCCACAGACTTGAATTCAATTCCAATTCAGACTTTTATAGTTTGATTTTCTTTACATTTCTGTTTACACATCAATCTGATATTTAATCAACCTATAACTTATCTGATATACATTATAAAGAAGCTGAAATTTTATCCAAACAGCTAACCAACTATCCCACCACCATTTATTGACTAATCTCTCCCTTAACATGAAAATATTTCTTCATATATTTCTAAATGTATGATGGAGTACTTTCAAGCTATACTGGCCCCGTTATTCTCATTATTTAGGTTATGGTTCTGAATTTAATTATGTGGCTTTAATAAAATACATTTTGTAGTTTCATATAGTGTGAAAATATTTCCTGGGACAAAGTATTTTACAATTGCCAGATAAGTCTTCTTTCTCATGGCTATCTTATTTAATAATTCTAAATTAACATTGTAATGTGTCAAATTCCCTAAAATGCCTTTGTTAGGATTTTGAGTTAAGCACATAGCATAAGAGATTGGCTTAGAGTTAAGCACATAGCATAAGAGAAATTGATCTTTGTAATATTCCATCTGACCATTCCAGTATTATGTCCTAATTCTTCATATTCTACAAATCAACTTCTAATTTTCCTATACTGTCTTACGTTTTTTCTTATTAAGACTATTCCTGGTTAGTTAAGGGTTTCTGTAGCTATATTGAATAGGATCTTCTTTATCTATTATATAACTGGTTGTTTATATATAGAATGCTATCAATTTTTTGTACATCTGTGATTTATTTGGACATTTATTGAATTCTTTCACTAATTCTGTCTTTTCAAAAATTATATCAAAAATAATATTTTGAACTCAGTGCAAATTATGCCTCAGTATATTATATATCAGTTTGCATCAGTAAATGCAAACACATTCAATTGCGTATTTTCTTTTTTTTTTTTTTTTTTTGAGACGGAGTTTCGCTCTTGTTACCCAGGCTGGAGTGCAATGGCGCGATCTCGGCTCACCGCAACCTCCGCCTCCTGGGCTCAGGCAATTCTCCTGCCCCAGCCTCCTGAGTAGCTGGGATTACAGGCACGCGCCACCATGCCCAGCTAATTTTTTTATTTTTTTTTTTAGTAGAGACGGGCTTTCACCATGTTGACCAGGATGGTCTCGATCCCTTGACCTCGTGATCCACCCGCCTCGGCCTCCCAAAGTGCTGGGATTACAGGCTTGAGCCACCGCGCCCGGCCCCAATTGCGTATTTTCATACAAAATAGGGGAAGGGAAAGAAGCAAAGCAATACTAAAATTTATTGAGAGAACACCAAGTGATAGGCACAATAATAAATACTATATATACATTATCTCTTTAATGAAGTACATGTGAGGTGGTTAAGAAGCAAGCTTATGAAGCAAACTAGGCTTGGATTTGAACCTGACTCCCAATTCCCAGCTATGTGAACATGAATAAATTTGAGTAATATTATATCTCAAAGAACAAGATTCTTTATCTTTAATTTGGAAATCTAATACTTCATGAAGTTGTGATGAAAATTAAATTACATATATAATTAAATTACATATATAAATATATAAATATAAAATTATATATATATATATATATATATAAATGCTTAGAAAATGACAGGTATTTGTGAGACACAAATCAAATTTATATCTGTTTTATCCTTTTGAGCAAAAAAAAATACTAGATTTCTCTAAATAGGCATTACACATTATCATAAATTATATAAATTAACTTACTATTTGAGGCTGCAAATAAACACTGGGAAAAGTCTCTTTTCTTCATGTCAACTTTTTAAAAAGTTATTTATAAAGATGATGTGTGAAATTGCATTTTATTGTACAAAACATCAAATTTCCTTGAAAACCAGTAGTATCCCAAATATTTAGGATGCTGTTAATAAAGGCCATTCTGATCTTTTTTACTTATTCAATTATAATCATAAGGAGTTAAGTGGCATCCCACACAAACAGCTTTATTCTCAGAGTATTCTATTTAAACAACATGTATGAACAGTTTTTCTGATGGAGAAACAGAATCTTAAATGAGTGCTAACTAATTGGTTCAGGTCTCTGGTATTAAATACCTTGCAATTAAAAAATATTTGATAATTTCTCCCACTTTGCCTTTTAGCATTAAGTGAGTTACTTTACTAAATAAAGTACCTTATTCTGTAGAGTACATTATCCCTGATTGATTCATCTACGTGGAAGACATGGTTGGGTGGATACCAGATCCTTTCTGTTTCACTCATTAAAGCAAACATATTATGATACAAAGGTGTGATGCCTAGAAAAGAAGCAGAAAAAGAAATTATTAAAGGTATATAGCAGAGTATTTACATAGCACCTATAATTTGTAATGAGGCTGAAGTAACAACTCTTAAAATCAGAACAAAATGTAGTAGCAGTCAAAATCTTTTGATATACTACCACTTACAACTGAATTATTAATCACACTTTAATACAAACATACTTCATTTTATTGCACTCTACGTTATTGCAATTTGCAGATATTGTGGGGTTTTTTCTTTACAAAATAAGGATTTATGGCAACTCTGGATCTAGTTAAGTCTGTCAGCACCAGTTTTCCAACAGCATGTGCTCACTTTATGTCTCTATGTCACATTTTGGTAATTCTTGCAATATTTCAGACTTTTTCATTATTATTATTATATCAGTTACGGTAATCTGTGATCAGTGATCTTTCAATTACAATTATAATTGTTTGGAGCCACCATGAAGCATGCCCACATAAGATGATAAACAGAAGCAATAAATGCTATGCGTGTTCTGACTACTCCAGCAATAGCCATTCCTGTCTCTCTCCCTTTCCTTGGGCCTCTCTATTCCCTGAGACACACAAAATGGAAATTAGGCCAAGTAACAATCCTACAGTGGCCTCCAAGCATTCAAGGGAAAAGAAGAGTTGCATATCTCTTACTTTAAGACAAAAGCTAGAAATGATAGTGAGGAAGGTATATCAAACACCAAGATAGGCTAAATGCCAGGCCTCCTACACCAGTCTGAATGCAAAGAAAAAGTTTTTGAATGAAATTAAAAGTGCTACTGCAGTGAATACATAAATGGTGAGAGCAAAACAGCCTTATTGATGATATGACAAAAGTTTGAGTGGTGTAGAGAGAAGGTCAAACCAGCCACAGTATTCTCTCAAGCCAAACCCTAAGCCAGAGAAAGACCCTAATTCTCTTCAAATCTATGAAGCCTGAGAGAAGTGAGGAAGCTGCAGAAGAAAAGTAGGAAGCTAGCAGAAGTTAGTTCAAGAGGTTTAACTAAAGAAATCATGTCCCTAACATAAAAACACGAGGTGAAGCAGCAAGTGTTGATGGAGAGAATGCAGCAAGTTATCCAAAGATCTGCAAGGATCACGGATGAACAACAGATTTTCAGTGTAGACAAAACAGGCTTCTATTGGAAGATGATTTCTAGTAGTTTCATAGCTAGAGACAAGTCAGTGGTTCACTTCAAAGTTTCAAAGAACTGAATGACTCTCTTCTGAGGAGCTAATGCAGCTGGTGACTTTTAGTTGAAGCCAGTGCTTACTGATCATTCTGAAAATGTATGGCCCTTAAGAACTATGCTCAATTACCCTGCCTGTGCTCTATAAATAGAACAACAAAGCCTCGAAGACAGCACATCTGTTTATAGCATGGTTTATTGAGTACTTTAAGCCACCGTTGAGACTTAAAGCTCAGAAAAGATTTCTCTCAAAGTATTGTTAATCGTTGACAATGCACCTGGTCTCCCAAGAGCTCTGATAAAGATGTACATTGAATTTCATGTTGTTTTCATGTCTGCTAACACAACATCCATTCTGCAGCCCATGGATCAAGGAGCAATTTGAGTTTCAAATCTTATTATTTGGGAAACACATTTTGTAAGGTTATGGCTGTCATAGTGTTTCCTCTCATGGATCTAAGCAAAGTAAAGAAAAACTTATGGAAAGGATTCACCATTCGAGACATCATGAAAAACATTAATTGTTCATGAGAGGAGGTCAAAATATCGACGTTAACAGGAGTTTGAAAGAAGTTGTTTCTGACTCATGGATGTCTTTGAGGGATGTAATCTTCAGTGGAGGGAGTCACTAGGATGTGGTAGAAATGGCAAAAGAACGAGAATTAGAAGTAGAGCTTGCAGATGTGACTGAATTGCTGTAATCTCATGATAAAACTTGGATGGATGAGGAATTGCTTTTCATGGATGTGCAAAGAAAGTGCTTTCTTGAGATGAAATCTATTCCTGGTGAAGATGCTGTGAATACTGTTGAAATGACAACAATGGATTTATAATATTACATCAACTTAGTTAACAAAGCAGTGGCAGGGTTTGAGTGAATCGATCCCATTTTCAAAGAAGTTCTACTGCAGGTAAAATGCTATCAAGTAGCACTGCATACTACAGAGACATCTTTCACGAAAGGGAAGAGTCCACTGATGCAGCAACTTCACTGTTGTCTTATTTTAAGAAATTGCCATAGCCACCCCAACCTTCAGCAGTCGCCACCCTGGTCAGTCAATAGCCATCAACATAAAGGCAAAAGTCTCCACCAACAAAAAGATGATGACTCACTGAAAGCCCAGATGATTGTTAGTGTTTTTTGACAATAAAATATTTTTTAATTAAGGTGTGTACTTTATGGACATAATGCCATTGCCTACTTAACAGACTACAGAATAATTTAAACATAATTTTTATATGCACTGGGAAACCTAAAACTTCATGTAATTTGCTTTACTGCAGTATGTGCTTCACTGTGATAGTCTGGAACCAAACCCACAATATTTCCAAGGTACGTAAGTATTTTAAAATATGAATGCTGAGACTCTTTCAAGCAAATATTTTTAAAACATTTCATCCAGTTTTTTCAGTTGTCCTCTGCAGAATGGTTGGTTCAACTTTTCAAGTTTCTCTGAACTGGAGGCATAATAGGAATCCATGCTTGTATGTGGTTGCATGGAGGGAGTTGTTTTAATTAATAAGTATAAAATCACAAAAATATTTAGAGGTCATGAATACTTTCAAAAGAATAATGTAAGTTTTATTTTAAAACGTCAAGTTTTACATAATACACTAAAATTATACCCTTTGTACTATTTTAATTTACAATGAAAAATTTTAAATGTCAACTTAAAATATGAGTGCATACCTAAGTTCTTAAGATATTTTAGAAGGTACATTAACAAAAGGTTGAAGGCCACTGAACTAAAAAACCAAGAGAATACCTAAACCACGCAAGTAAGCAATACAAGCTATTTTCAAGCGTATACAGAACATTCACATATGTGCATACATGTACACACACAAGCACAAACACAACAATCACATGAACCTCATCAAAACAAGTCTATAGAAGTTCCACAGAATAATTATACATACCATGTTCTCTAACCATACTTCAATTAAATCAGAAATGAATATGTAAAAAAAAATTTAATCCTATATATTTAAAACATAAGGCTCGTTTTAACTATTTTTTCCACTGTGGATAGAAATGACACATATGACAAACTGACAACAAAGACTTAAATTCTGAATTATTAACATGACCATCTACTTACAGATGTGTAATAATTTCAGTAAGTTATTTAGAATAACATTATTCAGTAGCAACTTTTAAACCGTATACTTGCATTCATTCTTTTATTTACAAATAACTTTCAAACAACTCAGAGGTCAAAGGAAAATACATTAAGAAGCATTTATAATGAATAATGATTATCAATATCATGTATTAAAAATCGTGGAATACAACTAAGCGAAATTCAAAAGCAAAAAAATTGTAGCTTTATATGTTTGTATTAGAAAATAAGAGCAAATGATCTAAGTATCTCACTCAACAGAGAAGACAATTGAGTAATCACAAAGAAAGGTTAAAGATGGGCATAATAAAAATTCAGTAGAGAGAAGTGACAAAATAAAAGATGATTCCTTGCAAAATAGATCTTTGTGAAGTATAAGAAAAAAGAGTCACACGGTGGCTCACGCCTGTAATCCCAGCACTTTGGGAGGCCGAGGTGGGTGGATCATGAGGTCAAGGGATCGAGACCATCCTGGTCAACATGGTGAAACCCCGTCTCTACTAAAAATACTAAAAATCAGCTGGGCCTGGTGGTACGTGCCTGTAATCCCAGCTACTCAGGAGGCTGAGGCAGGAGAATTGCCTGAACCCAGGAGGCGGAGGTTGCGGTGAGCCGAGATCGCGCCATTGCACTCCAGCCTGGGTAACAAGAGCGAAACTCCGTCTCAAAAAAAAAAAAAAGAAAAAAAGAAAAAAGAGGCACAAACACTAAGAACTTTTAAAAAGCATAATTATGGGTTATGAAGACAAAGAGTGCTAGAACAACATTATGCCAATAAACTTGAAAACATAGACAGATGGACAATTTTTGTAAAAATGTAACTTTAAAAAGATTCTTAAATTTAAAACTTCAATAGAACTATAATTATTAAAGAAATAGACTCTGGCAGGTGCAATGGCTCATGCACTTTGGGAGACCCAGGCAGGTGGATCACCTGAGGTCAGGAGTTTGAGCCCAGCCTGGCCAACATGGCGAAACCTTGGCTCTACCAAAAATACAAAAATTAGCCAGGTGTGGTGGCCGGTGCCCACAGTCCAGCTATTCAAGAGGCTGATGCAGATGAATCACTTGAACCTGGAAGGCGGTGGTTGCAGTGAGCCATGATCATGCCACTGCACTCCAGCCTGGGCAACAGAGTTGAGACTCAGTCTCAAAAAAAAAAAAAAAAAAAAAAAGGAAGCAGGCTCTATCAACTTAAACAAAAAAGAAAAGAAAGGACGAGGAGGGAAGAGAAGAAGGAAAGGAAAAATAACAAAGAAGAAATGAAAAACCACTATCAGGCCCAGAGAAGATTTATATGTGAGTTCAACCAAGCCTGAAAGACAACTCCATCTTAAGTATACCATCACAGAGAATAGACTAAGAGGGAACAGATAAATTAACACATTTTGTGAATTTAGTTTGACTATGATACCAAGGGTAATCTCGCCAATATAGATAGAAAAATCTTAAGTTCACTTCTGTGATTATAGAAGTAAAAGAGTAACATCAGTGAAAATGGTGGAGTAGGTAGTTCTGAGGGCCTATCTTTCTCCACAGAAATAGGGAAAAAAAATGAGTAAAAACTGTCTGAGTGAACTTCATATAAACTATAGAAAATAAGCAAAGATATGCAGCAATCAGATAAATGCTGAATCAAGAAAACAGCAACTTAAAAACGGCAGGAAAGTTGTGTCGCATTTTTACTTTCCCTGAACCACCACGCCCCTGCCCTGCCCACCGACCCCTGCTCCACTCCCCCTAGTTAAGCAAAGTCTTGAAGATGGTAATTGGTGTTACCAGTGTGAAACTCTGATCCCTGACTGTAGAGTGAACAGAGCCGACCTTAATCTCAAAAAACTGTTTTTCTCTCTTTTGACCTGACTGGAGACTGACTGAAGA
Source organism: Sapajus apella (assembly GCF_009761245.1). Taxonomy (NCBI): domain Eukaryota; kingdom Metazoa; phylum Chordata; class Mammalia; order Primates; family Cebidae; genus Sapajus; species Sapajus apella. Next base: position 21,280,751 of record NW_022436964.1, on the reverse strand, counting down.
AATGATGCAAACAGCACACCTATGTTCCACTTAATTCAGGACTTTCTCAGGGCAGAAAAGCAGCTGCATAGAAGACTCATTGAAAACACTGCAAATGAACAACCTGTTGCTATATAGGGCAGCAGTCTAAAGTTAAGGCAAACAATAAACACACTAAAAGCTAAAAAAGAGATGAGATAATAGAGTTTCTTTGGGAAATGACAGCACTGAAAAGCATCTCTATGTACTGGAGAACAGAAAAGCCACATGCATGCCCAAAGAAGGGCACTTAGAAAAGACCCTAAGCTTTCATCTCAGGCTGCTCTTTAGGGTCAGCACAAGGAGGAAGGGAAGGCTAAGGCAGAGTTGTAAATGGACTGAGTAAACACTGAATGAATGCCCCCAACACAGAACCAATCTTCAAAGACTGAAAGAGTTTTTTGTTCTTTTCTATTATTTCCTTTTGGCTCCAGGAATTCAATAAAATCTGTTAAAAAAAAAAAAAAAATCTTACTACAAGCTAAAGGATCAGAGATTTCAGAGACTACACACACCAAAAAATATAGACTTGACAATACAGTTAAAATAGGTAACTAGAGGTCTCTCATATCCACTTCCCCCATTAAAAACTAAAAACATGAACATGTAATCACACTTTGAGTAGATTATCCAAGAGGAACACCGATATTCAACAAAAAATGGACAGAAAACACCTAAACCAAGGAAAGAGAGGGAAACAAGACAGCCTGCTCAGCCGGGATTGACAAGAAGCTGGGAAAGAATCCACATGGGAAAAGAGTAAGTAAGAGATGCCCAATGATCCACATTCTTACTGTGAACCCCTGCAATTTTAGTCACAGGAGAGCCCCTAGACCCTTGCAGGACACAAAACTAACATAGGGGGCTTTCCAGAGACAGCACAAAAGCATTGCCTATTCCAGTGAGGAAGCTCACACTGGGTCCCACACTCCCCCTGAGTCCTAAGCAGCTACAGCAAGGTGATATTTTTGGGAATCCAGCCCTCAACAGAATGTGTACTGCCCTGGGGCCCAGTGGGGCCATAAAAAAGAATGAAATTGTGTCATTCACAGCAACCTGGATGGAACTGAAGATCAGGTGTCAAGTGAAATAAGCCGCATACCGAAAGACAAATATACAAGTTCTCATTCATATGTGAGGGCTTAAAAAAAAAGGTGATCACATGAAGGTAGAGAGTGGACTGGTAGAAGAGACTGGTAAAGTTATATGGGTAGGAAGGGGGAAATGAAGAGATGTTGGTTAATGGGCACAAAAATCCAGACAGAAGGGATAAGTTCTAATGTTTGATAGAAGAATAGGGTGACTACAGTTAACAACAATGTATTTTTCAAAATAGATAGAAAGAACTTGAAATGAACCTAGCTTCCTCCAACTTACAGTTAATGGCTATTCTGACCTATACTGATCTGTTAACCTCATCTACATTCTTGAGAGAATAAACTGATGTTATCACACATTCTTACAAATACTATATTAGACATTTAATTTATCTCTACAAATAAAATCATACTACTATTCTTCAAAACAAAACAAAGACATAGATCAATTAGATGAGATTCCATAGGTGCTATAGTAACCTCAGTGGTCCAGTAGAACTTGTCAGCTCTACAGAAAGAATTCTCCGGTTCATAGTTTTGGTCCATAGACAACATAATCAGGTCTCAAAAGTAAAAATGATTTCAAGATACATCAAAGAAATAAGAAAAACATCTATGAGGAAAGATTAACAGGGGTCTCTTCAGAAGCTAACAAGAAGAAAATGATGGTTTATCAACCATTTAATTAAGATTTTAAATCAAATACATATTTCAAAATATTCTTTGCTTTCATGTTGCTCTTAGGATCTAGCTTTAAGATTAACTTATGTCATGGGCTAGACCATGACAGGATTCTTTAGCCACCTTATATGTAATTATAAAGAATACTCAGCAAATATTTATGGTCGTCAGTTTGTTTTAATACCAACCCCAAGAAAGATTCACCATAAATTGTACTATAGTAATGCTTTCATTTTCTATGCATGTGAAAACACACATCTCGACCATGTAAGCATTAATATATACATATATATATATAAAATGCATATACCCAGTATTAGCATAGCATAATTAAAACAATAATCCATGGATAAAAAGGAAAATGCTGTTTTTTAATACTTACCACAAGCTTTAGAAGCAGCAATACAGATTTCTTCTGCAACATATTCCCCAGATGGAAATGTCAGATAATCTGCCTCAGCTTTCCCAAGGGAATGGTAAAGATACACCTGAAGGACCGGATCTATTTGCTTTATAGAATTGACATTTCCAGAAATATCACCATTCTGATTTATAGAAGATGTGGATGTTCCCTCCATTTCTGTCATTGTAAGGCAAGCCATTCCCATGCAGAGTCTTTTTCAGAACATTTACCTGTAAGAGAAAACAATGAAGTTACTAATGGGCCGGATGCAGTGGCTCACACCTATAATCCTAGCACTTTGGGGGTCCAGGGTGGCAGATAGGTTGAGCTCAGAAGTTGGAGACAAGCCTCAGCAACGTGGTGAAACCTCATCTCTACAAAAGCATACAAAATACACACACACATTAGTCAGGCATGGCAACACACACTTGTAGTCCTAGCCACTCAGGGAGCTGAGTGGAAGAACTGCTTGAGCCTGGGAGGTCGAGTCTGCAGTGAGCTGCCATACTCCACTGCACTCCAGTCTGGGTGATACAGCAAGACCCTGTCTCAAAAAGTAATTAATTAATTAATTAATTAATTAAAGTTACTAATGGAAATAATATTGATAAGGCATCCTTCATATACAAAGAAGGACTGCTCCTTGACAGCAATGACTGTCAAATCCATTAACTGAATAAATATCGTGTACTGCTATGTACAAAGCACAATGTAAGAAATCACAGATTTTAAACTTCCTATGGACATTTAAAGGATTATGAAATTCCAGTTAACAACCTAATTGAGGACAATGATATAAATTCCTAACATGAACAAAACAAATAAGCATTAAACTCAGTTATAGATAACAGAAGAAGAGATTTCAAATTAAGAGAAGGGGAGTCCAGAAGGCTGACTAGAGGTATCTCGTACTCGCCTCCTCCACGAAGAAGAACCAAAATTGCGAGTAATCACACTTTGAATAGGTCATCTAAGAGCGAAAACTGGAATTCAACAGAGAAGTGAAAGGAAACACCTAAAGCAAGGAAGGAGAGGGAAGTGAGGCAGTCTGCTTGACCAGGATCAGCCAGAAGCCTAGAGAGCCTGCACAATGTGAATAAAGAGTAAGTGAGAGACTCCCAGTGGCCCACATTTTCACCACAAACTCCTGCAATCCCAGACATAAGAGAGCGCCTCAACTCTCATGGGCCCAGGGAGTAACCTAGGGAGCTGCCTGGAGACTGCACAATGACATTGCTTTAGAGAAGAAGTTTACGCTGGTCCAACACACTCCCAAGTCCTAAGCAGCTACAACATGGTGCTATTTTTAAAGCCTAACCCCCACCAGCATGCATCCTGCCCTGGACCCCAAAAGCCCCTGCAATGTCACATCCCTAGAGCCCCACTGATATCCTCCACCCAGTCACCTCCACTACTGGCTGCTGCCTATGGGGCCAAAGCACAAGCCAGTGGCAGTGACCCTGCAGAAGGACTGCCATACATTTGTATGTGCCCTGAGGGCAAGCTCTATGACTCACAGCTGCAACCATGGCAGGTTGCTGCCGCCAGGTGTCAAAATGCAAATTTGCATGCACCCTGAGGACAGCTCTATCACATCTTCAGCCTCCACCTATAGCTGCAGTGCACACTCCCTAGCTACCTCCCTACAACTGTTCCCACTGAGAGCAATCCCACCATCCCCAGCATCAGGGCCACAGCAAAATCACTGCCACCCCCACCTGAACATTCCATCAGGAGACTGGAAATTATCCTGCTCCTGCCCATCACAAACAGCACCTGCTCACACCACTGGAGGACCTGAGGATACTCTCACCCCGCCCAGCTCAGCACGCCACTCCCAAGGACTTAAGCATGTTATCTGGGGTCCTTGGGATCACACCACTTTGTTCATATCCAATGTCAACTGAGCATTGCACCTGGAGGTCTGAGGATGTGGCCCACCTAACTTGCTACTACCACCACAGCTGGTACCCACTCACACTTGCCACCTGACTTGCCTATGCAGTATATCACAGTCACCGCCAACATAAGCCCAAACAACTGGAGAGCCAGAAGGTTGTCCTACCACTACTACTGACATGGCCCATGTCATGCTCACTGCCCATGGGCCTGTGGACCCACCCAACTGCCCAGCCTATCACTACCACTGCTGGCACCCAAACAAGTCACCTGTAGACCCAAAAATTGGCCTGCCTGCACTCACTAACACCATTTCCAAAGTAAGCCACCCTGTGGCTAATGTACAGGCATGTTTGTCCCACTGCTGCCAACACTGAAGACTGAGAATCAGTCCAGCAGGTGTCACCATTCCCAGCAAAAGTTCACCACAGTATCCGCTAACAACTATACACTAAGCCACTGAGGAAATCACAGACGCCACTGATGCTGTTTACAGGGGAAAAAAAGTCTTACAGAGACTACACTACTAAATGTATCCAGATTCAAAGCCAAAGTGCCCTAGGCAACCAATACCCCAGACAAATCTTCAGGAAAAAGTCCTACCCTGTGAAAGCAAATTTAAAAAAAAATGGAAGTTTCTATTACACCAGATGTGTAGATATCAAAGTAAGGGCACAGGAAACATGGAGATATAAGGAAATATGACATCTCCAAAGGATCACAATAATTTTCTACCAAAAGATTCCAGTGCAGAAGAAATTCATAAAATGCCAGAAAAAGAATTAAAAATGATATTGAAGAAGCTCAGGAGATACGAAAGAATACAGATAAACAATACAAAGAAACCAGAAATACATTTCAGGATATGAATGAGAAATTTACCAAAGAGAAACATAACATTTAAAAAGAAAACCAGACGCCAGGGGTGATGGCTCATGCCTGTAATCCAAGCACTTTGGGAGGCCAAGGCGAGTGGATCACCAGAGGTCAGGAGTTTGAGACCAGCCTGACCAATATGGAGAAACCCCATCTCTACTAAAAATACAAAATTAGCCAGGTGTGGTGGTGCATGCCTATAATCCCAACTACTTGGGAGGCTTAGGCAGGAGAATCACATGAACCAGGGAGGTGGAGGTTGCTGTGAGCCGAGATAGAGCTACTGCACTCCAGCCTGGGCTACAAGAGCAAAACTCCATCTCAAAAAATAAAAAATAAATAATTAACTAGAATCCTGAAACTGAAGAATTCATTTAATGAAATAAAAAAATACATTCTAGAGCATCTATAATAGACTAAATTGAGCAAAGAAAGAATTTCAAAACTTGAAGACACGTCTTCTGAAATAACCCCATTAGCCAAAAAGAAAGAAAAAAGAATGGACAAAACCTACATAACATATGGGATATCATAAAGCAGCCTAGTATCAGAATTTTCAGTATTCTAGAAGACTGAAAATACAAAAGGTAGAGAAAACCTGGTTAATGAAATAATAACTGAAAACTATCCCAGTATAGCAAGAGATTTAGACATCCAGATACAGAAGCTCAGAGATCTCCAAAAAGACAAAATTCAAAAAGACCTTCTCCACAACACATTAGAGTTAAACTGCCGACAAAGACAAAGAGAATTCTAAAAACAGTAAGAAAAAAGTGTCTAGTCACTTCTAAGGGAAGCTCCATCAGACTAACAACAGATTTCTAAGCAGAATCATTATAGGCCAGGAGAAAATGAAATGATATATAAAAAGTGCTGAAATTTAAAAAGAAAAACAAAAAAACCTGCAAGCCAAGGATAATATACCCAGCAAAAATTCATTAAGCAAAGGAAAAATAGTCTTTCTGACGCAAGCAAAAGCTGAGGAAATTCAACACCACTCGACCAGACCTACAAGAAATGCCTGAGGGAGTGCTACATCTGGGAAGTGAAAGAACAATATCAGGCCAGGCACAGTGGCTCAGGCCTATAATCCTAGCACTTTGGGAGGCTGGGGCCGGCAGACTCCTTGAGCCCAGGAGTTCAAGACCAGTCTGGGCAACATGGGAAAACCCCATCTCTACAAAAAAAAAAAAAACAAATAATTAGCCAGGCATGGTGGCGTGATTCTGTATTCCCAGCTACCTGAGAAGCTGGGGCAGGAGGATCACTTGAGACCATGGAGGCTGAGGCTATGGTGAGCCATGATGGCACCACTGCACCCCAGCTTGGACAACAAAACAAGAGCAAGACCCTGTCTCAAAAAAGAAACAAACAAACAAAAAGACAGTTACTATCATCATGAAAAATAGATGACAAAATTACCAAACCCACTGGTAAAGCAAACACAGAGACAGACAAGAAAGGATCCAAATGTTCTCATTATAGAAAACCAACAAACCACAATGCTAAACAATATGAGAGAAAGAAAAGAAGAAAGGACTTACAAAACAACCAGAAATCAATTAATAAAATGACAGGAATAAGCCTTCACATATCAATAATAAATTTGAACGTAAATAGATTAAACTTTCACTTAAAAGATAGAGAATGGCTGAATGGATTAAAAAACATGACCCAACTACACGCTACTTAGAAAACCTCATCTCACCTCTAAAGATACACATAGACTGAAAGTAAAGGGATAGAAAAAGATATTCCATGCAAAGGTATTTCAGATACAACAGACTTTAAGACACAAACAGTAAAGAGACAAGGTAATTATATAATGATAAAGTAACATCCTGGACCTGCCTCTAGTCCATCTTGTACCACAAGAGTAAAACTCCTATCTCCAATGCCTATTTCTATACAGGGAACCCAGCAAGCACAGGCTTTAACCCTACTCAGTATTTTTCACTTATAATCTATATTTACATACAGCTTGATCTATTTTTATTCAGGATATTTTTTTTTCTTTTTATATTTTAATATGACACAATCATGTGTTTACAACAGAAAGGATGTTAACTGGAAATCACACTGCCTTAAACATACACACATACCCCAGAATTCCATAAGCACTCAATAAATGTTTCCTGAATAAATGAAATCATTTAGAAAATGCATTGATGCTTTTCTACAAAAAACAATCAAAACAATAAGTAACTCTGGTTGGCTTTTTTTTCCCCTGGAAGTACATCATGAGAAAGAAAACAATAGGAACACTTGAGTCCACGAAGTTGAGGCTGCAGTAAGCAGTGACTGCGCTCATGCCACTGCACTCCAGCCTGAGTAACAAAGTGAGACCCTGTCTCAAAAAAAAAAAAAGAATATAATGATCACAACTACAGCTGGCATTACTGCTTTGATTTGTGTTAAGATGTCAGCAGTTTCACTATTACTTGTGTACCATTTGTGCATATGTCAACTCAATGAAAAAGACATTTAACATCTTGGCATTATTATGAAAATCATTTTAATTTCATTAACCCCTTGAATAGGTTGTGGGATACCTAGGCACCCTCTAGAGACCATGTTCTGAGAACTGCTACAATTCTACATTCAGCTACAAACCTCATGTTACACCTCAGTTACACCAAGAGACACATTAGAAGAATATTCATTGCGCCTCAGCTTCCAAAGGCAAAAACTGCAAGCAACCCAATCAGGAAAATAGGTAAATACCTTGGTGCATTTATACTACAGAATATGTTCCTCAGCTGTTAAAATAAATGAACTATAGCTTTATGCAACATGGATAAATCTTAAAAATACAATTTTGTAAAAGCAGTAAGTTACAAAAAAAACTATAAGCTGTAAAATATCATTTTTCTAAATTTCAAAGACAATCAAAACTGAATCGTACATTATTTAGGCATATACATGTTTAAATAAATCTCCCCCACAAAAAAAAAAAATCAAGGAAATGTTAATCCCAAAATATAATACAAGGGTTTCTTCTGTGAGACAGACAGGACGACTGCTCAGGAGAAACACATATATAGGTGCAAATTGCTGGCAATGTTCTAGTTCCTGGGGTGGGTGGTAGTTTCATGGGTGTTTAACATATTGTTCTTTATAACTCTCATATAAGTTACATCTATTCTAGTTTTACAGGACTTTTCCCTCCTAAATATAATCAAATGCACAAATCTTAAGGGTACCAGTCAATAAGTTTAGACACTGCATATACCTATGTAACCCAAAGCCCTAAGAAACTATCAGCATCCCAGAAAGTTCTTTCATGCTCCTTCTCCAACAATCCCTGCTCTGATCACCCAAGTGGCCACAGCTGTTCAGATATTTTCCCACCATAGATTAGAGTTTGGTTTTGCTCAACGTCTTGTACCACCAGAATGAAAGTTTCCTGAAGGCAAGAACCTTGATATATTATTTACTACTGCACTCAGTGCCTAGGATACTCTCTGACACATGAAAGTTGCTGAATAAATGAAGAGTAAATAAAAGCTATAACTAAGTTTCATCAGCATGTGTTGATTAATAAATCAGTTGAATAAAGAGTAAATAAGAGGCTGGGTACAGTGGCTCACACCTGTAATCCCAGCACTTTGGGAAGCCGAGTTGAGAGCACCACTTGAGCCCAGGAGTTCAAGTCCAGCCTGGGCAACATTGTGAGAACCTGTCCCTACCAAAAAAAAAAGAGTAAATAAAATTTATAATAAATTTTAATCCATCTGTACACGAAAACTGGAAAACCAGTACTTTAAATATCACATTTTAAAAGTTAATATTTTCAAAATTTAGTTGTATACTAGTAATTCTAAGAGATACAATTTTTCAGATCAATAAATATGCATCAAGAAGTAACGCAGATTAGAAAAATTACTAAACTGGGAGCCAAGAGACCCAAAAATAAGTTTTCATCCTTTCTTATTGCAAACTAGTTACATGAAAAATCAATCTCAGCTTTTTCACTTGTATAACTAATTAAATCTCAGCCATTCATCCCAGCTCTTAAAAATCTATGATTTATAGTAAATTATACATCATCTAAGTACAAAATAAATTTTAAAAATTAAGTGCTACAAAGTGACAAGAATAAAATTATCATCATTACTAAAAACAAAGAAAGTTTTAGAAGTTTCACACAACAATAAAAACATACGCTGGATCTTAAAAGAAAAATAGAATTTTGACAAGTAATGAAAAAAAACAGGGCATTACTGGCAGGGAGAAAAGCATGAAAAACATGGAAAGAGGAATGTACACAGCATGTTCCTAGAACAAAGTAGAGACAAGTTTGGCTGGACTGACAGGTTTAGATAGGTCAAGTGCTTCTCAACTTTTCCACAGAAATGTCCCAAAAGGCAGTGGAGTGGTCTAAAGAAGCAGCTAAGAATATAAAATACATTTGAAATACATTTAATATCCATGTGATTTAGCCATTTTGATTTACTTTGTTCAGTATATCAAATTTTTATAGTCCAAGTAGATATACATTTTTTCCTACAATTATTCATATGCTACTTTGGTAAACCTAAATATGGTGAGGTGAAATGTAAAAGAATTTTATATTACACTCTAAAGACCACTCATTTTAAAATGTACTTTTATCACAAAAGAAGAAGATATAAGTTATTGGGGAAAAAGTGCTTTGAACTGTTTTCTTACTGAGCAAGAAAGAAAATATGAACAGAAGAGAGGTCCTAACAAGCTCTCATACTTTGTAATAAAAATTTGGTCAACCTTTATTCTTCTCTTTCTTTCACCCCATTATCCAATCCATCAATATGTACTGATATAGTTTTACTTCCAAACTATATTTCAAATCCATTGGCTTTTTTCTCCACAACTACCATCATACGGTAAGCAGCTATTATTTCACTCTTGAACTATTGCAATGTCCTCCTATTTTCCCTAAGTCTACTTTGCCTCCCAATTACATAATCTCCACACAGGAGCCACCCTCATATTTTAAGAATGTTTAGACTAAAATTCCATGAGTCCTACATTATTTGTTTGCTGTCTACCTTTCCAACCTCATCATACAACTCTTGCTATGTGCTCCTTCCACTACTAAATTACAGGCTTCAATACATTATAACTCATAAAAGAACCTCATCTGCCTTGTCAAACAACCTATTCTCAGCAGGCAGAAAAGTCCTGAGATACAGATCTTACTAAATATTTAATTTATTAATGCTAAGCCCATAAAAATAACAAAATAATTATTTTGTTACGCATACAATATAATTTCAGGATCTCCAGACCAAGGCTGGGTTGCCTCCCTTAATGAGAAGTTCAGAAAAATCCTGTGCATTTCCCTTCTGCCCTAAACACCAAGGAAATGATAAATAATAATATTTTAAAGTAATTTTTAACATAGAGATTTTCAGTAATGAGAGTAGTTTATACTACACTAATTTTCCTGCTGACAACAATTATAAACTTTTTAAAAATATGTATTTATAAAAACACCATTTGAAGACATTGTCAAGGAAACAAAAGCAGATACAAACTAGGTAGGGGTGATATGACTCTTGAAAGAAGGGGAATACAATGAATGAGGCCCACACTTACCCTTCTTCCTTCCTAAGACAACTACACAGTCTGTTGTGTACAGGCAGGGGACAGAAGAGGGGACAGAGCTCTTGTAAAAAGCTGCAGTCTTACTGGGTGAAAGTACCAGAGAATGAAGTCTGGAGCTGCTAGAAGAGCTAAAACTTGAGGGCAGAAATCTCAGGAAACTGGGAGTCAGCTGGGGCTGACTCCTGAATTCCCATTCATAGGATGAAAATCCAAGCCCAGGAAGAGGCAACAGCCAGAAATCTGAAAGAATTGGGAAGACATTTCAACAGCTATCTGGTCCTGGAGAGTCAGGGTTTAGCGTAACAGAGAATTGGTAAATATCTCAGGCTTTCCATTGAAACTGTAGAAAAGCCACACTTGAAAAATAAGAGCCACTTGCCAGAACTAATGGCCAAACTGAAACAGACCTGTCCTAACAAAGCCTAAAACCAAGCCTCCACAGGATCAAGGTGATGTGCCAGTAATTTAACCACCAGCTACAACAAAATTCAATACTTCAGAGGAAGATTGAAATCCACACCATCTGGAGTTTCTACACTGTATCACCCACAGTGTTTAGCAGTCAGTGAAACTTACTAAACATAGAAAGAGAAATGGGGGAGTTAAAAGGAAAATATTTGTAATAGGAATGGACCCACAGCAGACCTAAATGTTGGAATTTATTTTAAAGATTTTGTTTACTATGATACACATGTAATAGAATTTACATTAAAAAATTAATAAGATGCATGAAGATAAAGAAGCCATATGTAAACTCTACAATATCAAGAAATCTAGGCCGGGAGCTGTGGCTCATGCCTGTAATTCCAACATTTTGGGAGGCCAAGGCAGGAGTATTGCTTGAGTCCAGGAATTCAAGACCAGCCCTCACAACATAGCAGGACCCCATCTCTACAAAAAAAAAAAAAAAAAAAAGAAAAGAAAAGAAAAGAAAATTTTAATTAGCTGGCCATGGTGCTGTATGCCTGAAGTCCCAGCTACTTGGGAGGCTGAGGCGTGAGAATTACTTGCCCTCAGGAGTTTGAGGCTGCAGAAAGCCACGATCACACCACTGAACAAAAGCAGCAACAAAATTGGATACATATAGGCGGAACAGAAGAAATATTTGAAAAAATACTGGGTAAATGTTTTCAAGTTTGTTTAAAAAAATCAAAGCACCAATTCAAAAAAATTCATCTGACTCCAATCTATATAAACCCATACTTAGTCACATTATAGCCAAACTGCTAAAAACCAAAGAAAAAAAGAAAATCTTAAAAGGAGTCACATACATTCTGGAGAACCAAGATAAGAAACAGAACTGACATCTCTTCACAAGCAATGGAGGCCAGAAGACAAAGTACTAGTAGGGAGAGGGGGAAAGCTGTCAACCTAGAATTCTACAATCCTGAAAAATAATTTTGATACCACTGTATCTGTTGTATCATAAAAAATAAGAATTTCAAAACTTAAGGCAAAACAAATATATTTTCAGATAAATGGATGCTAAGAGTGTACATACCAACAAACTCACACTATAAGAACTGATAAAATAATTTGGATTAAAGGAAGTATTACATGTAAACTCAGATTTACAGAAAGGAATGAAGAACTCAAAAATAGTAAATATGTAAGTAATTATATTGTTATTCTTCCATTTCTTAAATGTATTAAAAGGGAACTGATGGCCAGACACAGTGGCTCATGCCTGTAATCCCAGCACTTTGGGAGGCTGAGGTGGGTGGATCAATTGAGGTCAGGAGTTTGAGACCAGCCTGGCCAACATGGCACAAACCCCATCTTCATTAAAAATACAAAAATTAGCTGGGCATGGTGGCATGCACCTGTAATTCCAGCTACTAGGGAGGCTGAGGCAGGAGAGTTGCTTGAACCTGGGAGGCACAGGTTGCAACAGAGGTCACACCATAGGTCATGCCACCGCACTCCAGCTTGCACAACAGAACAAGACTCTGTCTCAAAAAAAAAGACAACTAAACAACTGACAATTGTTGAAAGCATGAATAATAACAGTATATAAAGTGCATGGCAGGGTTTAAAATAGATATAAAAGTAAAACAGTAACAACAATAGCTAAGAGGAATAAGATTAAAAGTTTATATAAACCAATTCATGAAAGCTCTAAGAAATAAGAAAAGGTGTTATCAGCAAATCAGAAATTTAAAGTAATTCCAGGAACATCAAAAGTAGACAGGATTAGAATGACAGAATAGAGGAAATGGATTCTACTTAAAACATACATAGGCTTGGTGCAGTGGCTCATGCCTGCAATCCCAGCAGTTTGGAAGTCTAAGGCGAGGGGATCGCTTGAGCCTGGAGTTCAAGACTAACCCTGGCAATATAGTGAGACCTTATCTCTACAAAAAAAAAAAAAAATCTAAAAATTAGCCAGCGTGTAGTGTGCATCTGTAATATTAGCTACTTGGGAGGCTGGGGTGGGAAGATGGCTTGAGCCCACAAGTTTGAGCCTACAGTGAGCTAGGTGCCAGCCAATGTACTCCTGCCTGACAAACAGAGCAAGACTGTGACTCTTAAAAAAATTATTTAACTGAAGAAAAAAATAATACACAGAAGAAGTCATCAACAAGCATAAAAACAGCTGTCTGCACACACATTAATAAAGCATAAATATACAATGATTATCAAGGATTGTTGTTACACAGTTAGGATGGGGATGGGGCAGGGGTGGTAGGCACAAAAGAGTAGGACCAAAATGGACCAGAAAACAACTGACCCCAGAAGAAATAGATAATGCAGGGAAAAGAACTTCATTTAAAATTTTTCTTGGTATTCTCAGAGAGATTTAAGAATATTTTGAAAAAATAAAGTATCACTAGATTACGAAAAAGGAGCAGAGAATAAATAAAGTTTATAAAAATTTTTTAAAAATCATGACTAGCGATAAAGAGAGCCTGGGCATTTCGTAGTCTTCCTGTGCTGCTCTGCCCTGACTTTGTTTTCATTCTGTCTCAGATGTCCCCACTATACACAATTTTGTGGATATTCTTTACGGCTTTATTCTTTATCATGAAACAGCATTTTTCTTCATTTTGGCTCTTTTGTACTTCCTACAGAAATAAATAAATGGACAGCTTTCCTTTTCCCCCAGGTGTTTAACACCTGCTCAGGTCTGAGCATCGAGCCACCCACTTTGCCCATTCATTCTTGTTATTATAAGATTTGTGTGGTTCCAACTTATGTGTTGCTGTTATAGAAAATGCTGCTCTAACCATACTTGTTAAAGTTTGCAAGTGGTTGTGCATAATAAATTCTCTATACACCAAAGAAAAAAATAATGACAATTCAGTGAAAGAGTTGAATAATATGACTCAGAGGAGCAAATTAGTAATTTGGAAGACAGTCAAGACAATCTCCCAATTCCAAGACTGAGAAAGTGAAAGAGACGAAGACAGAAAGAAAAGAAATATGATGAGCAAAAGGGTAAAAAATATGAGAATCAATCCAGGGAGTACAATTCTAAAGGAAGTTCTAGATGGAGGAAGAAGGAGAACACAGAGAAGAAAAATAATAGAAGATATTGTATTGGTGTTAAAGACACCTGGGTTCATATTAAAAAGATCTGCTGAGAGGAGACAACATTTAATTTTTTAAAACTGTACTAACACAGATCAAAGCAAAGGGTCCAAATACCAAAAATAACAAAGAAACTCTAAAAGAGTTCAATTTATCTTTGTCTACTCAGAGCTTCTACCCACACTTATAAAAATCACTGATGTAAACATTTGTGCATTCAGATTGGTCCCTCTTTAGAGTCGTACTCAGATAGGTCCTTAGTACTGGCTCATCTATCATTTTATATTTCATCAGTCCATTTCCTCTCTCACTATCCAAGACAACTGTCTCATACTTTCTGCTCCTCGATCACCAAAACTGCCAGCCCTTTTCTTAATCTCCGCTTCCTACATTTGACTGAGAAATACAAGCAATCAAAAGCAAACACATAACAACTAAAGAATGTAAATCCTTTTCAATTGAAGCTGGAATATTTCAGAAAGTAGGCCACATGTTAGGCCATAAAATTCTTAACAAATTCTTAATGAAATAACACAAAATATAACTTGTATTCAAAACATGAACAATGGAACAAGCAACCATTTTATATACTTAAGACTCACAATATTGACTTAATGTTGTACAGACCATGAAAAATTTACATAATTTTTAAAAGTATTGAACAAATAATAACACTGAAGAATATAGCATAAAAATGTGAAACTCAGCTTTACATTACCCATTCATTTTATTCTGAGTAAGCAGTTTGATAAGAATTGTCATTATTAGGGGCAGGCGCAGTGGCTCATGTCTGTAATCCCAACACTTTGGGAGGCCGAGGTGGGCAGATCTAGGGAAGTCAGAAGTTCAAGACCAGCTTGGCCAACATGGTGAAACCCTGTCTCTACTAAAAATACAAAAAAAAAAAAACTAGCCAGGCATAGTGGCATGTGTCTGTAATCCCAACTACTTGGAAGGCTGAGGTAGGAGAATCGCTTGAACCTGGGAGGCGGAGGTTGCAGGGAGCCAAGATCGCACCACTGCACTCCAGCCTGGGCGACAGAGTTAGACTCCATCTCAAAAAGAAAAAAGACAAAATAACATAATAATAATAATAATTATTATTATTATCATTATTAGGTTGGTGCAAAAGTAATTGTGGTTTTTCCCATTAAAGCACTGGCAAAAACGCATTACTTTTGCACCAACCTAATAAAAATATATTAAGTTGCAAAATGGGACATATTTCACATTCAATGATTACTTAATATTTTATAAATTCATGCTATTCTTAATACCTCAACAACAACAACAAAAATTCATGTATGCATTGAAAAATGTGAAGTTCTGCATTTGAATCGATGGAAATTTGCCAATGGCACCTAAATTAAAAATCTCTTATTGAAAATATAACCACTGACCCAAGCCTCACAGCATACACAGAAAAAAAACTAGAAACCCCAATATATTTTTAAATTAATCAATATTCTTTCATAGAACCCATGGTACAAAAAATAACTTAAAAAATACTTTGGATCAGTAATGAAAATGAGTAAAATGCAGTAAAAGTGTAAACTAAGATATTTATAATCTTAAATTCATACATGAGAAGAGAAGAAATGCTGAACAATGTTATTAAATAAACTTTCATTTCAAGAAGTTGTGAATGGAACAACAAATTAAGCTAAAAACCATAAAAATGAAAATACAAAAGCAGAAATCTGAGAATAATAAAAAGAAAATAAAGAAAAGCAAAGTAAAAAGTTGGCTTTTTAAAAAGCATTAAAATTGATAAAACACTAGAAAGACTGATCAAGAAGAAAAGAAGATAAAACAGAAATTACCAATATTGGGAATTAAAAAGTAGACATTATTCCCAGAGCTTACAATTTTAAAATGTAAGACTATAAGGACTATTCTCCAATTTAAAAAAAAAAAAAAATGAAGTTTCTTTTAAAACAATTTACCAAAATTGGCACAAGAAGAAATATAAAATTTGAATAATTCTATATATAATTGATATGGTTTGGCTCTGTGTCCCCACCCAAATCTCAGGTTGAATTATGATCTTCGATGTTAGAGAAGCGGCCTGGTGAGAGGTGACTGGGTCATGGGGTGGATTTCCCCTTTGTTATTCTCTTGATAGTGAGTGAGTTCTCATGAGACCTGGTTATTTAAATTTTTTTTTTTTTTTGGGCGGAGTTTCACTCATGTTACCCAGGCTGGAGTGCAATGGCGCAATCTCGGCTCACCGCAACCTCCGCCTCCCGGGTTCAGGCAATTCTCCTGCCTCAGCCTCCTGAGTAGCTGGGATTACAGGCACGCACCACCATGCCCAGCTAATTTTTTCTACTTTTAGTAGAGACGGGGTTTCACCGTGTTGACCAGGATGGTCTCGATCTCTTGACCTCGTGATCCACCCGCCTCGGCCTCCCAAAGTGCTGGGATTACAGGCTTGAGCCACCGCGCCCGGCCTATTTAAAATTTTGTAGCACATCCTCCTTTGCTCTCTCATTCCTGTTGCTATATGAAGATGTGCTTACTTCCCCTTCACCTTCTACCATGATTGTAAATTTCCTGAGGCCTTCCCAGCCATTCCTCGTGTATAGCCTGCAGAACCGTGAGTCAATTAAACATCTTTTCTTTATAAACTACCCAGTCTCAGATAGTTCTTTACAGAAATATAAGAACAAATGAATAAAGTAATTTAAAAATTGAATATACCACTTAAAACTTTTCCACACAGAAAATTTAATGCCCAGTGACTTTCCTGAGAAATTTTTCCAAACGTCTGAGGAAGAAACACTGAGCTTATACAAATTCTCTCAGAAAATAGAAAATAAAAAAAACACTTCCCCACATTCTTAAGAGGAGAGTACAAATATGACACCAAAATATGTAAGGACACGAAAAGGAAAAAAAAAAATTACCCTTGAATCTCTCTCATAAACATATTTGGAAGAAAATGCTAAACAAAATAATTAAATCCAATAATATATTTTAAAAAATAAGTCTTGACCAAATGAATTTACTCCCAGGTGTGCAAAGTTAACATTTAAAAATCATCATACCAGATTTTAAAACTTACACACAGCAAAGAAAACAATTAACAGAGTGATGAGACAACCTATGAAACAGGAGAAAATATTCTCAAGCCATCCATATGATAAGGGGTTAATATCCAAAATAGGCAAGAAATACAAACAACTCAAAAGCAAGAAAACAAATAACCTGATTTAAAAATGGGCAAAGGACCTGAACAGATATTCCTCAAAGGACCATACAGGCTGGGTGCAGTGGCTCAACCCTGTAATCCCAAAACTTCGGGAGGCAAAGGTAGGAGGATCAATTGAGCCCAGGAGTTCAAGACCAGCCTGAGCAATTGAGGCCCTGTATCTATAAAAAAAACAATTAGACAGGCATGCTGGCACATGCCTGTAGTCCCAACGACTCAGGAGGCTAAAATGGACGGATCACTTGAGCTTGGGAGGTCAAGGCTCCAGTGAGCTACAATCACACCACTACACTCCAGCCTGGGCAACAGAGACTCTGTCTCAGAAAAAAAAAAATATGTAAATGGCCAACATGTTGACAACAAAATGTTCACTAAATGCAAATTAAAACCACAATGAGATCTCACCTCACACCTATTAGAATGGCTGTTATCAAAAAGATGTAAGGATAATAGGCATTGGTGAGTACGTGTACAAAAAGAAACCCTTGTACACTCTTGGGTGGGAGAATGTAAATTTTTACAGTAACTATGGAAAATGAATGGAGGTTCCTCAAAAAGCTAAAAATGGAACTATCATATGATTTAGCAATCCTGCTTCTGGGTATAGGAACTAAAATTAACATGTTGAAGCAACAGCTACACTCCCATGCTCATTGCAGCATTATTTATAATAGCCAAGATAAAGAATCAACCTAAGTGTCCATCAACAAATGAACTGATAAAATACAGCATATGTACACAAGGGAATATAATTCAGCCTTTAAAAAGAAGAAAATCCTGTCATTTGCAACAACATGGATGAACCTGAAGGACATTATATTAAGTGAAATAAGCAAGGCAAAGAAAGACAAATGCTGTATGATCTCACTGATACATAGAATCTAAAAAAGTTGAACTCACAGAAGCAGAGAGTAAGTGGAATAGCAGTTACCAGAGGCTGAAGGTCCCATTAGGAGAAATGGGAGATGTAGGTCAAAGGATACAAAATTTCTGTTAGAGGGGTAAACTGAAGAGATCTATTGTACATTATGGTGATTCCTGCTAATAACAATATATTGTATACTTGAAAATTGCTAAGAGTAGATCTTAAGTGTTCTCACCACAAAAAATAACTATGTCAGGAAGGACAAATGTTAATTATACTGACTGATTTTGCCATTCTGCAATGTATACATATAACTAAATGTCATGCTGTACACCATATATACAATTTTTAGGTAATTTAGAATATAAAATTTTAAAAAGTAGTCAATATATTTTACCGATTAGAACAATGAGAAAATGCAACATATGATCATTTCGTAGAGGCAGAAACTATCTCTAAAAAAATTTAACTGACGTTCATGATTTTAAAATCTCAACAAACTAGGAAAAAAGGAAACTTCCTCACTCTGATAAAGGGTAACAGCAAAAAAATCTTAATATACTTAATGGTAGAATATTGATCTTCTTCTTCTTTAGTTCAAAAACATAACAAGCATGTCTAAAATCATGATTTCTATTCAACACCATAGTGGAAATTGTGGCTAGTTCAATAAGGCAAGAAAACAAAATAAAAGGTATAATGATTAGAATGGATAAGTGAAACTGTCAGTATTCACAGATGACATGTCTGTGTATATAGGAAATTTAAAAGAATCTACCAATCACTAAGTGAATTTGGCAAAGTCACAAGATGCAAGACCAATATATAAAAATCAAATGTATTTCTCTATATCAGAAGCAAACAATTTTTAAATGAACATTTAAAAATAGTATCACTTAGAATAGTAACAAAAAATCAAATACCTAGAATCAATCTATTGAAATATCTGTAAAAATTCTGCAATAAAATCCATAAAATATTTATATGAAAAATGAATGCTAGCTAAATAAGAGAAGGGTAGACCATCTTGATACAAGAATATAGAAAAACTTAGTATGGTTCAGATGTCATTTCCAAATTAATCTACAGATTCAACCCAGTTCCAATTAAAATCCTAGCAGTTTTTGTTGAAATTTACAAGTTGATCCTGAAGTCTATACGAAAAACAAAGGATTTACAATAGCTAAAACAATCTTGAAGAGGAAACTGAGGATTTAACATTACCAGACATCAAGATTTATCATAAAGACAGGACAATTAGATTGGTATTGGCACAAAAATGAACAAATAGACAAATGGAACAGAATAGAGTCCAAAAATCTATACTCACATACAGTTACCTAATTTGGAACAGATGTGCCACTGCATTTCAATGAAGAAATGTTGGTCATTTCAAAACATGTTGCTTAGTGAATTGGCTATTCATATAAAGGAAAAAATAACCTTAACCTCTACTTCATACCATACACAAATATTAATTTAAGATGTACCACAGACCAATGTGACCTCTCTTAAACAGGATATAAAAACACTGACCATAAAAGATTTATAAATCAGACTTCTTAAATATATATGCATATAATAAGTTACCAATTACATGAAGCAAAAATGTAGAGAGAGAAATAAAACAACTATTATACAAAAAAAATTAATACTCATTTCTCAGGAATTAACAAACATCAACCAACTAAACATAACTGACATTTACAGAACACAATGCCCAACAAGTGCAGAATATATACCCTTTTCAAGTGCCCATCAGAACATTCACTAAGTTATACCATGGGTTGGTCCATAAACCAATTCTGAATAAATTTGAAAACACTGAATTCATAAGAAGTATATTCTTGGCCATAACAAAATTGAATTAGAAATAAAGATCAAAAATACATCTAGAAAATCTCCCAGTATTACAAAATTAACATAGTTCTAAATAATCCCAGGGAAGAAACTAAAAGGGATATCAGAAATTATTTTGACCTGAATGATAATAAAGAAACAATAAAATTTGGGGATACAACTAAAACAGTGTTTAGGGAGAATGTATAACTATAAATGCTTACATTGGAAAAGAAGAAAGATATAAAATTAATTACCCAGGTAGCTAGAAAAACAAACCAGAGAATGAAGAATGAAGAACAGAAATCAATAATATATAAAAACAATAGAGAAAATCAATAAAACCAAACTTTGTTTTCAGAAAAGACCAAGAAAATTCATAAACCTCCAAGATGATCAATTTACAAAAAGAGAAAAGAACACATATTGCCCATAACAGAAATAAAAGCAAGACATCACTACAGATTTTATAAACAGTAAATGGATATAAAAGGATAGGAGCTACTTCACGCCAATGACTTTAACAAGTTATTTTTGATAAAAAAAATTACTTGAAAGACCCAAATTACCAAACCTGACATAGGAAGAAACAGAAACATTGAATAGTATCATATATCTTCAATGAATGAAATTCTTCATTAAAAACATACCCCCAAAGAAAACTCTTGGCCAAAGTGAATTTCTTGGGAACATCTGTCAACTAAGGAAAAAAAATAATACCAATTCTATACAACCTCTTACAGAACACAGGGGCAAAATTATTTTCCAAATCATTTTATGTGGCCACAATTATCCTAATACCAAAACCTGGCAAAAGCATATCATACACACACACACACACAAAAAAATTACAGGCCATTGTCTCTCATGAACATAACAAAATAACATAGAACCAGCAGCATATAAAAAGGTCAGAACATCAACACCAATAGGGGTTTATTCCAGTAATACTGTTTGCTTTGATATTTTAAAATGAATCAATGTAATTTACCTTATTAACAGAATAATGGAGCAAAACTATAAGATCATCTCAAATGTTGCAGGAAAAGCATTTGACAAAAATCAACACCAACTCATGATGAAATTTCTGAAAATAACTTAGAAAAGGAGGGGATTTCCTAAATAAAATAAAAATCATCTACAAAACCTTCCATTACTTAATGATTATATATTGAACACTTTCTCCATAAAATCAGGACCAAGGAAAGGATGCCCACCACCACCATTTCTATTAAGCACTGGTGTTTCTACTCAATGCAATTTGGTAGGAAAAAAAAATAAAAGGCATAGAGATTGAAAAGAAAGAAGTAAAACTTTTTATTTGCAGACATGGTTGTATGCACAGAAAATGCTGAGGATTCCAGCACTGCATTGCACCTACTCTAAAATTGACCACATAATTGTAAGTAAATCACTCCTCAGCAAATGCAAAAGAATGGAATTCATAACAAACAGTCTCTCAGACCACAGTGCAATCAAATTAGAACTCAGAATTAAGAAGCTAACTCAGAACCATACTACTTCATGGAAACTGAACAACCTGTTGCTGAATGTCAACTGGATAAACAATGAAATGAAGGCAGAAATAAAGATGTTCTTTGAAACCAACGAAGACACAGTGTACCAGAATCTCTGGGACACACTTAAAGCCATGTTTAGAGGGAAATTTATAGCAATAAATGCCCACATGAGAAGCAAGGAAAGATCTAAAATCAACACCCTATCATCAAAATTGAAAGAGCTACAGGAGTAAGATAAAAAAAACTCAAAAGCTAACAGAAGACAAGAAATAACTAAGATTAGAGCAGAGCTGAAGGAGATAGAGATACAAAAACCCCTTCAAAAAATCAATAAATTCAGGAGCTGTTTTTTTGAAAAGATCAACAAAATAGACAGACTGCTAGCCAGATTAGTAAAAAAGAAAAAGGAGAAGAATCAAATAGATGCAATAAGAAACGAAAAAGGGGATATCACCACAGATTCCACAGAAATACAAATTACCATCAGAGGTTACTACAAACAACTCTATAAATATAAACCAGTAAACTTGAAAGAAATGGATAAATTCCTGGACACTGGCACCCTCCCAAGCCTAAACCAGGAAGAAGTTGAAACCTTGAACAGACCAATAACAAGGGCTAAAGTTGAGGCAGCAATTAACAGTCTACCAACCAAAAACAGTCCAGGTCCAGACCAGTTCACAGCTGAATTCTATCAGATGTACAAAGAGGAGCTGGTACCATTCCTTCTGAAACTATGCCAAACAATCCAAAAAAAGGGAATCCTTCCGAAATCATTTTGTGAGACCAATATCATACTGATACCAAAACCCAGCAGAGACTTAACAAAAAAAAGAAGGCCAACATCCATGATGAACATCGATACAAATATCTTCAATAAGCTACTGGCAAACCAATTGCAACAGTACATCAAAAAGCTTATCCATCACTATCAAGCAGGCTTCATGCCGGGGATGCAAGGCTGGTTCAACATACACAAGTCTATAAACATAATCCACCACATGAACAGAACCAAAGACAAAAACCACATGATTATCTCAACAGATGCAGAGAAGACCTTCAACAAAATTCAATAGCCCTTTATGCTAAAAACCCTCAATAAACTAGGTATTGAAGGAACATATCTCAAAATAATAAAAGCTATTTACAACAAACCTACAGCCAATATCATACTGAATGGGCAAAAACTGGAAGCATTCCCTTTGAAATCTGGCACTAGACAAGGATGCCCTCTCTCACCACTCCTATTAAATACAGTATTGGAAATTCTAGCCAAAACAATCAGGCAAGAAAAAAAAAATAAAGCGATTCAATTAGGAAAGGAGTAAGTCAAATTGTCACTATTTGCAGATGATGTGATTGAATATTTAGAAGATCCCATCATCTCAGCCCAAAATCTCCTTAAACTGATAATCAACTTCGACAAACTCTCAGGATACAAAATCAATGTGCAGAAATCACAAGCATTTCCATACACCAATAACAGACTTAAAGAGAGCCAAATCATGAGCAAACTCCCATTCACAATTGCTACAAAGAGAATAAAATACCTAGGAATACAAATAAGAAAGGATGTAAAGGATCTCTTCAAGGAGAACTACAAACCACTGCTCAAGGAAATAAGAGGATACAAACAGATGGACAAACATTCCATGCTCATGGTTAGGAAGACTCAATATCGTAAAAATGGCCTTAGTGCCCAAAGTAATTTATATATTCAACACTATCCCCATCAAGCTACCGGTGACCTTCTTCACAGAACTGGAAAAAAATACCTTAAACTTCATATGGAACCAAAAGAGAGCCCACATAGCCAAGTCAATCCTAAGCAAAAAGAACACAGCCAGAGGAATCACACTACCCGATTTCAAACTATAATACAAGGCTCCAGTAATCAAAACAGCATGGTACTGATACCAAAACAGAGATATAGACCAATGGAACAGAACAGAGGTCTCGGAGGCAATGCCACACATCTACAACCATCTAATCTTTGACAAACCTCACAAAAACAAGCAATGGGGAAAGGATTCCCTGTTTAATAAATGGTGTTGGTAAAACTGGCTAACAGTGTGTAGAAAGCAGAAACTGGGCCCCTTTCTGACACCTTACACTAAAATTAATTCCAGATAGATTAAACACTTAAACATAAGAGCTAACACCATAAACCTAGGCAATACCATTTAAGACATAGGCATAGGCAAGGACTTCATGACTAAAACACCAAAAGCATTGGCAACGAAAGCCAAAATAGACAAATGGGACCTAATTAAACTCCACAGCTTCTGTACAGCAAAAGAAACAATCATTAGTGTGAACCGGTAAACAACAGAATGGGAAAAAATTTTTGCAATCTACCCATCTGACAAAGGGCTAATATCCAGAATCTACAAAGAACTAAAAGAGATTTACAAGAAACAAACAAACCCATTCAACAGCGGGAAAGGGATATGAACAGATACTTTTCAAAAGGAGACATATATGAGGTCAACAAACATGAAAAAATGCTCATCATCACTGATTATCAGAGAAATGTTAATCAAAACCACATTGAGATACCACCTCATGCCAGTTAGAATGGCAATCATTAAAAAATCTGGAGACAACAGATGCTAGAGAGGATGTGGAGAAATAGGAACACTTTTACACCGTTAGGGGGAGTGTAAATTAGTTCAACCATTGTGAAAGACAGTGTGGCAATTCCTCCAGAACCTAGAAACAGAAATTCCATTTGACCCAGCAATCCCATTACTGGGTATATACCCAAAGGATTATAAATTGTTCTATTATGAAGACACATGCACATGTATGTTCATAGCTGCACTGTTTACAATAACGAAGACCTGGAACCAACCCAAATGCCCACTGACAATAGACTGGACAAGGAAAATGTGACACATATACACCATGGAATACTATGCAGCCATAAAAAATGATGAGTTTGTGTCCTTTGTAAGGACATAGATGGATCTGGAAACCATCATTCTCAGCAAACTGACACAAGAACAGAAAATCAAACACTGCATGTTCTCACTCACGGGCAGATGTTGAAAAATGAGAACACAGGGACACAGGGAGGGGAGCATCATACACTGGGGTCTGTTGGTGGGGGGCCAAGGGAGGGATAGCAGTGGGGTGGGAAGTTTAGGGAGGGACAACATGGCGAGAAATGCCACATGTACATGACGGGATGATGGAGGCAGCAAACCACATTGCCATGTGGGTACCTATGCAACAATCCTGCATGATCTGCACATATACCCCAGATCCTAAAGTATAATTTTAAAAAAAGAAATAAATAAAATAAATAAAATGCTGAAGATTGTATCAAAAAAATTACTAGAACTTATAAATGAATTTACCAATATCACAGGATACATCACAAAATAAACAAAACCAACTGTATTTCTATACACTGTATTAAGTATTTTTTTTATTCTGTATTTTTGATGCTTTCACATCTTGGGGCCTTGCTGATCCTGGAGGGACTGCCCCTTTCAGGGCTAGCCAATTCCTAGAGACAGAAAGAACTTGACAGTGAGCGCACTTTTTCATATGCAAACCAATCAATACCTTATCAAGTTCTTACCTGATATTTATACATATCCCAACCATCTCCTTTATCCAGTTCTCACTTAATACATATACAGATGTATCAAACAAGAAGATGGTACCTCCAATACACAAAGAGCTCCACAAACTGATTTTTTTAAGCCACCAGAGAAATTACAGACGTATTAAAACCTTCCACCAACAAAAGTTTTGAGCATTTATGTAAAATGCATAAAAATGGGCCATGATAAAACATAAGCTCAAAAATCTTAAAAAGAAAACTCCTAAAAGCTGGCATAACAAAATCTAAAAATCATTTCAAAGTTAGTATACTAACTGTTACTAGAAACCCATCTCCACAATGAGTATACATATGCCTTTTTTCCACTTTTATGTTATGCATCTCTTTATATTTGAATAATTCCTTTAAACTACATAAACATTTTCAAATGTTTGTAAATATTCTTTTAAAAATTACTGCTATCAGCTGTTCTTCATGCTTTTCTTACTGGTCCCCTTACACATTTGAAATTGGACATTTCCAGCTCTTCTTCAGTCTGTTTTCAATCGAACCATGTTGGTTATTTCTGTACCAAAAACTATGTCACATTATATACTTCCTTTCTAAACCCAAAATCTAAGTGAAAAATGATACAGGAAATAAAAGATGGGAAACTTGACTGCACAATATTATAAACACTACAATCAAAACTAAAAAAAAAAAAAAAAAAAAAAACCCAGAAAAAATATGTGCTACAAAGATTTCATGCATTTATACAAGTTACTCTTTTTTTTGAGACGGAGTTTCGCTCTTGTTACCCAGGCTGGAGTGCAATGGCGCGATCTCGGCTCACCGCAACCTCCGCCTCCTGGGTTCAGGCAATTCTCCTCCCCCAGCCTCCTGAATCGCTGGGATTACAGGCACGTGCCACCATGCCCAGCTAATTTTTTGTATTTTTAGTAGAGACGGGGTTTCACCATGTTGACCAGCATGGTCTCGATCTCTTGACCTCGTGATCCACCCGCCTCGGCCTCCCACAGTGCTGGGATTACAGGCTTGAGCCTCCGCGCCCGGCCTATACAAGTTACTCTTAAAAATTGATAAGAAAATGAAGATAAATAGGCATTTCACAAAAGAAATTAAAACAGTCAACATAATTAAGAATCAGATAAAAGTACATAACAATGAGGTATTGTTTCTTCCGTAGCTGACTGGTAAACAAGAAGACTGGCAATACACAGTGTTAGCAAAGAAATGAGTAAAACAAGAATATCTAATAATTGTCCTTTGAAAAAGGACAACAGTAGTAGCATGCATATCTAATAATTCTATGAAACAGTCTGTAATACTGGGGAAAAAATTAATTAAAGGGGTCTGATAAACTGTGACATACTTAGCCAACAGAACACTATAAAGATATTAAAAATGATGTACACCAAGCATGGTGGCTCACGCCTGTAATCTCAGCACTTTGAGAGGACAAGGTGGGTAGATCACCTGAGGTCAGTAGTTTTGAGACCAACTTGGCCAACATGGCAAAACCCCGCCTCTACTACAAATACAAAAAATTAGCCAGGCATGGTGGCAGGAGCCTATAATCCCAGCTACTCAGAAGGCTGAGGCAGGAGAATCACTTGAACCCCAGGGTGGGGCAGAGGGTACAGTGAGCCAAGATCGCACCACTTCACTCTAGCCTAGGCAAAAGAGCGAAACTCCGTCTCAAAAAAATTAAAATAACTTTTAAAAATGATGTATGTTTGGTTACATTATATCCTTAATATTATATTCTCTGCATAGCACAACACGGGCACTGAATATTTGAATAATTGATATTTAATAATTTATTTAATGAAAGATTGGTTAAAGACTGACTGATCTGTTGAGTAGGTGGCTGAATGATTCACTAGGAGAGAGAGTGACTGACTGACAAACCACACAACTAACAAGCTGAGTGAGGGAGTGACCAACTAAAAGAATAACCAACCAAATGAGCTGTGACCCTTTGAGTCACAGAATGAATAACTTATCAATGATTGAGTGACTAACAAAATGAATGAGTAAATGAATAAATTCTCTTATGAGTCAGTGAGTGACTGATGACTGAGTGCTTGGTGAATGGGGATTGAATGAATGAATTTTAATCAATGAAAAGATCTCTACAATACACTGTTGAGTTAAAAAGGCTCAATTTAAAATGAACAGGATGACACTATTCTTATAAAACTGTATCTCAATTTGTCACTATGCAGAGACATCCAGAATAATATTAAAGCTTGTTAAGTGGCTGGCTGCAGTGGTTCACACCTGTAATCCCGACACTTTGGGAGGCCAAAGTGGGCAGATCACTTGAACCAGCCTGAGCAACATGGTAAAAACTCACCTCTACTAAAACTACGAAAATTAGCCAGGCATGGTGGCATGCACCTGTGGTTCCAGCTACTCAGGAGGCTGAGACTTGAGCCCAGGAGGCAGAGACTGCAGTGAGCAGAGATTGCAACTACACTCCAGTCTGGGTGTCAGAGTGGAACTCTGTCTCAAAAAAAACTTAAGTGTTATGGTTAATAATGAGTATCAACTTAATTGGATTGAAGGATACAAAGTATTGATCCTGGGTGTGTCTGTGAGGGTATTGCCAAAGGGGATTAACATTTGAGTCATCGGGCTGGGAGACACACCCTTAATTGGATGGGTACCATCTAATCAGAGGCCAGCAAATATAAAGCAGGCAGAAAAACATGAAAAGGAGAGACTGGCCTAGTCTGCCAGCCTACATCTTTCTCCCAGGCTGGACGCTTCCTGCTCTTGAACGTCGGACTCCAAGTTCTCCAGTTCTGAGACTCAGACTGGCTCTCCTTGCTCCTCAAGCTTGCAGATAGCCTATTGTGGGACCTTGTGATCATGTAAGTTAATACTTAAAAGCATATATATACATATAACATATATATAACATATATATGTATACATATATGTCATAACATATGTAAAACATATATATTATATATATATATGTTTAGTTCTGTCCCTCTAGAGAACCCTAATATGTTAAGCAAATTCTCAATCACAAGAAGCACTTATAATTTTTTTTGCCCCTTTGATTGATTAATGTCATTTTTACATAACTTTTTATTCACTTGAATTTTTTTATATGAAGAGACATTTGGTCAAAGCTTGTATACTACTACTGCCTCTTAAAACAGTGTATAAAATACATGCAAATAAGATATTTTAACATAATGCCATGATGCTTTCACTCAAGAAACAAGAAATCTAAGATGAATACTAACTCAACTTTTAGGCTTTAGAAGACAAAAGAATAAAAATAGCCATACATTTAAGGACTACTGAAGTCAAATGTCATCATTTTACCTTGGGCCACTGTAAGAAGTACATACATGTCAGGCAACAGCTTAAAAGGCCTCCCGAGAAGACCGATGTCATGAAGAGAAGAAAATGTAAATTATTCTGCAAAATGTATCCCCTTTCTGGTTTTGGTTTTTGGGTTTATTTGTTTGTTGTGATTTTTGGTCTTGGGAGCAGATTTTGAGTTACTCCTTAGAAGCATGCTAAATGATGACTACAAAGAAAAGCCAGATTTATAATTCGTAACACATATACAAAAAAAGTGTGACAAAGATGAAACAAGTGCTTTAAATAGCTCTTTAAAAGTTGGAGTTTTCTCCCCTTAGGATCTCGTTTCAAAACCATCATATTTCAAGTTTGTATTACCAAGACATTTAAAAAACATTTTTAGAGGTAACGAGTTTGTGTTTAAAAAATAAAATTGCACAGCATTTAATTAATTCTACTGGTGAAATATTTAACACTATCCTCTGCTACTGATATTCAAAAAAATCTAGAAGTTATTTAAATTGGTATGAATTTGTTCATAATGATTTTTAAAATACTGGCATGCTAGAATAACATTGAATATTTCAGATATTCCTCTGAAATAATTCTTTTAAGATTATCACAACGCAGTCAAAAATAAAATTAAGCACCTATGGATAAACAAGGAAAGAGTGAGGAATATATAAATATGGAAATGAAGCATTTCTGCAGACACTGAAGCATCCTGTTTTGGAAGGACTTACTGTGACTCATCAATCAGATAGACTTATACTATAACGCACTGTTTTCTTCTCTGAGTCATTCCCCAGGTCCTAAAATCCACTCTAATGAATCTTTCCATATCAAACCTTTATAAAAGCAATATATTCAACTGTTGTTATAAAATGAGGCTGAGGAGTAGAGCAGGGTTGATATAGTTTGGATGTTGTCCCTTTTAAATTTCAGGTGTTGCACTGTAAACTCCATTGTTGGAGATGAGGACTGGTGGGAGGTGATTGGATCATGGGGGTGGATTTCTCATGAATGGTTTAGCAACATCCCCCTTGGTGCTGTCCTCAAGATACTGAGTTGTTGCATGATCTGGCTATTTACAAGTATGTGGTATCTTCCCCCTCACTCTCTTTTGCTCCAGCTCTCGCAGTGTGATATGCCTGCTCCCTCTTAGTTTTCGACCAAAAGTAAAAGCTCTGGGAGAACTCCTCAAAAGCTGAGCAGATGTCAGCCCCCTGCTTGTAAGCTTGCAGAACCATCAGCCAATTAAACCTCTTTTATTTATAAATTACTCAGCCTCAGTTATTTATTTACAGCAATGCAAGAACAGACTAACAAGCCAGGCACAGTGGCTCCAGAACCATAATCCCAGCACTTTGGGAGGCTGATGCAGAAAAATCACTTGAGCCAGGAGTTCAAGACCAGACTTAGCAATATGGTGAAACCTCATCTCTACAAAAAAATACAAAAATTAGCCAGGCATAGTGGCACTCACCTGCAGCCCCAACTACTCAGGAGGCTGAGGTAGGAGGATCACTGGACCCCAGGGAAGGCAAGGCTGCAGTGAGCTATCTTCTCTCCTCCAGCCTGGGTGACACAGTGAAACCGTCTCAAAAAAAAACCACGTGTAAAAGGAGAGAACTCCCACCATGAAGACTGTTCCTAATACAGTGTTACTTTTACTGACCACCATAACCAGAGGCACTATGAATCAAACTTACTACACTGAAGGTATGTCATTTTACTTCTAATAATTTCAAATTTTCATAATAATAAATATCCAATAATCACAGAATATTTATCTTTAAAAGTCTGTGGCAGGGATGGGTGGGGGTGAAGACATGGATAATGCTTTTTAACAAGACAAGGTCCTAATCATACTCCAGCAATATCATTGTAATTGAAGATCAGATACAATGAAAACTATATTTCACATCACCCCTGCCCCTCCTCAAAACAAACCAAAAAAAAATCTACAATACCTCATGTATTTAAAAAAATAAATTATAATAAAGTATAAATTATTTATTTTAGATTTATAATAAATTAAAAATCCAGACTTACCTTTAATTCTGTCTTCTCTAACCTGTCCAATTAACCATAGATCTAATAATTCAACATTAAATTAACTTATCCTTAATGGTTCCAATCTCAAATGACTTGACCTATCCTATGGATTGCCATGATGAAACAACATGCTTCCCTCAGTATGCAAATTTAATACAAATAAAACCCTATTGTAAATTTTTAACAATTTAAGGCCAAAAATAGATTAATAAGAGCAGACTCGTAAATTAGCAAATGCCCATTAAGTACAAAAAATAATATTTCACAATAAAGTTTTTTTTAAAAGGTAAAATTAAAATGAAAAACTAAGGTTAAAGTTTAAAATCAGAAATAAACAGGGAAATTAAATAGAATAACTAAAGTGAATAACCGGCAAAAAGATCTGCTTCTATTGCTAAACGCATGATTTATTCATTTTCAAGTACTTGAATGCCTCCCATATGCTAATAAATATTATACAGGACTTGGAAACAAATGAATAGAAATACTGCCCAAGAACTCACAATATAGTTTCACAGGAGCCAGTTAGAATGAAACAAAATCCAGAAATAGATTCAACTACACATACAATTTTCAACACGAGCATTTCACAGCAGGAGAGAAAAGAAGGATTATATGACAAATAGTATTGAAAGTGGACCACCATCTAGGGGAAAAAAGTTGCATCCCATATTATATCTTGCATCAGTAAAAATTCCAGATGGATCAAGAAAATGAGGGAGAGTCTCAAAATATAATTTCAGGGTTAAGAAGGGACCTATCTAGATGCACAACAACAACAAATCACACTATCAACAGAATCGAAAAGATAAAAAGACAATGTAGGAAAAACAAACTCAGAACTATCTTCCTTAGTCTAAGAGCTCCCAAAAAGCAAAGTACAGTAAAAGGACAATAAATCCAATAGAAAGTGGGCCAAGATATGTTTTCCAAAAAAGAAGAATGAAAAGCAAATTAAAATTAAGATTCTATTTTTCATATCTCAAGTTGGCAAAGATAAAGCCATCTGAAAACATGTTAGTAAAGGTATAGAAAAGCTTAAACTGGTATTTCTATGTCAATTTGGCAGTATTTGTTGAACTTAGTAACATATACCATTTTTGAATCCGCAATTCCTCTTCTACTTTAGTTATGATCTCTCACACACACACATCTGACAAATTTACAAAGATATTTACTACTTTTTGAATTCTAAAACTTTTTAATGTGTTCAAAAAAATGGATAAATTTTTAGAGAAAGAATAAAAAGAGACAAGTACAGACAACTCTCAAAGAGTTTTGCTCCGAAGGGGAGTGAAAAATGGGGCCACAGCTTGAAGAAATGTGGAGTCAACTAATGATTTAAATTGGGAATTGGCAGAGCACAGTTCACACACATCAAATTTAACTAGTTGCCTGTTTTATAAATAAAGCTTTATGAGAACACAGCCATGAGCCATGTCTGTTCATTTGTATATTGTTGATAACTGCTTTTGCACTACAAAGGTGGAGCTGAGTAGGTGCAAGAAAATCCAAAATATTTACTTTATGGTCCTTAATAGAAAAATCCTGCCAATCCCTGGTTTAAATCAGTAATTCTCACAATCTAGGCCCCAGAGCAACATTATCAGATCACCTGGAAACTCACAGATGCAAATCCTCAAGTCCTACTCCAGATCTAATGAAACAAACTGGGACCGTGGCCCAGCAATTTGTGTTTCAACAAGCCCTTTTGGTAATTCTGATAAGAACCACTGGGTTAGAGAACGGTTCTAGTACAGTTAATTCTTACTATCTTCAATAGGTTCTTGGAAACTGACTTTAAGTAAACAATGTGTAACAAAATCCATTTTTGTTAACAAAAATTAAAGTTAAGTTAAACAAGGTTAAATTAAACAAAGTGTAACAAAACCCATTTTTCAGTAGGTTAATTGAGATAAGCAAGTTCCTATGGCATATTTATGGCCACAAAAACATCATCAGACTTCTAAAGAAGGACCCCAAACACTTTTATTATTAAACATTGAAATAAATGTCAGCTATACACACATTTAAGAAAGATTAATAAAAACAAGTAAGATAATTATTCACCCAATTCAGTTTAGTCACAAGCAGCTAAAGCCTGTCCTAGCAGCTCAAGTCACAAGGTAGGAACCAACCCTGGACAGGACACCATCCGCTGCAAGGCACATTCATACATACATGCTCACTTAGACTGAGACCATTTAGACACATTGATCCGCTAACACATACATCTTTGGGATGTGAGAGGAAACCGGAGCACCCGGAAAAACCCACAAAGACATGGGGAGAATGTCCAAACTTTACACAAACAGTGGCTCCAGCCAGGAATCAATGTTTTTTCTTATCAATGTTACGAATAAACAACAGTTATTCAAGGACCTGCTGTATAGCCAGGAACAGATTAAAGATCCTTTGCGTTCACACATTTAAAAGGTCTTGAGAAAACTTCACGGAAGCCCAAAGCCCTCAAGGAGCTATCAGTGAGGACTTCAATGAACGAGAGAGAAATGGTAGGGAAAGCTGAATAAGAGGAGACCCTTGTTATACACTAGCACAAAGTTTAGCAAAATTATCACCTACAGCAACATGGAAAATAAAATACATACCTGACCTAATGAATTAAGGAGATTCTCTGCAGGAAGTTAAAGAAATTTGGCTTCTTCTAGGTGCCTGTATCATTGAGAGAACAGAGAGATGAACTAAATAATGAGCTATTCACTTTTTGAGTAGAATTTCAAGATGTAAAGGCCTCAGAATAATCTTTTCAGCCAGCAAAGTGTCAAATAAAAAGAGCCTCAGAGCAAAGATCCAATCTAGGGTGTGACTATAAGAACCTTTCTTAAGATCTAAATCACCACCTCATAGATCCTTTCAGACAAAATATTATCTAAGGATCTAGCTCAGGGGAGGAAAGAGTTCCTCTCAAAAGAAATTTGTGGATATGGCTTCTGCCTGATGGTACAGATAATAAACTGTTACACAGGAAGTCCACAAAGTTTTTAAAGGAGTTGTATCTGCTTGGAATGAAAGGGATAGCTGCTATAATAAAAGGAGGCCTTTGGACCCTGAAGCACTCACTACAGGCAGGAAGCAAGCTTAGAGTTACTCTTACAAATAAAAAGCATTGTATATGGGTTGGGTGCAGGGTTAGGGGACATAAACAATTCAGAAAATAAACCCAAAAAAAGCAGCAGCCTATGGCCCACTAAGAACAACTTTTAGGAAGCAGGACTGAAACCTAATCAAGGAACTGGCAACATGTGCCCAGTGGGGTTGCAAAATTGCTACAGACTGTGCCTACCTTATGCTCCTCTTGAAGAGAAATGTCTACTGCAGATAACCTATGCCTTTTCAATCTTGCATGTTAAGTATGTGGGGGATATATAAACTATCTCTTCATGGGTTCTCATTCAGGAAGAACCATACCCAATTAACCATACCCAAGAAAACTATTTTGTACCTGGACCTGACATATATGAGAGATACTGGACTCTGAGGTACTGTCATGATAAGATGCAAATTAGGGACCTTTGAGGAGACGCTTAGTGTATTTTGCATGTGTTTTAGAAACAGGAGGGATGTGAAGTTTGGCACAATGGCAAACTATTGCAATAGTATTAATAGTTGTCCAGAGATGGCCGTAACAATATTTCCCATCCCACATGCTTTTCTTCCACAGTGTGAACTTGCCACTCCCCCATCAAATCTAAACAGGCTTCTGGCACACTTACAACCAGTACAACATGGCAGAAGTTACACTGTACAGCTGCCAAGGCTAAATCATAAAAGATTTATGCTGAGACACACTGACACACTCACTTTTAATTCTCTATTCACCACTATGAAAGGTGACCACCCTGAAGCCCCCATAGTGTGAGAAAATCCAGGCCACATGTACATGCTCCAGTTAATAACTCAAATAACACCCTGGTCAACAGCCAGCATCAACTACCCATAATGTGAATGAAGACACCTCCAGATGATTCCAGTCCTCTGCCTTCAAGTTACCACCACTGGCTGGCAATTTTTCCCAATTCATGTCCCAGTAGCCATTATGGAGCAAAAACAAAGTCATCCCTGGTGTGCCCTTTCTGAATTACTGACTCATGATATCTGTGAGCCTGATAAAGTACTTGTTTCAAATCACTAAGTTTTGGTGAGATTCTGTTACACAGCGATAGCAACCAGAGTAATACTGATGAAAATAATCCAGTAGAGGGAAGAATTAAGAAGGCAAGAAAAAGAGGGGAGAAATATAATGGTAAAGCCCTTGAAGGCAAAGGGATGAGCTCTTCTACACAGTTGAATGGAGAAGCTTTAAAGAGGATGCCAAATCATTCATTCATTGTAAAGAGGAAAAGGGTAATGTGCAGAGGACAGGTAGTTGCCTGGTGAACAGGAATCAGAGACTGGGAAAGGAGATGTGGAGGGGTGGTAGGAAAGAGTCTGCTGGCTTTTGTCCTAAACATTGGTAAGCCATTTGTTTTTAAACTTTATACACATTTTACCATATGATCCCACTTTTTAAAGTAAACAATTTTTTAAAAAGATTTAGTCTATTCCCTCAATAGACAAGACTGAGTGATTATGTGACTTGCTCAAAATCATATACCATGTGGACAGCAGGGTCAGTCCCTTACCCCAATTTCTAAAACAGTGCACTTATTCACATCACATTGCCTTTTATATTATAAAAATATTACCTAATAGTACTATATTTCATAATCATAATTTATTAAACTAAAATCATTTGGTAAGAATGAATGACTACTCTGTTTCCAATAACTGCGACCAAAAAGGTGAGCAGAAGAACGTTCTTGGGAAGATCAAAATAAACAGGCAAGCAAAGTAAACAGCTGTGGACCATTCCAACCTAGTTAAGCCCTTGTAACTATACTGAAGGTCTTCAAAAAGATAATGCTTCTCTTTCTTCTTTCTAGTATCCCTAATTTCATCAACCATTTGACCCTCAGGTAAGTTACCTACCAAGAATTTCTCCTTCCTTTCAGAAACAAATATTTTATCACTTTATTCAAATTTTACCAGTACAAAAGCACCTAGAGATGGCTTGTCTAACCTTCTATCATTCAGACAAAACACAGAACTAATGCACATAGGAATAGTAGTACCTGGATAGTGTGATATATAAGAGAATACAGACAAATGACAGACACTCTGTTGAAAAATACCTCCTAGGTTTTATTATGCCTAAAATCCTCATCCTTAGTCCTAGTGATAGAGAGCTTTGGAAAAGTCTCCACTGATC
Source organism: Sapajus apella (assembly GCF_009761245.1). Classification (NCBI taxonomy): domain Eukaryota; kingdom Metazoa; phylum Chordata; class Mammalia; order Primates; family Cebidae; genus Sapajus; species Sapajus apella. The sequence continues at coordinate 21,244,991 of NW_022436964.1, read as the reverse complement.
CCCCAACTGGCAAATCCAAAGGTCTTTTGTTAAACCAGAGAGAAGAAAATATTAACAGTGGTTATTTCCACATAGGGAAAGTATAAGCAATTTTCTTCTGTTCTTATAGATTTCGTATGAGGAAAAACACCAGTACATATTTTTAAGACCTTTTTTCAGATCTGATTCTTCTCATTTTTTGGCAATGATCAACATATTGATCATCCCCCCTCCTAACCTAGCCACTAATATGCCTCTCTCATATTAACTGTTCCTTGTCTCCTTCACCCATTATTCTCCTTTCACCCACCCTCTAATTATGGGCAATCACCAAGGCTCAATCTCACTCAGCTCCATTACTCTTTTCTCTAAGTACCACAGCACCAGACTTAACTTCTCAAATTCTAGTCATACGTCCCACTCTAGGCTATCAATTTTCACTTGCCTATCCCACTGCCCCTGCAAACGCAACCTATCCACAATAAAGGTTCGACTGTCTACATCCCCTCAACAGCTACTAAAACTACCATACCTATTTGTGTTAGTAACTGCCATTAATCAAACGGCAGGTTCTTTGTCATTAACTAGCTGAGTAACTTTGGACACATTTTTAAATCTCTCTGGTCTGATTCCTAATATACAAAATATATAAACTAACTTAGATGTTCTAAGATGTCTTGGAGTTCCAATACTCTTTGATTTCCTCTGTGACTGAACAGCAAACCTTCACGGTAAGGTAATCTTTAATCACTCTCTGCCCTCCGTTCTCCCTTCTTATCCAGTCCATAATGAAGTCTTGTGACATCTCTCCAATCTGACTTATTTCTACTAAATCCAAGTCCTTGTTACTTCAGGCCTCAATTATTTTCCTACCTGTCTCTACCACTTTTTCCAATTCACATGATATGTAGCACTGGTACTGCTTTGATTTTCCTAAAATATTTACTTCAGCAAGCTCTTTCTAAATTCAAAACTTTTAAAGCTTCTCCATATCCATGGGTCAAAGGACATTCTTCTCATCCTAGCATTTAAAGGCATCCATAATTGAATTCCAACTACATTTTTAACATAATTTCTTATACTACTCTTTCACATAAACCTTCATTTCAGTCAAGTTGTTTTATATATTGCTCTCCGAATGTATCATACATACATACATATTTTGCCTTTGCTTACCTCCTCTACCAGTTCCTTCCTGTTATAAAAAATCTCTGTTCATCTCAATTCTAAGTGGTCTAAAATATCTATAACTTTTATTATTTATCTTATCTGCCCAATTATACCGTATATCCTTAGAAAAAGGAACCTATAAATTTCTTTGTTTCTCTTTTGGATACAACTAAGTACCTTCTACATTTCAAGTATTAATAAATATTTGTTTGGTGATTATAGTTTCTTATCACACAGTCAACATGTATTTCTTAAAATACTGCCCATGTGCTCTCCACTGTGTATGTTTTTTTTTTAATCTAAGGTACTGTTCTCAAAGAATACACAAACAACTTGAAAAGATATGGCTAACACTAGGGAAATAACTATCAAACAACTAAAGCATGGCATACAATTAACCCATGTGAGGAGTTCTAAAACTAAAGAGCTACAGAAATGTAAAGAGGAAACAAAGAGGAATGAAGAACATGAGCAAAAATTAAAGGACAGAAGAAGCATAGCTTATTATTAGAAAGTGTGGAAACCAGCTTACAAGCTTAACGACTAAAGAACCTTAGACAAAAGGCTGAATAAATAGGGCAGGTGTTGATAACAATCTCGAAAGTCAAGAAAGTTTAATAAGTAGAAATTGGTAAGCCACTGAAGATTCTGGGACAAGGGAATGCTATAATAAGGAGTATTAGAGTAGCATTTCTAATGAGGATAAACAGAAGGAAGAAACACTGGATTCTCAGAAGTTCAAATGACTTTCAAGAGCCTAGGCTCAGGAAACATGTCCTGGGATTCACATAGTAAAGGAGGGAAAGCAGAGATATGAAAAAGAAAAGAAGTATGGACATTCTGAATCGGAATAAGAGATAAATGAAAGAAGTAATCTAAAGATGATGCCTAATTTAAAGCCTACATGATTACAAGAAAATAAAGGGGACGGGACACGGTGGCTCACACCTGTAATCCCAGCACTTTGGGAAGCCAAGGCAGGTGGATCACAAGGTCAGGAGTTCGAGACCAGCCTGGCCAAAATGGTGAAACCCCATCTCTACTAAAAATACAAAAAATTGCTGGGCATGGTGGCATGCGCCTGTAGTCCCAGCCACTCCAGAGGATGAGGCAGAAGAATCACTAGAACCCAGGAGGCGGAGGTTGCAGTGAGCCAAGATTATGCCACTGTACTCCAGCCTGGAAGACAGAGCAAGATTCTGTCTTACAAAAAAAAAAAAAAAAATTAAAGGGTAGAAAATGGTAACTTTCACCTGAGGCATTCTGAGTTTAAGGAGAGAATTAGAAATAGAAGCAGACCACCAGTACAGGCAAAACCAGGAAGTGACCAGTACAACAAGTTAGCAATAGGATTAGTTTTAAAATCAAAGAACTGGGCAGAAGTTATAAACATGTTACATAGAAGAAAAAATATATTAAGCCATGATCAGCTGGTACTAGCTTTGTATCAATAATTTTATCAGAAAAGCAAACTAAAAGCTAAAGCAGAGGTTTCCAAATCCTTTCTGGGAGTCCCGAGTCTTAGCAATTTTTTCATGACACCCCTAGGCCAAAAGAAATAGGTTCGAACAACTTAATTAGTAGTTATGTCCTTACAACTTAGTGTCTGTTGAGCACTGTAGAACTTATCAAACCTTAGAATCAAATTGGACAATACTACATTGTCATTCCCTGTTCTACATTCACATTTTCATGTAGTAGTTGCTTTTTATCAAAGAAACCTCTGAAAATACATCTTTACAAAGACATGACATCGTAGAAAGGGGTGTAGGTATATAATGTTGAAACCATGAACTACCTCAAAACAAAAGCTGAAGCCTGAGGTGCTCTGGGCACCTCAGCACACAGTTTGGGAAACTGGGAGCCAACAGGAGGGGTCTAAAACGGAGTGGGGAGTGGGTGGGAAACATAATGGAAAAGGAGCAAAAGAAAGGTCTTAGGACAGTTAACCACAAGGGGGCAGCACAATAATTGGTAGGGGCAGCACGACGGGGGTTCAAGCAAAGAGATAAGTCAAACCTTTCCATACAAAGGCTGTAATATACCCTCACCATTTCAAGCCCTTAAAGTTCTTTATCTCTTTACACTAGAAAGGAAGAAACACCAGTGGCTGGCAGATCACCTTATGCAGTCATTCTGCCCTTCTCTGAATCTTCTTTGCCTGCCCAGCCATGAACAGTAGCCAAGACTTTTATAAGAGCTAAGAAATTTACAACTTTGCCTGTGTCTTATCCAATTCTCACAACAATCTTATAAGGAAGAGAAGCTAAAAGAGTCGTAAACAATACATCTCTTTTTTTTTTTTTTTTTTTTTGAGACAGAGTCTCACTGGTGTGCTGTGGTACCATCTCGGCTCACTGTAACCACCACCTCCCAGGTTCAAGCAATCCTCCTGCCTCAGCTTCCCACGTAGCTGGCATTACAGGTGTGTGCCACTACACCTGTTTAACTTTTGTATTTTTAGTAGACATGGGGTTTCATCGTGTTGGCCAGGCTGGTCTTGAACTCATGACCTCAAGTGATTCTCCAGCCTCAGCCTCCCAAAGTGCTGGGATTACAGGAATGAGCTACTATGTCCAGCCATAAATAATACAACTCTTAAGTGGCAAAAACACTAGGATTCAAATCCAGATCTCACTCCAAAGCCAAAGTACTTTCCTACTCTGCCTCAAAAGCATCCCGCCTTTCAGCAATAGCCAGGTGAAGTAGAGAAGCAATCTCATAGTCCCTTATCTGAGACACCTGTCTCAAATGACCAAAAGTACAAAACAAAAAATCCCTAATGAGTCCCTAAAACATGCTATAAATTGCAAATACAGGATATTCAGTTAGAGCAAAAACAAGCACGGTGTGCTCTTCTAGTCATCAACTACTGCAACTTTCCTATTCAGGTAAATACATGTACTATTAAGGCAAGTGCTGGATACATCCGGTTTGTACATACATTACACACCAACAGACAGACAAATGCATGTACAAGCGATTCCCACACAAAGTGGTATAAGGTGAGGCAGATGGGGAAAGGGAGGGAAAAGTTGATTGTTCACCTTCAAATGTTCTAAGTGTTATATCAAAATACAAGCTGAACACCCCTAATCTGAAAAGCTCCAAAATCTGAAACATTTTGAGCACCAACATGATGCCACAAAGGGAAAATTCCACACATAATTACTTAATACAAACTTTGTTTCATGCACAAAAATATTGCATAAAATGACTTAGTGGCTGTGTGAATAACGTGTGCATGAAACATAAACGAATTTCGTATTTACACTTGAGTCCCATCCCCAAGATATCTCATTATGTATATGCAGACATCCCAAAATTTAAATCCGAAACACTTCCGGTCCCAAGCATTCTGGAGAAGGGATTCAAAATCTTTATTTGCAGTAGCCCCAAAACTCACTTACTATGAAACCAGAAACAAACATCTCCCTTATTCCCATTTCTAGTTTCCTTCTCCATATTTCGCCCTCCCTCTATGACATACTCAGCCGCTCCTACCCTTTCATTCAGAGAAAAGGAGTTTCTCCTGACACATTAGTAATTACCGGAAAACAAACTGGGTAAATTCAACCGACACAGCTAGCTTAGGCAGATAAAACCATCAGGAAGCATTCAGTGTTGCAGCAGAAAACCCAGCAAGAATGGCAAACGTGTTCTTCCAAAAGCTATCTCTTATTGCTTGGAAATAATCCTCTTTGAAGGATTAAGAATCTCTAGCTGCTCAAGGAGAAAGGGTAACGGACAACGTTCTACGTTTCTCTGCAAAGTCATTGTATGTGTAAAGCCAGCAAAAAATGTTTCTTAAAGGATCCAAGACGAACACCACAACACCCCAAAATTACTCTCCCAGATCAACATGAAAAGTTTAGCACTGACATTTTCCGAGGAGTAAGCAACAATGAGCCCTGCCTGTCTTCACAGGCTTCCAGCCTTCCTACGCACGCACTCCCAGCTCGCGACACCCTCGCCTTTATTGCAGCGAAAAAGGACAGCACACCCACCGTCGCGGGAGGAGGAAGAGCCTCTTTTTCTGCAGAAGAGAAACAGTTCACATCTTGTTCCTGTTGCCTGCTTCTAAAACCTAAAAAAAGAAGCAGCAGTTACTACTATCACATAAATTCAGGGAAAATGGATGTTTTTTCTAGGCTGTTTAGCTGTCTAGAAAATTTTTTAAAGGAATAAGGAGGTGGAGGGGTGCGGGAATTACAATACACAAAAGGAAGCAAATATCACTAGTAAAGACTTGTTCTAGGTGTCGTCTTAAAGAGGAAGATTTTTCTGGCTCAGAAGTTTGCTGCTACTCGCAGGGGGTGGGGAGGCGGAATTAGAAGATAGGAAGGGGGTTGAGAGACAACTGCCACCCCCACCCAGACAGAAGCCAGGCAGCTAGAACACCTACCGGCTACCCCGATCAGGCGACCAGAGCGCGCCCTCGAGCCCGCAGGGGCGGCTCCTACCCGGCGGGCCAAGGTCTGCGAAGCCCCGAGGCGGGCTCGGCTCCGAGCGACCTCCAGGCTGGGCCCTCGGGGGCCCTCCCGTTCGGGCTTAGCTCCCACTCACATCCCTCGGCGGCAAGAACCAGGCCTCTCCCTGCGCCGCGGCAGCTCTCCGCCCTGACGCGCGCCGCAAGCCCGGTCCCAGGGGCCGGAGGGGCCGAAACGCCGAGTCGGCGGCGTGAACACCCGAGAGAGCTGGGCGCTAGCCTAGCCTGTCAGCGTCGAGGGAGGCCGTTAGCGGCGTCCGCTGCTGCCCCCTTCTGCTCCTCTTCCTCTCTCCTTCCTGCAGCTCCACACCACCCCCACTTCGGGCAGCTGGGAAGCCCGTCACAGTCGTTGTCTCCACCCTCTTCTGGGCCACACCATCTTCTAAACGCCGCGGGCGACAATGGCTTAGACGCCCTATTAGCTTGGAACTCAACCTCTCGGTTGGCCTGCAGTTTCCCGGACTGGGCCGCACGGAGGCTGCCGGAGACTGGAGGAGCGTCCCGCACTGCGCGTGCGCCGCCGGCGCCGGCCGCGAGACTCGCAGGTGGGGGCCAGGCAGGGCGGCGCCCTCTCGGGAAGCCGGCAGGCGCGCGTGGAGATTCCCGGGACTGCCCCTGGACGTGAGCGCGCAAGGAAATTAAGGTGGCGACGCCCACCGAAACACTGGGGCCCGGCGGGAGCTAGGTGGCGGCGCTGGGCCCGGCCCTCCATAGATGGGCGGGTGTACGTGTGGCAGCCGCCAGCCCGGGAAGCGGCCGGGAGTGAGTCAGCCTGGCCGGCGCCCCCAGCACCCATCCTGCAGGGGAGGAGGCCGGGCTGCCTCCACGCTGAGGCTCCCCTCCCCGCACACTTGTCAGCTTTCTGCTTTTGCTTCCACATTCCAGATACAGCAGACTTGTGCTTCCCCAGGCCAGGCTGCTAGGCCGAGAAGAAGTGGCGCCAGGGGGCGAGGACAACGCACTCACTCGCGCTGTTTCGCGACAGTGCAGCCTGGATCGCTTGACTCGGATCAGGCACCTTGGCTGAAAAGGGGTGAGGGTGAGATGAAGCGCCCAGCTGCCTGCGGGTTGGCGGCAAGGCCTAGCTAATGTTTCTCTAGGCCTTTACCGCTGTGGCCTGGTGTAGCCCAGGAGAGGGTGGAGACCACGTCTGTGACGGGCTTCCAGGCTGCCAAAGGGCCTCATTCATTTATTCAAATATTTACTGAGTGTCTACTAGGTGCTGGCCTGTAGGTTCCCAGAGATACTAGGTGAACACTACCCCACACACTCCTTGCCCTGCTGCATTGTATTCTGATGAAAGCAACAAAAGCAAGAAATAAACAAACAAAAAACAATTTACATGCATAATGTGCAGGATGTGTAATTGCCACTAAGAAAATGCATAATTTTCTACTTCCATATACATAATAACAAAGAAAAGAAGTAGAAAGTGAGGAGGGGGTGTGCCACTTTAGGGTGGCCAGGAACGAATTCCTAGAATAAGTGGCATTTGAGCAGAGATCTGAAGGATGAGAATGAGCCAGTCCCTGACTATCTGGGAAAATAATTTCAGGCAGAGGGACTCCTGCAGGCAAAGACTTTGAGAAGGGAATGTGTTTGCCAAGTTGAAGGATCAGGAAAGAGCTCACTGTTGCTGGAGGACACTGAAGAAGGGGGCACTGGTAAAAGGTGAGACCAAAGACTCACCAGACTGTACAGGGCTTTTTTCAAATATAAGCCCTCTTTCTTATTATTTTTCTTTCTTTTTTTTTTTTTTTGAGACGGAGTTTCACTCTTGTTACCCAGGCTGGAGTGCAATGGCGCGATCTCGGCTCACCGCAACCTCCGCCTCCTGGGTTCAGGCAATTCTCCTGCCTCAGCCTCCTGAGTAGCTGGGATTACAGGCACGCACCACCATGCCCAGCTAATTTTTTGTAGTTTTAGTAGAGACGGGGTTTCACCATGTTGACCAGGATGGTCTCGATCTCTTGACCTCGTGATCCACCCGCCTCGGCCTCCCAAAGTGCTGGGATTACAGGCTTGAGCCACGGCGCCCGGCCCTTCTTATTATTTTTCAAGTATTACCATCAACCTAAATGAAGTGATGCATTCATAGCTCCTGTTTCCCCATACACAAGTGATGCTGCTATTCAAGTCTGTCTTGTACTTAATGGTTTGTTTAAATAAACCTCACCAAAGCAACTCTTGCATTTCTTCTTACATAATACGCATTGCAAAAGGTCTTTAAGCAAATGATAACAGCATAGGAAATGACTTGAATTCACCCTGACACTTTCAAAGTAAATAATGAGCTATGTAAGACGGAGAGATTTGCAGGAAAATTGCATTCCTACAGCCACTGCTTCATAGGCAATATATAGGCAAAATTAATTAGAATTTCTAATTACTAATTGTGACTCAATTGACTTAGAATATCAAGGCCACAGTTAAAGACTACCAAAAGAGTTCTTTTTTCCAGCAAACAAAAACTGATACTGGGATAAAAGCTAGAACATAGACCCACACAATGAAGAAGAGCTGAAGATGGCCTTAATGTCCTGGTTAAACGAAAAGCATCTGAACTGTGGAAATGCAAACATTATCTTTTGTGAGGGAAAAAAAAAATGCTTGTTTTAGAACTCTGAAACAGTGTTACTTTCATTATAAGTGATGTTTCTATATTTTGCAGTGATATGCTTATGTAACAGGCATGGTATCTGTTACTGTCCACAGCCTGTTTGCAGGGAGAAGCCATTTGGAATTAGTGAATATTGAGGATTTTTGTGTGGGGGACCAGATTCTTTTCTTAATATTAATGATATGAGTATGGAAGATGAGGTGGATAGGGCATATATTATTCATAAGCCTATAGAATTGAGAAATCCTCTGTCTACCCACATAGAAAGAGGAAGCAACTTGCCTTCTGTCATTCAGAGAGTGAAAGCCTCTCATCACTAACACATGATTTCAAGTCAATGCTACCTGGAATGTTGAGGTTTTCTCACTCTGTGATTTTTGAGCTCTTTATGTGATTCCTGGTAGTGGCATACCTAGAAATTTGCTCCTCAAGGCAAACATTTCAGGAAATTTCCCCTATTGTTTGATAATGATAAAAAGAATTCCAAGGAATTTGACCAAGTCTTTCAGGACATTTTTTTTTTTTTTTTTGAGACAGAATCTTGCTCTGTCACCAGGCTGGAGTGCAATGGCGCAATCTCAACTCACTGCAACCTCCGACTCCCTAGTTCAAGTGATTCTCCTGCCTCGGCCTCCTGAGTAGCTGGGATTACAGGCATGCACCACCACACCCAGCTAATTTTTTTGCATTTTTAGTAGAGACAAGGTTTCACCATGTTGACCAGGATGGTCTCTATCTCCTGACCTTATGATCCACTGGCCTTAGCCTCCCAAAGTGCTGAGATTATAGGCGTGAGCCACTGTGCCCAGCCCTCAGGACATTCTTTCACACAATATGAAGAAACAAGAAATGCGAGCTGTGGGGTAACACATTTAGATTCAAGACTTTGTGGCAAGATCCAATGGGAAAAATAACAGATAGGTGGTGACTGTGGGGCCAGTGTGTAGTGTCTTGAGCTTTGGTTCTTCTAGTGTTGGCCAGCATGGCAGCAGTGATTCTTGACTGCTATACCCAAACCTGCCCCAATCCCAGCAAGACTGACTCAGTAAGTGTGAGAGGGGGCACTGGCTTCTATATCTTTTTAACATTTTTTTAAGTGGTTTGACATAAAGCCATGGGTGAAAATCCTTGGCCAAGGGTTTAAGAACTTAGAGTCCAGACCACCCAGGTTTCTTTCCATCACAGCTTTCGCCAAGAAAGTTTATTTAGATTTTCTAAGCCTCTGTTTCCTCATCAGTCTAGTGAGGATGACAATCTCCGCTATAGAGAGATTTTGAAGATTAGATGAAAAAGTATTTAAAAACCCTTAGCACAGTTATCAAATGCCTATTATATCTGTGGCAGGATCAATTTACCAATATAACCAAGCTGAGAGGTATAAGAAATTTGTTGAATTTAATTAGGAAGCTTGAAGTATTTATCACAGTTTATTGCACTAAACAGGACTGGTGTGGGCTGGTAGGATAAGGACTGAGTTGTAATACGGATAAATGCAAAGGTCTGCATTTGAATTTTTTAAAATGGAACTATATCATTAAATGATGAGATCATGAAAACATCATTCTGAAGGGGGACATAAATGTGAGCCCCAAAAAAGATACAGGAAAGTCTTTGGAAGGGGAAACAGGCTGCAACAAAGAGCTTGGGACAGGTCCAGGGGTTAGTTTCTTTCCAATATAGGGAAGATTTACTTTTCTGAAGGCAAAAAGAATAAACTGTGGAATGAGACTTACTTATTCCAAGTGTAGGATTATAAACCAAAAGACAAAGGCAAGGGGTATTAATCAAGTAGACAGACAAGCAAGCAATGTTTTTTACTATAAATCATCCAGATATAGTAGTACCATTTATTCCAAAATTTGGTTGGCTATAGCAATTTTCCAAAACCTCCTCTGTACCTCAGCACATCCTTGTCTCGACAACAGTCTTCCTATCCTCTTTTATGTGTGTGTGTGTGTGTGTGTGTGTGTGTGTGTGTGTGTGTGTATTTTATTGCACTTTAGGTTCTGGGGTACATGTGTAGAACATGCAGGATTGTTGCATAGGTACACACATAGCAATGTGTTTGCTGTTTCCATCCCCATCACCTATATCTGGCATTTCTCCCCATGTTATCCCTCCCCATCTCCCTACCACCCTAGTTCCTGCCTCCCCTAGTTCCCCCCCAAGACAAACCAGTGTGTGATGCTCCCCTCCCTGTGTCCCTGTGTTCTTATTATTCAACACCCACCTATGAGTGAGAACATGCGGTGTTTGATTTTCTGTTCTTGTGTCAGTTTGCTGAGAATGATGGTTTCCAGATTCATTCATGTCTCTACAGAGGACACGAACTCATCATTTTTATGGCTGCATAGTATTCCATGATGTATTTGTGCCACATTTTCCTTGTCCAGTCTATCATTGATGGGCATTGATTGGGTTGGTTCCAGGTCTTTGCTATTGTAAACAGTGCCTCAATGAACATATGTGTGCATGTGTCTTTATCACAGAATGATTTATAATCCTTTGGGCATCTACCCAGTAATGGGATTGCTGGGTCAAATGGAATTTCTATTTCTAGGTCCTTAAGGAATCACCACACTGTCTTCCACAATGGTTGAACTAATTTACACTCCCACCAACAGTGTAAAAGTCTTCCTACTTCACCACATCCTCTCCAGCATCTGTTGTCTCCAGATTTTTTAACGATCACCATTCTAACCAGGGTGAGATAGTATCTCAATGGGGTTTTGATTTGCATTTCTGTAATGACCAGTGATGATGAGCATTTTTTCATGTTTGTTGGCCTTATATATGTCTTCTTTTGAAAAGTGTCTGTTCATGTCCTTTGCCCACATTTGAATGGGTTTGTTTGTTTTATTCTTGTAAATCTGTTTTAGTTCTTTGTAGACTCTGGATATTAGCCCTTTGTCAGATGGGTAGATTGCAAAAAATTTTTCCCATTCTGTTGGTTGCCAGTTTGCTCTAATGATTGTTTCTTTTGCTGTACAGAAGCTGTGGAGTTTAATTAGGTCCCATTTGCCTATTTTGACTTTTATTGACAATGCTTTTGGTGTTTTGTTCATGATGTCCTTGCCTATGGCTGTGTCCTGAATGGTTTTGCCTAGGTTTTCTTCTAGGGTTTTTATGGTGTTAGGTCTTATGTTTAAGTCTTTAATCCATCTGGAGTTAATTTTAGTGTAAGGTGTCAGGAAGGGGTCCAGTTTCTGCTTTCTGCACATGGCTAGCCAGTTTTCCCAACACCATTTATTAAACAGGGAATCCTTTCCCCATTGCTTGTTTTTGTCTGGTTTGTCAAAGATTGGATGGTTGTAGATGTGTGGCATTGCCTCCAAGGCCTCTGTTCTGTTCCATTGGTCTATATCTCTGTTTTGGTATCAGTACCATGCTGTTTTGATTACTGTAGGCTTGTAGTATATTTTGAAGTCGGGTAGCATGATGCCTCCAGCTTTGTTCTTTTGGCTTAGAATTGACTTGGCTATGCAGGCTCTCTTTTGGTTCCATATGAAGTTTAAGGTGGTGTTTTCCAATTATGAGAATAGGGTCATTGGTAGCTTGATGGGGATAGCATTGAATCTATAAATTACTTTGGGCAGTATGGCCATTTTCACAATATTGATTCTTTCTAACCATGAGCATGGAGTGTTTTTCCATCTGTTTGTGTCCTCTCTTATTTCCTTGAGCAGTGGTTCGTAGTTCTCCTTGAAGAGATCTTTTACATCCTTTGTTGTATATATATATATATATTATATAATTATATATAATTATATATTTTATATAAATAATATATAATATATAATATATATAATATATAAATAATGTATAATATATATATTATATATAAATAATATATAATATATATATTATATTCCTTTGTAGGATATTATATTCCTTTGTAGGAATATAATATATATTCCTTTGTAGCAATTGTGAATGGCAGTTTCTTCTTGATTTGGCTCTCTTGAAGTCTGTTATTGGTGTATAGGAATCCTTGTGATTTCTGCACATTGCTTTTGTATCCTAAGACTTTGCTGAGTTGCTTATCAGTATCAGGAGATTTTGGGCTGAGATGATGGGGTCTTCTAAATATACAATCATGTTGTCTGCAAATAGAGACAATTGGACTTCTACTTTTCCTCATTGAATACCCTTTATTTCTTTTTCTTGCCCAATTGCCCTGGATAGAACTTGAAATACTATATTGAATAGGAGTGGTAAGAGAGGGCATCCTTGTCTAGTGCCAGATTTCAAAGGGAATGCTTCCAGTTTTTGCCCATTCAGTATGATATTGGCTGTGGGTTTGTCGTAAATAGTTTTTACTATTTTGAGATACGTTCCATTGATACCTAGTTTATAGAGGGTTTTTAGCATAAAGGGCTGTTGAATTTTGTCAAAGGTCTTCTCTGCATCTGTTGAGATAATCATGTGGTTTTTGTCTTTGGTTCTGTTTATGCGGTGGATTATGTTTACAGACTTGCATATGTTGAACCAACCTTGCATCCCCAGGATGACGCCTACTTGATCGTGATGGATAAGCTTTTTGATGTACTGTTGCAGTCAGTTTGCCAGTAGTTTATTGAAGATTTTTGCATCTATGTTCATCATGGATATTGGCCTGAAGTTTTCTTTTCTGTCAGGTTTTGGTACCATGATTATGTTGGTCTCATAAAATGATTTGGGAAGGATTCCCTGTTTTTGGATTGTTTGTTTGGAATAGTTTCAGAAGGAGTGGTACCAGCTCCTCTTTGTATGTCTGGAAGAATTCAGCTGTGAACCCATCTGGACCTGGGCTTTTTTTGGTTGGTAGGCTATTGATTGCTGCCTCAACTTCAGCCCTTGTTATTGGTCTAAACAGGATTTCAACTTCTTCCTGGTTTAGGCTTGGGAGGGTTCATGTGTCCAGGAATTTATCCATTTCTTTCAGGTTTACTGGTTTATGTGCATAGAGTTGTTTGTAGTAATCTCTGATGGTAGTTTCTATTTCTGTGTAATCTGTGGTGATATCCCCTTTGTAAGGCCGGCTGCCTCGCAGAGGGTTAAACGGACTCATCCATCTCTCTCTGCGTCTGATAACTACGTCATCACCCGAGCTCGTTATCTGGCCTTGCCGCACGGCTTCTCTGCACCCGCCTCCGCATAACAGACCCAAGCCCACATTCAGCACTAAATTATGCATTTAACCCCCAGCCCACTGTTGATAAACCTTGCAGGAAAATTTTTTAAAGAAGCCCCATCAGACCCTGCCCGGTAGCAGTCTGCTCTGTATGCCCCCGGAAGGCCCACCTACCCATAACCACTAGCTCCAGGCATTTCCTACTTCTTAATAGCCAATAAAATTGCCTTCACTTTCTTTCCCCAACAGTCAATCAAGGCCCAAGGTCCCGCCCACCTACCCATAACCACTAGTTTCAGGTACTTTCTGCTTCCTGACAGCCTATAAAATTGCCTTTGCTTTGTTTCCCCAATAGCCAATCAATCGCCTTCCCTCCCCATAAAAACCCATGACCTAAACAGCCAGGCGGAACTTCTCTGACCCCTCCCTGGACCACAGAACCTTGCCTGGGAGCTGAATAAATTAGCTTCTCATTTTCTTATACTTGCCTCAGTTTCCTCATTTTACATCAACAATAAACCTTACACCCTTTATTGTGTTTTATTGCATCTATTTGATTCTTCTCTATTTTCTTTTTTATTCAGCTGGCTAGTGGTCCATTTTGTTGATCTTTTCAAAAAACCAGCTCCTGGATTTATTGATTTTTTGAAGGTTTTTTTGTGTCTCTATCTTCTTCAGTTCTGCTCTGATCTTAGTTATTTCCTGTCTTCTGCTAGCTTTTGAGTTTTTTTGATCTTCCTCCTCTAGCTGTTTCAATTTTGATGATAGGGTGTTGATTTTAGATCTTTCCTTGCTTCTTACATGGGCATTTATTGCTATGAATTTTCCTATAGACACTGCTTCAAATGTGTTTCAGAGATTCTGATACGTTGTGTCTTCAACTTGTTGGTTTCAAAGAACATCTTTATTTCTGCCTTCATTTCATTGTTTATCCAGTCAACATTCAAGAGCCAGTTGTTCAGTTTCCACGAAGTTGTGCGGTTCTTAGTTAGTTTCTTAATCCTGGGTTCTAATTTGATTGCACTGTCATCTGAGAGACTGTTTGTTATTAACTCCATTATTTTGCATTTGCTAAGGATTGATTTACTTCCAATTATGTGGTCAATTTTAGAGTAGGTGTGATGTGGTGCCAAAAAGAATGTATATTCTGTGGATTTGGGGTGGAGAGTTCCGTAAATGTCTAGTAGGTCTGCTTGGTCCAGGTCTGAGTCCAAGTCCTGGATATCCTTGTTAATTTTCTGTCTCGTTGATCTGACTGATATTGACAGTGGAGTGTTAAAGTCTCCCACTATTATTGTGTGGGAGTCTAAGTCTCTTTGTAGGTTGTTAAGAACCTGCTTTATGTACCTGGGTGCTCCTGTATGTGGTGCGTATATATTTAGGATTATTAGCTCTTCTTGTTGCATTGATCTTTTTACCATTATGTAATTCCCTTCTTTGTCTCTTTATTTTTGTTGGTTTAAAGTCTATTTTTATCAGAGAATAGGATTGCAACTCCTGGTTTTTCTTTTGTTGTTGTTGTTGTTGTTTTTGCTTTCCATTTGCTTGGTAAATCTTCCTCCATCCCTTAATTTTGAGCCTGTGTGTATCCTTACACGTGAGATGGATTTCCTGGATACAGCACACCAATGGGTTTTGACTTTTTATCCAATTTGCCAGTCTGTGTCTTTTGATTGGGGCATTTAGCCCATTTACATTCAAAGTTAATATTGTTATGTGTGAATTTGATCCTACCATTTTGATGCTAGTTGGTTGTTTTGCCCATTAGTTGATGCAGTTTCTTCATTTTGTTGATTCCCTTTACCATTTGGTAAGTTTGTGGAGTGGCTGGTACTGGTTGTTCCTTTCTATGTTTAGTGCTTCTTTCAGAGCTCTTGTAAGGCAGGCCTGGTGGTGATGAAATCTCTGAGCAATTGCTTGTTCATAAAGGATTTTATTTCTCCTTCACTTATGAAGCTTTGTTTGGCTGGATATGAAATTCTAGGTTGAAAGTTCTTTTCTTTAAGGATGAATATTGGCCCCTACTCTCTTCTGGCTTGTAGAACTTCTGCCGAGAGATCTGTTGTGAGTCTGATGGGCTTCCCTTTGTGGGTAACCCAGCCTTTCTCTCTTGCTGCCCTTAGCATTTTTTCCTTGATTTCAACCCTGGTGAATCTGATGGTTATGTGCCTCGGGGTTGCTCTTCTTGAGGAATATTTTTGTGGTGTTCTCTGTATTCCTGGGCTTGAATATTGGCCTGCCTTGCTAGGCTGGGGAAGTTCTCCTGAATAATATCCTGAAGAGTGTTTTCCAGCTTGGGTTCATTCTCTCCGTCACATTCAGGTACACTTATCAAATGTAGATTAGGTCTTTTCACATTATCCCATATTTCTTGGAGGCTTTGTTCATTTCATTTTACTCTTTTTTCTCTAATCTTGCCTTCTCATTTTATTTCATTGAGTTGATATTCAATCTCTGATATCTTTTCTTCTGCTTGGTCAATTTGGCTATTGAAAGTTGTGTATGCTTCACGAAGTTCTCATATTGTGTTTCTCAGCTCCATTAATTCATTTATATTCTTCTCTAAGCTGTTTATTCTCATTAGCATTTCATCAAACCTTTTTTCAAGGTTCTTAGTTTCTTTGCATTGGGTTAGAACATGTTCTTTCAGCTCAGAGAAGTTTGTTATTACCCACTTTCTGAAGCCTGTTTCTGTCAATTCATCAGACTCATTCTCCAGCCTTGTTCCCTTGCTGGTGAGGAGATGTGATCCCTTGAAGGAAGTGATGGGTTCTGGTTTTGGGTGTTTTCATCCTTTTTGTGCTGGTTTCATCCCCTCTTTGTGGATTTATCTACCTGCGGTCTTTGTAGTTAGTGACTTTTGGATAGGGTCTCTGAGTGGACGCCCTTTTTGTTGATGATGAAGTTATTTCTTTCTGTTTTTTAGTTTTCCTTCTAACAGTCAGGCCCCTCTGCTGTAGGACTGCTGGAGGTCTATTCCAGACCCTGCTTACCTGGGGATCACCTGTGGTGGCTGCAAAACAGTAAGGATTGCTGCCAGTTTCTTCTTCTGGTATATTTTTCCCAGAAGTATAGCTGCCAGATGTCAGCCTGAGCTCTCCTTTATGAGGTGACTCTTTGGATATACGGGGTTTGGGGAGCTGCTTGAGAAGAGAGTCTGTCCCTTATAGGAGCTCAAGTGCTGAGGTGTGAGCTCTGTTGTTCTGTTCAGAGCTGCTGAGCCAGTACGTTTAAGTCTGCTGCAGTGGAACTCATAACCGCCTTTTTTTCTCAGGTGTTCTGTCCTGGGAAGGTGGGGCTTTATTTATAAGTTCCTGATATGCTGCTGCCTTTTTTCAGAGATGCCCTGCCCAGCGAGAAGGTAGTCTCATCACAGTCTGCCAGTAGAGGCATTGCTGAGCTGCCATGGGCTCTGCCCAGCTGCTGTGTGAACTTCCTTGTGGTTTTGTTTATAGAGGTATAGTTAGAACTGCCTCAGTAATGGCGGACTGCCTCTGTAGTGGCGGACTGCCTCAGTAATGGCTGATTGCCTGGGTAATGGTGGACTGCCTTGGTAATGGCAGACTCCCTCGGTAGTGGTGGACTCCCTCGGTAATGGTAGATGCCCTTCCCCCACAGAGGTGGACCATCCCAGGTCCAGCTGTGTGTGCTGTGAAACTCTCAATCCAGAGTGTTTCAGATTGCTGGTCTTTGTGGGTGTGGGACCCACTGAGCCAGATCACCTGGCTCTGTTTCAGTCCCCTTTTTGTCAGTGGAATGGGTGACTGTCTCCCAGGCCTTCCAGGCACCAGTTGAAATGGCTGCCCAGATTTGTGTGAGTTTTTGTGCAGACACCCACTGCGCCAGCTGAAACAGCCATGCTGGAGACTCATGGCACTTTTCCGCCTGGGAATCTTCTGGTCTGTGGGCAGTAAAATCTCATTTGGAAATGTGGTGATCACTCATCCTCTGCGTTCTCTCTGGGAACTGCACTCCAGAGCTGTTATTCGGCCATCTTGGATCATCCCCAAGTGTAACTTTTCCCTACCCTCCCTTTTAATCACAAAAAAGAAAGGGGGTAAAAAAAAAAAAGATATTCCTATTGAACAGATCCCTCAATCCCCTGAGATAACTGGATGTATTAAACTTTGGTGCCTGATAACCAAAACAGTTTTCCCTTTGTAACTCAAGAATTAATAACCTCTTTCAAGTGAGGATAATTATTTGGCAAAATATGCAAAATGTCAGTTATAACTATGCCTTACTTTTAAAATTTTTTAACTTAAAACCATTAGACATAGAGTTGCCTATTCACTAAAAACATTTTTTTGTGAAAGGATTTATGCCAAAATTCACCCTTAAAAACAAAATTTCTCTAGCATAATTGTTAGGTTACAGCGACTTAATTTCTGAGTCCTAATTTAGATTAAGAATTCTGTCATCTTTGCTGAGAACTGTCTTCTTCACCCAGAGTAGCCAGCTTCTGGCACTTATGTTCTAGTTTGTGACCCTGCTTCCCACACCCCTTGATTGCACCAACCTGAACAATCAGAGTCTTGCTTCTGGAGAATTTGGAGTTGGGATTCAAAAACAGCAAATCAGACTTTTCTGTTCACTTGAAATGGGTTACCCATGCTGTAAAGTTAAGGCTGCCACTATGAGGTTGCCATCTTCAGGTTACCCATGCTGTAAAGTTAAGGCTGCCACTATGAGGTTGCCATCTTCATTCTTGCACAGCAAGCTGATTTGCTGTAGGAGAAAAGAATACCACAGAAGGGAAGAGAAGAGAGAGAGAGAGAGAGTGAGTACATGCTATGGGTCCCCATAGCTTTTCAGCAAAACTTCCTGCATTTGATATCTTGAAAATACTTCCTTATGACAAATTTATCCTTTTGACTTAAGCTAGATCTAGTAGCATCAGCATACTTGCAACTGAAATAACCTGGAGTAAGAGAGACATTACAGTATGCTGATGAGAAGATAAGAAAAATATACTCTGTCAAATTATGAGGAAAATGTATCTTTTTAAAAAAAAATATGATTTACCCACAAAGTGTGGAAGTCTATCTTCAATCATAAAACCAAGCAGAACTACATGAGTATTAGTCACAACCTGAAATATTACATATAACCCATAGGTTAGCGGAAGATAAGCTGTCTTTGATTATGATGGGTATTTACTACAGTGAAATTTTCCTCACCCACACCTCCTTCTCCCAACCACCACACCCCTCACCATTGTTCTGTTTTCTTTTCTCACTTGCTTCACTCTAACTTAATAATTTTGTGAATTTTCTAGCTGTGGCTGTAGGAATTGCTGTGGTCATTCTACTGTAGCTATGCTATTGACCAAAGGAAAATCTGATTTGATATTAAAGTATCATGCAGATATGGTGAAATACTGTGTATTTATAGTTGAAACACAGTACTTCTATTTCAACTACAAAATACACAACTGGATCCAAAAATGCTGCATGAAACAGTTCTCCATTTTAACTTCTACTCCTGGTTGGCCATATACCTCCAAATGTCCCTATTTGTCACCAACTAGACCTTTTTCTTCTCCTTCCCCCATTTTTCCCTTAATGCCTTCTCTTTCGGAGGTTTGAGGCTATAACTCTTTATCTCTACATCATGAGAGTTGGTCAGAGGGAAAGTAGGTGTTTTCCTCCTAGAAAAGGCAGCTGGTATTAAGGGAGCACCCTTATTAGTGTTGTCTTACTTGGACCACATAGTTTTAGGTTTCCCATCCACATCTAATAGCATCTCCCATTGAACATTGATATAACTCTCCATTTGGAGGGGACAACCAGTTCTTTGTTTTCTCCTTTTGTGTAATGGTGCTTTGGTTGTTTACTGTCACCACCACCTATTATAGCTCAAGCATAAAATGATGTCACAGTCCAAAGGCAAACTCTTTTGGCTGAGTAATCTAATGCTACAAGAATTTTACTATCATGTGCTTTCGACTCAGATGCTAATTCAGCTCTTTTACTACTCACAGGAAATATTCTGGCAATCAACAGCATTACAAGTATTGAAATTTTATTAACAATGATGACTTCGGAGATTTTCAAAAACAAATGCATATTACCAGAATAGAGATGATTTAAGGCTCATGAAAACTTACTGTTGTAAATATTGAGATCTCTTATACTTATTAAAGGGCTTTTAAGTATATTTGTTGAGCAAATTACTTTGTTTCATTTTTAATTTCACAAGTAAACATAAATACATAGTAATTGTGGGAAATCCAAACAATATAGAAGAAAAAATATACAACGTAGAAATTTTTCTTGACCTTCTTTTCCTAGCCCTCTTCAATTTCCAGACTCCACCATTGATAACTGTCTGAGATTTAATCTTTCAAACTTTTTCCAGTGCATTTTCCTGTATATTTCCTATAGATATAGTTTTGGGTTTTATAAATAAAATGGATAATTCTACACATGTTTTTCTGTTACCATTTTTTTTTCACTTAGAATACCTTGGAGATGCTTCATGTCAATATATATTGCTTTCCTCATTCATATTAACTCTTATACTCTGTCAATAAATAGGTGCTAAAAATTTATTGAATAATTTTTAAATATTTAGGTTTCTAATTTTTCCCAATTACACAGTATTAAATTTGAATGACATGGAACATGCATTTCATGGGCAAATATTTCCTGAGACAGACACTGAGACTCTCTGGACCAAACAAAATACAAATTAAAAGTGTGTTGACTACTGTCAAATCAACTTTCAAAAGTCCCACAGTAGTATATCAATGCTCATTTCTCTATAATCTCACTTACCTGATACTATGAATCTTCAATTTTAGGTAATTTTAGTTCCAAAACACATTCATCCCAACAGTTTGACTAGTATTTATTAAACATCTATTAGGTAACAGGTACTCTCTAAATGTTAGATACTCATTAGTGTGTGACACAACCACTGTTTTACCCATCCTTGCCTCCATTATTTGCCTTGATTACATTTTAAAGTAGGCATATTAATATTAGATTATAAAGTTCATCAACCATACTGATCAAGTAATTATCCAATTATCTCCAAATATACTTTTGAATGATGCAGATTTCCTGAACCATTTTTCTTACAGGAGGAAATGATTCCTTTGGAAAAGTACTGGTAAAAAAGACCAGAGATTGTTACTAGTTGGGAGACTTTAATCAATTATTTAACTTTTCTGAACTTCTGTTTCCTAGTCTCCACAATGAGAATAATAGGGGCACTTGCGTTTAGAATTGATTTGAGGTCATAATGAGATAACATGTAGAAAACACTCAACAAATTCCTGATAACAATAATAGGTAACATCAGAGTTCACACAACATGATCAGTCATCTTCAAGAGCTTTATATGTAATAAATTATTTGAGCCTCACTACTAGTCTATGAGGTGGTTACTTGCATTATCTTCATTTCAAAAGAAAGTGATGAACAAAAGATTAACTTTTCCAGTGTCTCTGAGAAATCCTGCTGGGCTAAGACTGAACCCCAAAGGATCTGGATGTACAGCTCACTCCTCTAACAATCATGCTCTACCATCTCCTGAATAGACAAGCAAGCAATAAATATTATTTCCTTTACCCTCATCTTATAGCTGAGTCTCTTCAAATATATATCCCAACCCACAGAATTTTAAACATGGTGATGGAATATGATTCATTAAGTTTATAAGCTTTATATTAATATACAGGCAATCAGGTAACAAAATTTATGTGTAATATATAGCAAAGGCTTCTACTCATGGACAGATTTCTTGTTTGCTGGAACAGTTCCCAGATGCTATGCTGTCGAGCAGTGGCTCTCCAAATGTGGTCCATGGACAGGCAGCATCAGCATTACCTGCAAACTCATTAGAAATGTACATTTTTGAGCCCCAATCCAGACTTCCTGTATCAGAAACTCTGGAAGTAGGATCTAGCCATTTGTGTTTTAACAAACCTTCCAGACAATTCTGATGCACACTAAAGTTTAAGAACCACTGTTGTCTCTACATAAGTTCCTTGGCTTATTTATCTTCTTTTACTTTACCCATTACAATCAAGTAAAAGCAAATAAATAAGCCAAGAAACTTATGTAGAGACAACAGTGATTGTACGACAAGGATTGTAATGGGTAAAGTAAAAGAAAATAAGTAAGCCAAGGAACTTAGGTTGACTTTCATGGAGAGGGAGTGGGGAATAAAATATAAGTGAGGCACAGATGCAATACCTTGATTTGAAGAATGAACAAAAAGAAGAGATCTTTCTTTCAAGTTGCTATAGTATGTAGATGGGAATAAGAAGTGGATGACAGTAGAGAATTTCAAAACATTTTGCTTTAAGTTATAAAGTGGGCCTACTCTCATGCCCTTTAAATAAAAAACTTAAATTTTTTCTTCAAGCACTCTTGACTATAATGCTAGACTATAATGTTTTTTAATGCAGTTGGTGTATATGCCAGACCACATTGGAGCCCTTTTTACCAGGGCTACATTAAGGTGCCATGAAACAAATTTAAGTCAAATAGCATTGAGTATTCTTATTACAAATCAATCAAATTCTAAAATCACAAATGTTGATGCTGAAAGACCTTACAAATCATAGAGATAATTGATTATATAAAATCATCAGACATAAATACTTATACAACAAGTTATTATGGAATATACAAAGATGAAGCAGCCCAAGCAATATACCTATTTGTTATCTGGCAGGGTAGGTGGAGGAAGAGTGTATTCTATACGAATCCAAAGAAACCCTTGTAGACCATGAGGGCAGAACTATATTTGTTTCATTCCCTATTGTATATCCCGTATCAAAGTTTGACACACAGTATGTGCTAAATAAATGCCATTGTATAAATGAGTTAATGAATAAGAACAATGGCAGAACAAAATGAGGATCAGTGGCTAAATCCTCTGTATTAATCATACCCCTATGCTATCAGGAAACAGGTTACCACTTAACTCCTGGGCAGAAGTCTGGCTGTAGAAAAAAGTTCACCTTAAGGGAAGAATTTGAGGTACAGAAGCTTAGCCTGGAGAAAACAACTGGGTGTTAGGAGATGTGATGATTCATAACTGAGTTCAGTATAAGATGGCCTTGCTCAAGATTGCCTTCTAGCCTAGCCATACACCACCTTGCATCAGCCAGAAAGGGAATGGGGAGAGAGGGCTATAGTTAAAGAGCATGCCAAGTAAAATACAGCTATATCCAGAACCTTCATAAGAAAATAAAAGCTCAAGACAGGGCTGTTTGTGGCTCAGTTATGGAATGCAAACAGGAAGGCACTCCACTGGGAGACCTTGGTCTGAAGTTGGAGAAAGCCAGAGTTGGTGTTTCGGGGAAGCCAACATGCATAACTACAAGAGATATGACAGTAATCACAGCTGCAGCTAGGAATCAGAACAGTGATTCTCCCTGGCCCTCTCCCACATTCCCACATCCTCATGGCTCACTTCATCTCCTCCTTAGGTGAGATGCAATTGCAATTGAAATTTCAATGCCTCTCTATCTTCAACACTCCCTATACCAAACACTTAATTTATTTCCATTGTACTTATTACCACTTCACATATAATATATTTCATTTATTTATTTGTCTGTTTCTTTCAACGAGAGTGTGAGTTCCATGTCTGTTTTATTCATTATCATATACCTAGCAGCTAGGACAGTGCCTGGTACAATCAACCTCTATTGAAATGACTGAAATTTTTATTATTTGGTTTTATACCCTATTAGGTGAGTATTATTATCTCTATCTTACAGAAAATAAAACACAGAAATTCCCTGAATTTCATTTCAACCCCAAACTGACATAAATACTAGTATTAAAGTTGCTATTTGAATCTAGATCTATCTCCCCACAAAGGATGTTCTCTTAAAGTAGATGTCATTTGAGTTTTAAAAATGAATAGTGTCGGGCATGGTGGCTCATGCGGGTAATCCCAGCACTTTGGGAGGCCAAGGTGGGCGGATCACTTGAGGCCAGGAGTTTGACATCAGCCTGGCCAACATGGTGAAACCCCATCTCTACTAAAATACAAAAAATTAGCCAGGTGTGGTACATGCTTGTAGTCCTACCTACTTGGGAGGCTGAGGCATGAGAATTGCTTGAACCTGGGAAGCAGAGGTTGCAGTGAGCAGAGATCGTGTGTCACTGCACTCCAGCCTAGGCGACAGAGTGCTCAGCCTCAAAACCATATAAATAAATAAATAAATACAAACAGAATAATATTGGGACTACTTTCATAATTTACATGATTTCTAAAAACTTGTATTTTGTGCTGTAGCTATACTCTCCACATTTTATTTTATTCTTAGTCCTACAACATAAGACACTCAGCATTCACATGTCATTTTTATATAGTTTCTCTGTTCATCTCTCAGTTCATCCTTTATTCGTTTATTCAAGAAGGGTTGAGGAGAACTAATCTCTAATTGGTTCATGTTTAGAAATGTGTTTCTGTTTCCCTTCTACTTAATTTTAGCTGCATGTAAATTTATTGATTGTGCTTCTTCTCCTAGAGAACTCTGAAGGTACACTAGTCCCCACCTTATCTGCTGGGGAGATATTCCAAGAACCACAGTGGATACCTGAAACCTTGAATAGTACTGAATCCCATATATACTATGTTTTTTTTTATACATGTGTACTTATGATAAAGCTTAATTTATAAATTAGGCACAGTAAGAGATTAGCAATAACTAAAAATAAAAGAGGACAATTATAACAATATGCCAGCATCACTACTCTTGAGCTGTGGGGCCATTATTAAGTAAAACAAGGGTTACTTGAACGCACACACTGTGATATTGCAACAATCTGATTACCAAAGCAGCTATTAAGGGACTAACAGGTGGGTAGCATGTACAACATGGATATCCTGGACAAAGGGATGATCTATTTCCTGCGCAGGTCAGGGTGGGACAGTAGAGATTTTGTCATGCTACTCAGAACAGCACACAATTTAAAACTTAAGAATTGTTTATTTCTGGAATTTTTCATTTAATATTGTCAGGCCAAGATGACTGAAATCATAGAAAGTGAAACTGCAGATGAGGGACTACTGTATTTCCCTAATCTCTTCTATTATCAATAATAGTATTAAACCCTCCTAAATACATCATTCATCTTCATGGCTATCAACATTTTGCCAATCTTGTTTATTCTACTTCCCCGCAAATTTTTGCAGGCCCCAGATATTGTTATTTTTTTTCCTATAAATGCTTTAGTATGTATGCCTAACTATATGCATTTCTAACTAACAAGCACTTTTTAAAAAACATTACCATAAATTATCACACCCCCAAAAATTAACATTAATTCTTAATATCTATAGGGACCAAGACTATAGGGACCAAGAGTAGCAACAAGACCAATAAGGGGCCTATTTCAATAGCTAGTTGAAAAATACTTTGGATTGGACCTGGGTGATGGCCTTGGATGCAGTGAGAAGTTACAGGATTCAGAATACATTCCAAAGATAGTCAGCAGGATTTGTTAATGGATTGGATGTAGGGTGTGAGAAAACTAAAATAATCAAAGATGAATTGACACTGAGGTTTTGGCCCAAGCTAACGTAAAGATAAAGTTGTCTTTAACTGAGGTGAAGAAGACTAGGTAAGAAGCAAGTTTAAGAGTTCAGTTTGGACAAATTAAGTATGAGAAGCTTATTAGGTATGCAAGAAGAGAAATCAGATAAGCAGTCAAATATAGGAGACTGGAGTTCAGGAGAGCTGCCTGAGCTGGAAATATAAATGTGGCAGTCATCAGAATAAAAATAGATATCTAAAACCATGAAATGGGGTGAAATCACCAAGAAACTGAATGTAAATACAGATAGAAAAGAGAAGAGATCCAATGACAAAAACCTGGGATAGTTCAATGTTCAGAGTTGTTCAGAGTTTGGAGAAATTAGAAGGAAACAGCAAATGAGACTGTTGAGGGGCCAGCATGCTAGGGAAAAAAATCAATAATATTATGATCTGAAGGCCAAGTTTTTTATTTTATTTTTATCCAACACTCAGAAGGCAAAATAATTTAAAGAGGAGGGGAAATTGACAGCATCAAATATTGCTATGTCAAATAAGATAAGGGCTTAGAATTGTCTACTATGTTCAACACAATATAACTATATGCAATATATTGCAATTATAAAGCAAAATGCAATATATTAC
The DNA here is from genome assembly GCF_009761245.1 of Sapajus apella. Taxonomy (NCBI): domain Eukaryota; kingdom Metazoa; phylum Chordata; class Mammalia; order Primates; family Cebidae; genus Sapajus; species Sapajus apella. The sequence goes on along the minus strand of NW_022436964.1, from coordinate 21,219,466 downwards.
AATTATAAAACAATAGTTTATAATTGCTTTTTTCACTGATGACCTTGACAAAAGCAATCATAAACTAGTGGGTCAAGATATTGAGTAAACGGTGAGTACAGACAATTATTAGGGAAAAGTTTTTTATTAAGAGAAGAGAGAAATGTGGAAAGTGCTGGAAGAGGAAGTAAAGCCAAAAGAAAATTGTTCAATGAATTAAACAATTAACTTAAATAACATGTAAGTTATATAATGGTCCACTAGAAAAGTAACAATGATAAGGCAAGAAGAGGAATTGCTGGAGCAATGTCCCTGAGTAGGCAAAGGCGACAGGATCTGGGCCTTAGACGGGAGCATAAAGTGTTCATCCAGGATTTGTAAGTGTGGGTGCTATGAGAAGCAGATGCCAAAATGGAATTACATGTGCAAGAGATTTTGAGAGAAACACTTATGAAGAAGAATAAATGGAAAAGAAAGCAGGTGTAGGTTGATGGACATCTTTTAGACTACGATGCAGGTCTGAGACCTATAAATGAAGAAAGGGGATAAGAAGGACTGGGTAGCAACTCCAAATATTAAATATACAGTTGTCATATGAACCAACAATTCTACACCTAGGTATACACCCAAAGAAATGAAAACAAACGTCCACACAAAAACCAGTACACAAATGTTCACTGCAGCATTATTCATAATAGCCCCAAAGTGGAAACAATCCAAATTTCCATCAACTGATGAACGCATAAATAAAATGTGATATAGCTGTACAATGGAATATTATCCATCATTAAAAGGAACAAAGTACTGATATATGCTGCAACACGGACACACCCTGAAAACATCATGCTAACTGAAAAAAGCCACTCACAAAAGACCACCTATTGTATGATTCCTTTATCTGAATTATCCAGAAGGAACAGATTTATAAAGACAGAAAGTAGATTAGTGGATGTCTAGGGCCATAAGAGTTTGGAGCACGGAGAGTGGGTAATTGGGTAGTGACAGCTGAAGACTACGTTGTTTCTTTTTTGGGTGATGGAAAATATTCTCAGCTTGATTGTTGGTTGCACAACTCTGATTATAGTAAAAACTAGAATTGTACACTGTAAATAGATGAATTGTGTGATATGTGAATTAAATCTCAATAAGGCTTAAAAAATGAAAAGGGAGGAGAAAGATTGGGTAGGAAGAGACTTAGACTACAGTGCCACTCTGAGAAAGTCTTCATCAGATCAATAAGAAATAGTAAAGCAGAGGTTGCCTGTTAGAAGAATCACATGTGAGGCTAAAATGACCCAGCTCTAGTATCCTGGCAGGGAGGGGCCTGAGGGGGATGTGGGAAGAGGAAAAAAGAGCTTTGAGTATAAACCCTGAAAAGAGCTTTGAGTGTAAAATCACAAGTTCATCAGCGGGAGGCTGTCAGCCACCTACACAACTCATAGCACATTCTCTTAAGCAGAGCATCTCCGTGGCTGCCAAAGAGTAAGAGAAGGCAGGTTACAGGGGACAAGACTGACATCTGAATCTTCCAAAGGTAAAAGTGAAAACACGAAGTCATTTAAAGAGCAGGAGGGTAAAAGGACCAAGAGCATGTAGTCTAAGTACGAAGCAGCATTCAGAGCCCACTAGATGTCCCAGCACCACACTTGAAACTCAGCAGCATGGTTGTGGGGTTTTCTCCACCCACATTCAGCTGTACAAGTCAAAGCTCAGAATCAGTGATAAAGCAGGGCTGGAATTTTCCCAGGTGAATAAGAGGAAGTGAAAAAAAGGCAAGGAAATTAAGAATATGTGCAAATAACTGATACAATAGTTGATTAAGAAATTTAAACCAGGTAAGCAAGGAAGGTGATAGGAGGTGGGTGAAGGCAACCAGAAGAGAATGACTGGTTTGTTCCTGAAGGGGGTTGTTTGAAGGGTTCTTGGAGTTAGGGTACTTAAGAGAGTGACCTAGAAATAGTGGAGATGAAACTACAGAAGGCAGTGAGGTTGTAAGAAAGCTTCTGCTGCCAGCTTGTCCACCATATTTCTATCATTCCAAATAGGTTGTTGCCTCTCAAATAAAGGTGTGCCTCCTACTTTGGAGAACTATCCTCTGCTAGCTTAGACTCCACAGCCATGAGGATTCTTCTCTCCCATAGTCCCTCCTTGTATTTTGTGGTTCATAATTACAGTTATCTCCTACCTTTATCAAAAATGGCATTTACTTTTTTTTGAGACAGAGTCTTGCTCTGTCACCCAGGCTTCAGTACAGTGGCATAATCTCGGCTCACAGAAACCTCTGTTTCCCAGGCTCAAGTGGTTCTCGTGCCTCAGCCTCCCAAGTAGCTGTGATTAAAGGCATGCACCATAACACCTGTCTAATTTTTGTATTTTCTAGCAGAAACGGGGTTTCACCATGTTGGCCAGGCTGGTCTCAAATACCTGGCCTCAAGTGATCTGCCTGCCTTGGGCTCCCAAGGTGCTGGTGTTAAAGGCTTGTGCACCAGCCCGGCCAACATTTAAATTTTTGTTTCTCATTCTCCTTGTTGCATTTGGGCAATGATCAAGGACAAGGGTAAACTTCAGTCTATCTTCCACCACTTTTTTTTTTTAAACAGAAGCTAGTATTTCAGTATGTATTCTCCTTACACTGTAATATTCCTTTAAGATTTAAGAAAGCAACTTCTTGTATGGATGTTATTGTCTTGAACATTTAGTCTTATCTGAAGGGTGTTGATGGGACAGAGGCCAGGGAAGAACAAGCCTAATTCATCCCTATTTTCATATGAGCTTTGACAATGAATGGACTAGAAGGAATGGAGTTGGCCAATTTAAGTGGACTGGCAGGAAAATTACTTTTGGTTATTAATATGTGTGAAAAGAATGACGATAAAAACCCTTGAGAGAATAATGGAGATGTAACAAATAGTAAAACAAAGTTTTTAATTGTTCACCCAATTTCACACAGGTTAGTCAAATTTATCCTTCCAGACTGGCAGTCATGGCTCTGTGGAAAGGGTCTAAAATGGACAATCTAGTTGAAAGGTCAGCGCCAGTCCCACAAGGGAATTTATATTGAAGAAACATTGTCTAACGAGTACTCTGTTTTTACTCGAACTAAATATTTATTGGGAGGCCTGATACAGTTTATCGAGAGGCTAAAGCTACCACCACTACCTCTAAGCTACCATCTAGCAATGCACTAGGGTCAGGCTAATCGAAAATTTGAGGTCCACGACATATAATTAAGTAATAGCAGCAGGTTGAAGAACAACACCCATGATATCATCTCACTTGAAAGAAAAGAAAGAAGAAAAGATGAAAGAAAAAATTTGTATGTATATGTGAAGAAAGTCTAGAAGCATATTTCTATTAAAATATGTTAACAGTGGTTATTTCTGAGGGATGACATTATAGGTAACTTAGTTTTTACATTGTGCTTTTGTGTAATTTTCTGAATTTTTGCATAATTAGCATAAATTTCACTTTGGGGACAACGAATTTATTTCATCTGTTAATTTTGAATAGATCTTCCCATTGTTATTTTCATTTCCTAGAACTATGACTGACTTATAACAAGCCAACAATGAAAGTTTGTTTAATGAGTTATGAATAACTACGTTAACCTTTTGACCACAACCCACATCATGTAAATGAAGATTTCATATTTAAGCTTAACATAAGTCTAATTGAATTCTCAGAATAGATTTCTCATATTCTCCGTACATTGAATCATGGGGTTGCAGCCCATTCTCTGAGGGACAAGAGATTGTGTAGAAATGGTTCAGGGTTTCCAGAAACAGGGACATATTTTTCCATCAAACAGATACATATGTATATACTTATGGGGATATATGTCCCTGTTTTGGATGGATTTTGTAATTAAATTTGTTTTAATAAAAAGAGGTCTGTCACTGCCAAAAATGTATAAAACACTGCTTTAGTATACGGAACTACTCAACACTTGAATCTTTTTAAAGTCTTCTTGACACATGGTTCTATCTAAAATATTCTGGTATTATCTGAGACTACACAGTCTCCTTAAGTGTCTTATTAAGTTACCTAAATAAAATATGATCTCTTGGCCCAGGTATGGTGGTTTATGCCTATAATCCCAGCACTTTGAGAAGCCAAGGCAGGTGGATCATTTGATGTCAGGAATCTGAGACCAGCCTGGACAACAGGGTCTCTACTAAAAATACAAAAAATTAGGCAGGCATGGTGGTGGTTACAGGTAATTCAGTTACTTGGGAGGCTGAGGGAAGAGAACAGCTTAAACCCAGGAGGCAAAGGTTGCAGTGAGCTGAAATTGCACCACTGCACTCCAGCCTGGGTGACAGAGCAAGACTCTGTCTCAAAAAAATAAAAATAAAAATAAAATAAAACAAAATAAGATCTCTTACCAGAAATCTAAGTGTAGGCTAATCAAACATAAACTATTTTTAAGTGTGGGCCTCTATATGAACAGCTATATTCCATCTTTTAAAATTTATGAATTTGAAGATTCATTCAGATGCCATTTTCAGTGGCAAAACATTGCTAATCAAAGTGTGGTCACTTAGCCAGCAGCATCGGCATCACCTGGGAACTTGTTAGAAATGCAGAATCTTAGTGACGTCCCTCTTGAATCAGAATCTGCACTGAAACAAGATCCCAAGGTAATCACATGAACATTTATGTTTGAGAAGCACTGAAATAATTCACTCGTGGCCAGGGGCATATTTGTATTAGGTGTGAACTAGTTTACACGGAGCAAAAAGATGCTCACCAAAGGTTCTCAAACTCAACCGCATATTGTGATTGTCTTGGGGGTGTTAAAAAATATTGATTTAGTTGAAAAATATGCCCCCCACTACAAAAGAAGGAAAATAACCTGATGACGGAGCCTCAACACCCACAAATTCTGATTCTTAATTGGTCTGGGGTACAGCCTGGGTATTAGAATATTTTTAAATTCCCAAGTGGGCCTAATGTGCAGCTGAGTTTAAGAACCACTGCTCTACATTAAAAGTTCCTAGTCTGTGGTTGTGTATGAGAATCACTTGAGGAAATTTTTTAAAATCTCACCACTTTAACCTTACCCCTAGGGACTGCAATTGAATTGGTCCGGGAAAAGCCAAAGCATTGTTGTTTTATAAAAAGTTTCCAAGTTGATTCCAATGTACAGATATATTTAAAACATACAAATCTACATGATGCTGACAAACCCATTATTAAATGAAGGTGAAATTCATAATATTGGACTGGAATTAATAAACTATCCTCATCATTCCCTGCTCTGTAAAGTATAGGCATCCAGCAGGAATAAAAAGACACTCCTGAACACTCATTTAAAGTCTGGGGCCCTGCATAAACAGAAATGTCTGCTGTAATGGAGATCTGTAACTGTGGCCTGTATTTGGTGTGGAGACTGGTTCATTCACCAGTTCTTGAAAGACTTGAGGTTCACACAGAGACCACGATTATTTAAAAAGAGCCACACAGCTCAGAAAATTATTCACCAGAACCTACTCTGATGAAGCTTCCACCCTTTTCCTTGGCCATTCTCCAAACCTTGCCAGCCTCACCGCAAGAGTCCTCTGCACCCCTGACTGTGAAGGTCCAAGTCTACAAGACAAAAATCAGGGATTCTTGGAAGAGAAGCCACAGAGTAAATAAAGGCAGCAAGAAGAATCTAAAATCTTCTGTAGAATGATGGACGAAATAAAGAAGAATAGAGCAAACACATCTTCACTTCCCTTTATCTTCCTAGTATTAAGGATGAAATGTACTAAATGAAACTCTAAGACATCAATGCCTATACCAGCAAATTAAACTACTTTTAGGGTATGACTCTTAATATTGGCATAGCTCTTGAAATTTGGCCTAGATGAAGTTATTTAGAATTCTTCACATGTTTAAAATACTAGATACTAACACTTAACCATTAGGGATCCAGGCCACATGGCTACTAAGAAATTACACCCATCATCATCCACACTTGCCTGGTGCTTTCCAGTCTAATGATTGCTGATAATAAGAACGGGGGTAATATCAGAGCCTCACTGAATGGGTGTATGTTTCTATGTGTGTGTGAATTTTATGTTTATTAAAAATTAGCTGGGCAGTAGAGGTGCATGCCTGTAATCCCAGCTACTCAGAAGGCTGAGACAGGAGAATCACCTGAACCGGGGGGGCAGAAGTTGCAGTGAGCAGTGATCATGCCATTGCACTCCAGCCTGGGTGACAGACCGAGATTCTGTCTCAAAAAAAAAGGCTGGGTGCGGTAGCTCACACCTGTAATCCCAGCACTTTGGAAGGCCAAGGCAGGTGAATCACGAGGTCAAGAGATCGAGACCATCCTGACCAACATGGTGAAACCCCATCTCTACTAAAAAATACAAAAATTAGTTGGGTGTGGTGGCATGTGCCTGTAGTCCTAGCTACTTGGGAAACTGAGGCAGGAGAATTGCTTGAACCCAAGAGGCAGATTGCAGTGAGCCGAGATTGCGCCACTGTACTCCAGCCTGGCGCCTGGTGATAGAGCAAGACCCTGTCTCAAAAAAAAAAAAAAAAAAAAAAAAAGGAGGGGAGGATTCCATAAGCCATAAGTTACAGGCTGAGAAACATCACTAGGTAATCTGTCCTCACCATTTCAACATGGTGGTAAGTCACTTATAAAACATTGATCATCTGAAGACAGCTCTGAATGAAAAATCTGACATTTGTTTATATAATCAATAAAAATGGTAGCATTCAATTTTTTTTTTACTTTGCATTCTCTAATGCTTCACAGAAGCCTCAACCTAAAACAACTTGTAGAACCCCAAAAGGTGGACTGTCACAACTATTTGCGTGCCACATTTCCCTCTGGAAAGGATTATGTGGTAATTATTTCACAGTTAGAATAATTTGGAAATAACTGAATGGTAAGAATTTTTTATCTCATAATTGTTGTGGTTATCAAAATGCCTAGAACAAAAAATGCTGTCTCAATAAACACTTACTGAATTGACTTGAGACAGACCAAATGGCGTGTCCAGACCTTCTATAGGGAAGGAAGAGTTCTTTCATCCCACTTTTCTAGAATTCCTGTCATAGATAACAATAAAGGCAGTTCCTCTATTATATTAATGATGATAGTGTATAAATAAATAATCGTATCAAATAACATAAACTTAAAAATAATTTTTCACAGTATTTTCTGTCATTTTCCAGGACACAAAATAGATGACTAAATTAGCTAGTACCTTAATTAAATATCATCCAAATATCAAGAAATTTGAATTTACTTAGAATAACAATAATATTTAAAATTGGCCTAATAACAATAATATTCACTGAAATAAAGATATCAGTGAACATCTGTTTAAAATAAAAAGGACATTTTTAGATATATTAGTATACTATGTAATATTTCTACAGAGAAATTTGTGATACCAAAGAGACCTATGCATTTGAATGACAAAACTGAATATGTTGCCTGCCTAAATAAAAGATTATCATTAACACTAATTTTAATATCAGAGTTCAAGCCTCAATACACTTCTTAGAGAGAGGAGCTCTCTACGCTGTGTATTTTAGTCAAAACCCCAGGCAGTATCTCTAGTTTTACATCCTCTTTTAACGTTGATTCATATCAATAACAACCTTGTGTTCTTTTCTTGACCTTTGATCTAATTTAGACAACTGTGGGAGATTATTTTCTTTGGAAAAAAAAATTTTAATGAGGTTTTTAAAACTTGCTTTCTTTTAAAACTCAGGAAAGGTTTTCCTACTTCATTCTTTGATGTGGTTTAAACCCCAAGCCTTGCTACTCACAGTGTGATCTACAGACCAGCAGTATCAGAATGACCTGGGAGCTTATTAGTAACACAGTGTCTTAGGCTCTCCCTGAGATGTTCTGAATTGGGTTCTACATTCCAACAAGATCCTGGGATAATTTTTATGCACATTGCAGTTTGAGAAGCACTTCTTTAAGACATTAAAAGGAAGTTAACATATGTATCAATTCTTACAGACTTTTTCCAGTGACAAAACTATTTCAGAAAAATTCTAAGTTTAAGACAACTTATGAAACTGAAATAAAAATCAGTACATTTTTTTGAAAATTTGAGTGTAGTATTAGGAATCTTGAAATGTTCATATTCTCAGATATAGTAACTACATTTCTGGGAATGCATCCTAAAGAAAGAATCTGGTGAAATGGTAAAATATATATGTAGAAAGATTTTCATTGTAGCTTTATCTAAAAAAGCAAAAAAATTAGAAACAAATTAAATGTTCAACATTAGAAAAATGATAAATTATGGTACATCTACTAGTTAGAATGTTATTCAACAACCAAAATTATGTCCACTATAATGCATAACATGGGCTGAAAATGGCAAAGTAGAGAACTCCAGGGTCCTTTCTCTCTGCAAAAGCAGCTAATGAGCTGGCTAAAACTGTCCAAATCAATTTTTGCAGATCTCTGTAACCTAGTCTAAAATTTACAACAACCAGGAGAAGATTTGGTGAAGAAAGAAGCTGCTGCTTTGTGCCAAGATAGTGCTGCAGTGTTCTAAATTGCCTGCCTGCCATCCCCCATATCCTATGTCAGAAATGGCCATGAAAATGACAGCTTGTACTCCTGGTGCAGGTTGCCAGTGCTAGAGGGAGCAATACAAACCTTATTCTCAAAGTGCTTTGTTATGAGTGTTGACCTCTCAATAGCTACCTCAAAGACTTGCACAAACAATTCCCTTTGTTTCACCTGACTCACAGTGTTCTCAGGGCTGGAGCAGCTCCCCAGGAGGCTTTTGTTGAAAGCATTTAAAGACACATATGTATTGGATGCAGCAGCCTGGGACAAGAACAGCACTTTGAACAAGAAATAGAGAAACCTGGAAAGAAAGACATTGGGAAAGAGATATGTGGGAGAATAGGACTTTTAAAAATACAGAGAAATCAGAAGACCATGACCATATCCAGGGCAAGAAACATGCTTTAAGAAGGCCTGGGAAGACCCCAAGCATTTACATATAATTGATCTGCAGACTCTGCACAGCAAAAGATGAAGGCTAAGACAGAGTTGTAAATGGACTGGGATGGCATTAAAGAAGCACCCCAACAAAGAACCAATCTACAAAGACTGGTAAAGGATTTTTGCCCTCCTTTTTGACTTTGTTGGCTCCAGATACTTAAGGCAATTCTGTCAAAACACTGCTAACAGACAACTAACTGAACACGTACTTTAAAAAACAAATACACACTGTAGAAAAATAGTTTAGAAAAGTCACTAAACAAGCAAACAACAACCTTATAACAATGAACAGCAAACCATGGAGAAGGGGCAGAATCACATTTTCAAAGTTGCTACATTATAATATTTAAATGTCTAGATTTCAAAAATATATATATGAGAGATGTAAGAAACAAATAAGTATGGCCCATTCAAGAAAACAAAATTAACAGAAAATGTCCATCAGGAAACCCAGGCATTGGACTTCCTAGACAAAGACTTTAAAACAACTCTCATAACGTGTTCAAACAACTGAAGAAAACCAAAAGAATAATTTCTCAACAGAGACTATTGAGAAAAAAATAGAACTATAAAAAGTAAATAAAAATAAATATTCTAGAACTGAAAACTAAAATAACTGAAATAAAAAATTCACTGAAGGGGTCCAATAGCATATTTGAGCTGGCAGAAGAATTATTCCTGAATTTAAATATAAATCTATTAAAATTATCCATTCTGAGGAGCAGAAAGACAAAAGAATGAAGAAAAATGAACAGAGCCTAAGAGACTTCTTGGACATCATCAAGCATACTAACATACACATAATATAAGTCCCAGAGGGAGAAGAGAAAAGGGGCCAGAAACAATATCTGAAAAAGAAATAATGGCTTAAAGCATCCCAAACTGATAAAAGAAATGAATCTATACATCCAAGAAACTCAGTGACTCAAAGAAAGATAAAGTAAAAGACACTCACATGAAGACACATTATAGTCAAATTGTCAAAAGCCAAAAATAGAGAACCTTGAAAACAGCAAGAAAGAAGCAGCTCATCACATACAAGAGATCAAAAATAAGATTATAATCTGATACCCATCCACAAACAATGGAACGATAAATTGGTGGGATGACGTAGGGAAAAAAACTGTCAACTAAAAATTCAATATCTGGCAAATTGATTCTTCAAAAAAATGAAGAAAAACTTTCAGTTTCTGGAACATGAAGCTGTCCCTTCATCCTATCGATAAGTTAAAAGCTGGCCAAACTGAAAAATCAACAATTCTACTTCAATTTCTAAGAGAAGTGAGATTATAAGGCAAACCACTGCCCTAAAAATTAAAGAGAGAGAGAGAGAAAGAGACACACACACACACACAGAGATAGAGAGAGAGAGATAGAGAGACAGACAGAGACCACCAAATACAGAGAATAATGACATCCTGGAGTGGAAACCCATGAGCAGAAACCTCCACCAGAACCAGTGCTGGGGTAGGAAAATCTAAACTGTAATTGACAAATTGCCGGAGGCTCACTGTGAACAAGGCTAAAATATAAAAACTTCAAAGGGACTCAGTCGTTATGCTGGGAGGAGTACATTTTTGTGAGTTTTAACTCTAGGAGCTCAACCAGGTTGCACAGTGAAAATTTGTGAAAAATCATCGAATACTGCTGGTAGAGGAGAGGAAAAGTAATCTTTTTTAAATATGCCAGAACACTGTGTTTTAAACAAGGCCTGCCCTTGAGAGAAACTAGTTTACCATAACCTAAATTACTGAAGTTTTATCAGTCTAACTCACCTAAGAGAAAGGAAATACCCAACTCAAGTCACCTCTAGCCTTCTATGTGGGACTAGGAAAATATCAGACTCCAGCTACCTCTAGCCATTCTGTGTGGCCTAAGAAAGGAGATGGGAGGAAAATTGAAAAATGTTTATGAAGTTCATAGTCTAGAGGAACAAACTCACTAAAAGACTGAGACCTAATTATAGGACTATAGAATGCTTCCCTTGCCCCAACACCTTACCACCTCAAAAGGTCTATTTTTGGAGTTTCTTTTACCCAGCATATCATGTCTGGCTTTCAATTAAAAATGACAAGACATATTAAAAAGCAAAATACAAACAAACAAAAAAACCATAATTTGAAGAGACAGAGCAAGCATCAAAACCAAACTCAGATATGGCAAGAATGTTGAAATTATCAGACCAGGAACGCAAAACAACTATGATTAATATGCCAAAGATTCTAATGGATAAAGTCCACAACATGCCAGAACAAGTGAGCAATGTAAACAGAGAGATGGAAATTCTAGGAAATAATAAATGCTAGAGATCAAAAATTCTGTAACAGAAATGAAGAATACTCATTACTAGACTGGACATGGGTGAAAAAAGGCTTGCTTGAGGATATGCCATTAGAAATTTTCAAAATGAAAAAAGCAAAGAGAAAAAAGCTGGGAAAAAAAAAACAGAACAGAATATCCATGACCTGTGGGACAACTACAAAAAGTGAAACATATATGTAACATACATGTAAAGAAGATACCAAATAGAGAAGAGAGACATGGACAGAAAAAATAATGGAAGCAATAATGACTGAGAATTTCTCCCAAGTTAGTGTCTAATATTAAACTATGGATCTAAGAAACTCAGAGGCACCAAGCAAAATGAACAACAAAAAAATACTATATCTAGACATATCATATTCAAACTGCAGAAAATAAAGGATGAAGGGAAAAAAAAAAACTTCAAAGATGCCAGAGGAAAAAATACCTTACTTATAGAGGAAGAAAAATGAGAATTGCATCTGACTTTTTGTCAAAAACCAAGCAAGCTAGAAAAGAAAAAAGTGAAATCTTGGGTGTTGGGAGAAAAAAATCCTACCAACTTAGAATTCTGTACCCTACAAAATTATCTTTCAAAAGCAAAGGAGAAATAAAGACTTTCTCAGACAAACAAAAACTAAGGGGATTTATTTCCAGTAGACCTACCCTGCAAGCAATTTTAAAAGAAATTCTTCAGAAAAAAAGAAAATATATAGGTCAGAAATTCAGATCTACATTAATAAAGGAAGAGCATCAGAAAAGGAATAACTCAAGGCAAAATTAAAAAATTTAGGCTAGGTGTGGTAGCTCACTCCTGTAATCCCAACACTTTGGGACATCAAGTTGGGAGGACTGCTTAAGCCTAGTAGTTTGAGGCCAGTCAAAGTTTTACATTTTATAGTATGAAACTATAAATCAATAATAGGAGGAATTTTGGAAAATTCACAAATATATGGAAATTAAACAAATGTTCCTGAACAACCAATGATTCAAAGGAGAAATCACAAGGGAAATTTAAAAATATATGGAGACAAATGACAACTAAAACACAATACCAAAACCTATAGATGCAGCAAAGCAGTTTTAAAGGGGAAATTTATAGCAATAAATGGCTACATTCAAAAGAAAAAAGCAAATAAATATCCTAAAATTATACCTCAAGGAACTAAGGGGGAAAAAGAAAGCCCAAAGTTAGCAGAAGGAAGAAAATAATAAAGATCAAAACAGAAATAAATCAGATTGATAGAAAAAGCCTAGAAAAATCAATAAAACTAAGAGGTGGGTTTTTTTTTTTGTTTTTTTTTTTAGTTTGGGTCTCACTGCGTTGCCTAGGCTGTTGTTAAACTCCTGGACTTAAGCATTCCTCCTGCCTCAGACACCCAAGTAGCTGGGATTAGAGGTGTGAGCCATTGTACTTGGACAGAGTTGGGTTTTTGAACAAATAAAATAGACAAGCCTCTAGCTAGACTAAGAAAAAAAGAGAAAAGACTCAAATACGTAAATCAGAGATGAAAGGAGAGACATTACAACAGATGCCTCAAAATGAAAAGAATAATAAAGAACTATTATATATAATTGCATGATGACAAATTTGGTACTCTAGAGAAAATATATACATTCCTTAAAAAAAAAAATACAACCGGGCCGGGCGCGGTGGCTCAAGCCTGTAATCCCAGCACTGTGGGAGGCCGAGACGGTGGATCACGAGGTCAAGAGATCGAGACCATCCTGGTCAACATGGTGAAACCCCGTCTCTACTAAAAATACAAAAAATTAGCTGGGCATGGTGGCGCGTGCCTGTAATCCCAGCTACTCAGGAGGCTGAGGCAGGAGAATTGCCTGAACCCAGGAGGCGGAGGTTGCGGTGAGCCGAGATCACGCCATTGCACTTCCGCCCGGGGAAAAAAAGCGAAAACCCCTTTCCCAAAAAAAAAAAAAAAAAAAAAATACAACCTACCAAGCACAAGGTTTAATAAGAAAGAAACAGAAAGCCTAAACAGACCAATAACAAAAATGTTGTAGCTAAAAATCTAACAAAGAAAATCACAGGACCAGATGGCTTTAAAACTGAATTCTACCAAATATCCACAGAATTAATATCCATATGTTATTTTTTAAATTGACAACTAATAACTGTATATTTACATCCCCTAATAATCTGATGAAGAAAAGGGAATGACAGACGTACACATTTATAGAGTACTGTATTTCCATACATGTTTACAATGAGTAGTGATCAAATCAAGGTATTTCCATCCCCTCAAACATCCATCATTTCTTTGTATTGAGAAAATTAAAAATCTGCTCTTCTAGCTCTTTGAAAATAAACAATAAATTGTTGTTTGTTATAATCACCTTAAGTGCTATAGAACAGTAGAAGATATTCCTCTCATTACCTGAACTTTGTATCCAATGCCTAACCTCTGGTTCTCCTCCTTTTTCCTCTCCTCTTCCCAGTATCTAGTAACCACTAGATGCTCTGAGATCAACATTTTTAATCTTCCATTTATGAGGGAGAACATGTGGTATTTATCTTTCTATTCCTAGCTTATTTGATTTAACATAATATCCTCCAAGCTAATCCATATTCCTGCAAATGACAATTTCATTTGATTTTATTGTTAAATAGTATTCCATTGCATATATACACCACATTTTCCTTATCCATTCATTTGTTACTGGACAATTAGGTTGATTCTGTATCTTAGCTGTTGTGAATAATGCTGCAATAAACATGAGAGTGCAGCAATAAACATGGGGGAAAATTTACTCATTTCCTTTCCTCTGGCTATGTACCCAGTAGTGAGATTGCTGGATGGTATGGTAGCTCTATTTTTAGTTTTATGAGAAACTACCAATTTATAAGAGTTCCCCTTCCTTCACATCCTTACCAACATGCTATTTTTGTCTTTTTGATAATAGCCTTTCTGAGGGAAAACGATATTTTATTGTAGTTTTGATTTGCATTTCCCTGATGATTAGTGATGTTAAGCATTTTTTTAAATATATTGAGCCACTTTTATGTCTTCTTCTAGGAAATGTCTATTTAGTTAATTTTCCCATTTTTAGCTGGATATATTTTGCTGTTGAATTGTTTAAGTTCCTTGTATATCTAGATATTAACTTCTTTTTGGATTAATAGCTTGAGAAAATTTTCTCCTCATGCTGTTGATTGTTTCCTTTGCTGTCCAGAAGCTTTTTAGTTTGATATAATCACTTTTGTCTATTCTCACTTCAGTGGCCTTGCTTCTGAAGTCTTCTCCATATAATCTTTGCCCAGACCAATATCCTGTAGTGTTTCCTCTATGTTTTCTTCTAGTAGTTTCAGGTCTTACATTTAAATCTTTCATCTGTTTTAAGTTGTTTTTTTTTTTTGTTTTTTTTTTTTTTTTTTGTATGTGAGCGATAAAGGTCTAGTTTCATTTTCTGCGTATGGATACCCAGTTTTCTTTGCACCATTTATTGAAGAGATTGTACTTTCCCTAGCTAATTTCCTTGGAGGTTTTGTTGAAAATCAATTGACTGTAAACACTTGGATGTATTTCTGGGTTCTCTATTCTGTTCCATTGGTCTGTGTATTTCCTATTATGCCAGTACCATGCTGCTTTGTTTACTATAGTTTTATATTATGTTTTGAATCTAGGTAGTATGATGCCTCCAGAATTACTTTTTGCTGAGGATTGCTTTGGCTATTCAGGGTCTTTTGCTGTTGCATATGTATTTTAGAATTGTCTTCACTATTTCTGTGAAGAACGTCACTGGTATTTTGATAGGGGTTGCATTAAGTCTGTGGATCATTTTTGATAGTATGATTATTTTCACAATATTAATTCTTCTAATCCATGAACATGACATGTCTTTTCATTTATTTGTGTTTTCTTCAATTTTTTTTCGTCAGTGTTTTATAGTTTTCCTTTTGGAGATCTTTCACCTCCTTGGTTAAATTTATTCCTAGTTTTTTTTTGTTTTTCACCTAGTATAGCTGTTATTGCATTCTTGATTTCTTTTTCCACTAGTACATTGTTGGTGTCTAGAAATGCTACTGATTTTTGCAGGTTGATTTTGTATCCTGAAACTTTGCTGAATTAATTCATTAGCTCAAACCTAGGCTACAGAAGTTTGGGGCAGTGACAGCAACAGTGTAGGTTGTTGATATCTTTAGAGACAAGGGTTTTTAGGGTCTTCCTAGTTTGGATTCCCTACAATGTGGAGACTTAGCCAAAGGGATTCCTCTTAGTGTCAGGTCTGATATGGTCTATAAGCAGTTGTAAAGGCACTGAATTCCAGGTGCAGGTGCTCAGGGTGGCTGAGGGGCTATGTGACCTAAGCTCAGGGTCTCGTGACCCTATTGTGGCATCTGGGTCTTAGGGTTCAGGTTTGTTCTCTATGGCCAGGTCAGATGTATGATGCCCACAGATGCAGATTCTGTGACTCTCGGGCACCCTCTAGCAGCTAATTTTAAGAATCAGCTAGGCCTGGTGGCATGCACCCATTGACACAGCTACTAGGGAGGCTGAGGTGGGAAGATTACTTGAGCCTGGGAAGTTGAGGCTTCAGTGAGCCATAACAGCACCACTGCACTCCAGCCTGAGTGACAGAAATCTGTCTCCCAAAATAAACAAATAAAAAAGATTGTGCATCCACTATATGTAAAAGCTTACCAAGTAAAACTCATACACATGACATTAAACTCTAAGAAATTATATGCATGCTGAAGTATTGAATGAAGTATATTGATGTCTACAATTTACCTTGAAATGCCTCAAAAAAAAAAGAGATGAATTAATGGATGGACAGAGGGATCAACAAATAAATAGTTGAATAAATGTATAGTAAAGCAAATTAATTGCTAATTATAGAATCTAGATGGTGGTGGCTGGGTGTGATGGCTCACCCCTGTGATCCCAGCACTTTGAGAGGCCAAGGTGGGCATATCACATGAGGCCAGAGGTTCAAGACCAGCCTGGCCAACATAGTGAAACCCCATCTCTACTAAAAATACAGAAAATAGCAAGATGTGGCAATGCCTGTCTGTAATCTCAGCTATGCAGAAGGCTGGAGCATGAGAATTGCTTGAACCCAAGTGACAGGGGTTGCAGTGAGCTGAGATATCCCCATTGCTCTCCAGCCTAGGCAACAGAGGGACACTCTGTCTCAAAAAAAAAAAATGCTAGATATACGCAAATTTGTTGTTTCTAATATTTCAATTATCCAGTATATTTGATAACGTTTATAATAAATATTTTAAAACAGGTTGAAGTTTAGATGCCTTCAAGAGTTTCGAAGTCTAATTATATCATAGGTACGAAGTAATTGTGCGACTGTATTTAGAAAGTATAACTTTTGTTAGTGATACTTCTAACAGAATGAAGAGATATCTCTAAAATGCCTGACACTTTACGGAATACTATGAAATCAAATACAAACTCTGCTGAGATGATATTAAGGCATTTTGCTCTTAGTTCATGGTGAATACTGGCCTTTAGAAAACCATAAATACTACTTTCTGCAGCTACCAAAAAAAATAATTAAATCTGCTGCAGTCTTTTTGATTGTATAAATGATTGCTACAACTTGCTTAATTATCCTACCTTCTTTCTAGTCAAGAAAAAAAAACTTGTGGACACAGGGACCTTGCCTTGCTCAATTGCATGCAGACTGCCAGGTAGTGATACTAATGGAAACTTGTGCTTCCATTCCTTAACCAAAGGTAATTGCTGGTTAATCAGAATGGGCAATTATCTTTCTCTTTGGAGAAAGGATCTAGATACTGTGCTTCAAACCAGTCGTTCTGTTTCAAGCAGAAGTCCTCTAAGCTGGGACATGAAATGCCAAACTCTTAGGCTTCAAATGTCTCCATTTATCCCTTTAGGCAAAACTAGATAAATTTTCTGAAATGGAAATTACCTCAGCATCCTTTACCTGATATTGACTAATTCTCACATCTCTTGTATCTATCCAAATTTTAACCTGAATATTAAAAACAAACATTTTAGAGAAAGGCTCCTACTAATGTAAAAATTAAACAAACAAAATTCCCTAACCAGCTTTACTGGAACCCATTACTTGCTTTTTCTTCTGAGCTATCAGCACTTCTTCTTTCTAAAGTTTAAAGCTGTTGTTCCAATGTAAACAAATATATCTAGCTTGAACTCAGACTTTAGTTATCCCTTGCTTTTGCTTCTTGCACTAAAACAAAAAAAGACAAAATTTTGCTGAGAAGCGTTCTCATTTTGAAAAATTTAAAGCAGTAACATTTAGCTAAAAGCTTTTACCTTAAATCAGCTTATTAAAAAAGAAAAAAAAAAAAAAAAAAGTAGAAGAAAGAACGCATATCTTTGTAGGGACCCATAGCATAATAAAGTTTAAAACCACAAGAAACTTCTTTTCTTGAGTTACTTATTCCTACCAAATAGTAGTTCCTATCAAGGGATTTCTTTTCAGAAGCATTTTACTCTCTAGTTACAAACTCCTATAAACAAGTGTGCATGTAACCCAAAGCCAGAAATCCACTTACAGGCTGGGCATGGTGGCTCACACCTGTAATCCCAGCACTTTGGGAAGCCAAGGCAGGTGATTAGTAGAGGTCAGGAATTTGAGACCAGCCTGGCCAACATGGTGAAATCCATCTTTACTAAAAATACAAAAAAAAAATTAGTTGGATGTGGTGGCGCACGCCTGTAGTCCCAACTAGTAGGGAGGCTGAAGCACAAGAATCTCTTGAACCCAAGAGGTGGAAGTTTCAGTGAGCTGACATCGCACCACTGCACTCCAGCCTGGGTGACCAAGCAAGACTCTGTACCACCCCACCAAAAAAAATCCACTCAAAACTGGACCAGTTTCTACTTAGCTAAACACCCAGCATAGTCAAAATCAGTAACTGTCATTAAAATATATTGATATTGCATATTCTTTAAAAGAAATATATGGCAACAACTATTTCATTAGTTGAATTGCAAAATGGGATATTTTTCACACATGGAATTAATGCTACCTATTCTGCAAGTCAGTTTAAATTGAATTGTTTAAATTAATCTGTTTGTACATTGTCCCTATGGTAGATTAGATCATTGTTCTCAATTCTTTACCCCTCACCCCACATGTGAACTTCTAATGGGAGTTATTTCCCTCTCTCATTGATATTGGGCATGATTACATATGTGACTTGCTTTGGTCAATTAAATGATCGCAGACATGAGCACAGGCCTTAAGGAGTTTGACTTGGTCTCTTCTTCTGTTTTTTTATTTTTGAGACAGGATCTCACTCTGTCACCCAGGCTGGGGTGCAGTGGCACAATCTCGGCTCACTGGAGCCTCCGCCTCCTAGGTTTAAGCAATTCTTCTGACTTGGCCTCTTGTCTTTCATAATCCACCAGGAGAAGAATGTGTCTCAGATAGCTAATGGGATCTGGGGACACATGAAGCAGGCCTGATCCCAACTTGAGGCTTTGATACCAGCCCAGCTGTCCTGCAACAGAAGCAAAGCATCCCAGATCATCCACAGGCCCATGAACAAGGAAAATAAAGGCTTATTTCTATGAGCCACTGAGTTTTAGAGCTGTTTACTACTCAGCATTGTAATAATATCTGACTAACATATCCCATATTTCATGTTCAGTGACATACATGTGTGTGAAAATTGATTGACAGAATCATATCCTTATATTAACTCTCATTCCCACAATATGCAATGACCAAAAGCTTTGAAGACTCAAATAATCAAGCACAACCCAATGACCAATGTTTCTTGCTAATATCAATGCAGACTCTAGACAAACTATAAACACTAGATAATATCCCATAATGAAGTTGGAGTAGAAGAAAATGGAGTTCAAGAATCAACAAAAATGTAAGAAAATCCTAAAACTGTAGGAGCCTTATAAATATAGCTGGAGTGGGCAAGAATGTGTGAGTTTAACCAAGCCATCTGCCTTCTGCCCCACTGGCAAACAATTCAGTTAAACAGTCCAGCTCTTGATTAAATATAAAAACACTTCTCCAACACTTTTTCTGTCATAAAAATAATTTTGGTGCATTTCTTTGTATACATTTTTTATACACTGTAAGAATTTTTCATGTGGCTACAAACTACTGAGTCTCAACATCTTTCTGATTTCATACCATTGACTTACCTAAGATAGTTCCACTAAGGCAATATAGATTACACATGGTGTTTTTTTCATAATCATTATTTGTAATGGCTATATAA
Organism: Sapajus apella; assembly: GCF_009761245.1. Classification (NCBI taxonomy): domain Eukaryota; kingdom Metazoa; phylum Chordata; class Mammalia; order Primates; family Cebidae; genus Sapajus; species Sapajus apella. The sequence goes on along the minus strand of NW_022436964.1, from coordinate 21,199,991 downwards.
TCTTCCATTGAGTAGATGCACCATAATCTAGTTAACTATTTCCTCTTGTGAGATTTTAGGCTGTGACTAATTTTTCACTGTTATGAATAACTTTCCTGTAAGAATTACAAACCTTAGACATATACTTTTTAATCTTGATGATTTCCTTAGTACAAATTCCCCAGAGATTATACTAGTTGAAAGAATGTGAATATTTTTAAATCTCTTGATAGCCAGGTGCAGTGGCTTGCACCTGTCATTTCAGCTACTTGGGGAGACTGAAGCAAAAGGATAATTTGCGTCCAGGAGTTCAAGACCAGTTTGGGCAACATAGCAAAACTCTGCCTCTAAAAATTAATAAATAAATAAAACTAAAAAATCTCAATACACATAGCTAAATCAATTTCTAAAAGATGTTTCTAATTCTACTGGTAATGTATAATAGAACAAACGTTAAATATTATTATGTATGTTGCTATGTTTTGTAGCCAGGTGAATGGAAGGGGTATCTTGTTATCATTTGAATTTTTAGTTTAAAAAATTAAGTGAGGTAGAACATTTTTCCATGTTTGTTAACTAGATGATCTCCTCTTCTCAATATTTGTTTCCTTTATTATACCATAAAGGATTTGAACAGCTTTCAAGTAGTGTTTATCAATAAGAAAACATATACTTTTGTTTCTTTTTTTATGCGGGTGTTTTATGTGGGTCAATCCATGGATTTGTAAAATAACCTATTCCCACAAAATGAACCTATCGGGAAAATTAAAACAACAACAACCACAGAGTAATAGCAAAATCTTTCTGAAAAAGAAATTGCTGGCATCTTTTACCAGCATTTACCTTGATCCGAAAGCATTGAGTTTAGAGAGGGATCTAATCAATTTAGCAAATCAGCCAAAAACAACAGTACATGACAGATCAAATTCCATTGGAACAAACACCACACAGACTGGGAAATTCCAGAGGGCAGAATAAGACAAATGAAGGGAAGTTGAAGGGAGACAAGATTGTTGGCTGATAGAAAGGAATTTCTAACAATTAACTCAAACCTTAAATATACATGGACTGTCCTGTGAAAGAGCAACAAAGATACAAAGATGGTCAGGAGAAGTTTAGAGGATTCATGTAGGAGGGTGTCGGACGCCTTGTGGTGAGTAGAGTGGATAGGACCTCTAAAGTCCCTTCCAACCCTATTTTCCCTAGAGTAGCTCTTGGAGATGAACTTCTTGGTCCTGGGAATAGGAGACTGCTTTGTACAGGAGAGAATAAGAGGAAGAAACTGTCCCTCTCTTCTTGAGGGTGGGGCTGACCATAGTCAGAATTTTGAAATAGAGGTTATCTTTGGCATCTTCTCACTTCCCTTTCTGTACTTTTGCTTACCAGCTGCCCAATATTCCAATGCAGGTGTTAGCCTCTAAGCAGTGCCTCTCCTACTGTATTACTTCTTTCTTTTTAACCACTTCAAAACTCCCATTCTTTTAAAACAGCTAACCTCAGCTAGCTGTTGAGAGGAGAGCAATCTGACCCAAGAGCATGACCAAGTGATAGTACCATGATCTTCCCAGACAGATATGAATTTTCAAAACAAGATATTTCTAAAGCCAATGGCATCTTTAGCAATATGTGGTAAATTAAACCCCACTTAATAGCCCTTCTGAAGTTCAAATTCCAGCTACATTAGTTACTGTCCCTCAATGTTGAGGAAATCACTAGGCCATCCTGTGTTTCAACATTCTCATCAGAAAATGAGGAAGAAATATAACTAAACCATGTAATTTGTATAACCTGCCTAGCATAATGCTTGACACATGGGTCTTATTGTTAGTTATTATTGTCCCCTCTGCAGTCCTCCATGCAGAGGTGTAATCATGTATTTCTTACACTCTTCTTTCTGGCTCTACTTTGATGTCCACAATGTATATTCCTTGGGCTGGGAGGTGAGTCTCCAAGTCAGAGTCTGGGCAGCTGACATCCTTGTTGTGTAAACGGAGGATTTCCTCAAGTTCAGCAGCCTCTATTATCATTTTCTATCATGTTATTTCCTGCCATTACATTTTTTTCCTTCTCTTTACTTTGTGTGTTTTATTTTTTGTTTGGTTGATTGTTGAATTGGGAAGTTAAATTTTGATTTAAAAGTTTGATTAATTTATACTCAATGTCTCTTGTTTTCTAATATGCACATTGAAAGCTATAAGTTTCCTTCTGAACAGCATGTTGATGACATCCCACAGGTTTTGTGGCATAATACTTCTGTGTCCATTCATCTTTATGTGATTTATAATTTCCATTTGACTTTATCCTTAACCCAAGAGTTATTTTATTATTGATTTGTGATTCATAAACAGTCTTATTGTCTCTATATTCTTATAACAAATAAATGTAGCACTTTGGGCATTGGAGGGCCAGCAATCATTTGGTGGCTGTAAAGCCTCCTCTCTTCATCTTTATAAATGATGATCACTCTCAAAAATTTCCATTAAGTGGATTTCCACCAAGATGGCTGAAAAGGAATAGCTCCAGTGCACAGTTCCCAGCGAGAGTGATGCAAAAGCAGGCAGATCTCCGCATTTCCAACTGAGGTACTAGATTCATCTCACTGGGACTGGTTAGACAGTGAGTACAGCTCAAGGAGGGCATGCTGAAGCAGGGTGGGGCGTCACCTCACCCGGAAAGTGCAAGGGACCTGAGAACTCCCTCTTCTAGCCAAGGGAAGCCATTAGGAACTTTGCCTGACACTCTGGCACTCTGGATCAGACACTGCGCTTTTCCCACAGTCTTCACAACTCACAGACCAGGAGATTCCCTCCAGTGTCTACAGCACCAGCACTCTGGGTTTCCAGTACAAAACAGGGTGGCCGTTTTAGCCATAGCAGTTTCTGTTGTTGTTCTTCTTCTCATATCCCAGTGATGCTAGGAATGCCAGTGAGACAGAACCACACATTCCCCTGAAAAAGGGGGCTGCAGCCAGGGAGCCAAGTGATCTGACTTGGTGGGTCCCACCCCCACAAAGACCAGCAAGCTAAGACCCACTGGCTTGAAATTCTTGTAGCCGGCACAGCAGTCTGAGCTCAACCTGGGACATTTGAGCTCAGTGGGCAGAGGGGCATCTGCCATTGTTGAGGCTCAGGTAGGTGGTTCTAAACTTGCCTGTGTAAACCAAATTGCCAGGAAGTTTACACAGCAACTGGGTGAAGCCCATGGTAGCTCAGCAAGGCCTCTGTAGGCAGACTGTCACTAGACTCCCTTCTTGCTGGGCAGAGCAGCTCTGAAAAAAGGCAGCAACCTGTCAGGGATTTATAAATAATGCCCCCACCTTCCTGGGACAGAGCACCTGGGAAAAGGGGTGGTTGTGGGTCCAGCTTCAGCAGACTTAAATGTCCCTGCCTGGCAGCTCTGAAAGGAGCAATGAATCTCCCAGCATAGTGCTTAAGTTCTGATATGCAACAGACTGCTTCCATAAGTGGCTCCCTGACCCCCATGTATCCTGACAGGGAGACACCTCCCAGCAGGGGCTGACAGACACCTCAAACAGGAGAGCTCTGGCTGGCATCTGGCAGGTACTGTACTGGGATGAAGCTACCAGAGAAAGGAACAGGCAATCTTTGCTGTTCTGCAGCCCTTGCTGGTGATTCCCAGACAAGCAGGGTCTGGAGTGAACCTCCAGCAAAATTCCACCAGACCTGCAGCACAGGCGCCTGAGTGTTAGAAGGAAAACTAACAAACAGAAAGAAACAGTTTCAACATCAACAGAAAGGACATCCACTCAGAGACCCCATCCAAAGGTCACCAACTTCAAAGACCAAAGGAATATAAACCCACAAAGATGGGAAGAAACCAGCACAAAAAGACTGAATTCTCCAAAACCCAGAACACCTCTTCTCCTCCAGGGGATCACAACCCCTTACCAGCAAGAGAACAAAACTGGACAGAGAATGAGTTTCATGAATTGACAGAAGCGGGCTTCAGAAAGCAGGTAATAACAAACTTCTCCAAGCTAAAGGAGCATGTTCCAACCCAATGCAAGGAAGCTAAGAACCTTGTAAAAAGGTTAGATGAAATGCTAACTAGAATAACATAAATGACTTGATAGAGCTGAAAATAACAGAACAAGAACTTTGTGAAGCATACACAAGTTTCAATAGCCAAATCGATCAAGTCAGAAGAAACGATATCAGAGATTGAATATCAACTCAATGAAATAAAGAAAGAAGCAAGATTAGAAAAAAAAGAGTGAAAAAAATGAACAAAAACTCCAAGAAACATGGGATTATGTGAAAAGATCAAATCTATGTTTGACTGGTATACCTGAAAGTGACAGAGAGAATGAAACCAAGTTGGAAAACACTCTTCAGGATATTATCCTGGAGAACTTCCCCAACCTAGCAAGGCAGGCCAACATTCAAATTCAGGAAATACAGAGAATACCACAAAGATATTCCTCAAGAAGAACAACCCCAAGACACATGATCATCACATTCACCAGGGTTGAAATGAAGGGAAAAATGCTAAGGGCAGCCAGAAAGAAAGGTTGGGTTACCCACAAAGGAAAGCCCATGAGATTCACAGCAGATCTCTTGGCAGAAACCCTAAAAGCCAGAAGAGAGTGGGGGCCAATATTGAACATCCTTAAAGAAAAGAATTTCAACCTAGAATTTCATATCCAGCCAAACTAAGCTTCATAAGCAAAGGACAAGTAACTGCTGAGAGATTTTTTCACCACCAGGTGTGCCTTACAAGAGCTCCTGACAGAAGCACTAAACATGGAAAGAAACAACCAGTACCAGCCACTGAAAAAACACACCAAATTGTAAAGACCATTGACACTATGAAGAAATTGTATCAACTAACAAGCAAAATAACCAGCTAGCATCAAAATGGCAGGATCAAATTCGCACATAACAATATCAACCTTAAATATAAATGGGCGAAATGTCCCAATAAAAAGACACAGATTGGCAAAGTGGATAAAGAGTCAAGACCCATCAGTGCGCTGTATACAGGAGACACATCTCACGTGCAAAGACACTCATAGGCTCAAAAGAAAGGAATGGAGGAAGATTAACCAAGCAAATGGAGAGAGGAAAAAAAAAGGAGGAGTTGAAATCCTACTCTCTGATAAAACAGACTTTAAACCAACAAAGATCAAAAGAGACAAAGAAAGGCATTACATAATGGTAAAATGATAAATGCAACAAGAAGAGCTAACTATCCTAAATATATATGCACCCATTACAGGAGCACCCAGATACATAAAGCAAGTTCTTAACCACCTACAAAGAGACTTAGACTCCCACACAATAATAGTGGGAGACTTTCACACCCCACTGTCAATATTAGACAGATCAATGAGACACAAAATTAACAAAGTTATACAGGACTTGAACTCAGATCTGGACCAAAAGGAACTAATAGACATTTGCAGAACTTTCCACCACAAATACACAGAATATACATTCTTCTCAGCACCACATCACACTTATTCTAAAATTGACCACAGATTTGGAAGTAAAACGCTCCTCAGCATATGCAAAGGAACAGAAATCATAACAAAGAGTCCCTCAGACAACAGTGCGATCAAATTAGAAGCCAGGATTAAAAAACTCACTCAAAACCGCACAACTACATGGAAACTGAACAACCTGCTCTTGAATGACTACTAGATAAATAATGAAATGAAGGCAGAAATAAAGGTATTCTTCAAAACCCATGAGAACAAAGACACAGCATATCAGAATCTTTGGGACACATTTAAAGCAATGTACAGAGAGAAATTTATACCACTAAATGACCACAAAAGAAATGAGGAAAGATCTAAAATCGACACCCTAACGTCACGATTAAAAGAACTAGAGGAGCAAGATAAAAAAAATTCAAAACCTAGCAGAAGACAAGAAATAACTAAGATCAGAGCAGAACTGAAAAAGAGAGAGAGACAAAAAAACGCTTCAAAAAATCAGTGAATCCAGGAACTGTTTTTTTTTTAAAGATCAACAAAATAGATAGACCATTCACTAGACTAATAAAGAAGAAAAGAGAGAAGAATCAAATACATGCAATAAAAAAAAGTTAAAGGGGATATCACTACTGATCCCACAGAAATACAAACTACCATCAGAGAATACTATAAATAACTCTATGCAAATAAATCAGATAATCTAGACGAAATGGATAAATTCCTGGATACTTACACCCTTCCAAGACTAAATGAGAAAAAAAGTAGAATCCCTGAACAGACCAATAGAATGGTCTGAAATTGAGGCAGCAGTTGATAGCCTACCAATCAAAAGAAGTCCAGGACAAGATCAGTTCACAGCTGAATTCTACCAGAGGTACAAAGAGGAGCTGGTACATTCTTTCTGAAACTATTTTAAGCAATAGAAAAAGAGGGAATCCTCCCTAACTCATTTTATGAAAACAACATCATCCTGATACCAAAGCCTGGCAGAGACACAACAAAAAAAGAAAATTTTAGGCCAATATTCATGATGAACATTGATGTGAAAATCCTCAATAAAATACTGGCAAACTGAATCCAATAGCACATTGAAAAGCTTATCCAGCACAATCAAGTCAGCTTTGTCCCTGGGATGCAAGGCTGGTTTAACACACACAAATCTATAAACTTTAATCTATCACATAAATAGAACCAAAGACAAAAACCATATGATTATCTCAACAAATGCAGGAAAGGCCTTAGACAAAATTCAATAGCCCTTTATAGCAAAAATTCTCAATAAACTAGGTATTGATGGAACATACCTCAAAATAATAAGAGCTATTTATGACAAACCCACAACTAGTATTATACTTAATGGGCAAAAGCTGGAAGCATTCTCTTTGAAAACCAGCACAAGACAAAGGTGCCCTCTCTCACCACTCCTATTCAACATAATACTTGAAGTTCTGATCAGGGCAATCAGAAAAGAGAAAGAAATAAAGCATATTCAATTAGGAAAAGTAGAAGTCAAATTGTCTCTATTTGCAGACAACGTGATTGCATATTTAGAAGACCCCATTGTCTCAGCCCAAAATGTCCTTAAGCTGATAGGCAACTTCAGCAAAGCCTCAGGATACAAAATCAATGTGAAAAATCACAAGCACAACAATAACAGACAAACAGAGAGCCAAATCATGAGTCAACCTCCATTCACAATTGCTACAAAGAGAATAACACAATAACTAGGAATACAGCTAACAAGGAATGTGAAGGACCTCTTAAAGGACAACTACAAACCACTACTCAAGGAAAGAAGAAAGGACACAAACAGATGGACAAACATTCCATGCTCATGGTTAGGAAGAATCAATATCATTAAAATAGCCACGCTGCCCAAAGTAATTTATAGATTCAATACTATCCCAATCAAGCTACCATTGACTTTCTTTACAGAATTGGAAAAATCCATCTTAAATTTCATGTGGAGCCAGAAAAGAGGTCGCATAGCCAAGACTATCTTAAGCACACAAAAAAAAAAAGCTTGCGGCATCATGCCACCTGATTTCAAACTATTCTACAAGGCTACAGTAATCAATACAGCATTTCACTGGTGCCAAAACGGATATATAGACCTGTGGAACAGAACAGAGGCCTTAGAAATAATGCCACATATCTACAACCATCTGATCTTTGACAAACCTGACAAAAACAAGCAGTGGGGAAAGGATTCCCTATTTAATAAATGGTGTTGGGAAAACTGGCTAGCCAAATGCAAGACACTGAAACCAGATCCCTTCCTTACACCTTATACAAAAATTAACTTCAGATAGATTAAAGATTTAAACACAAGACCTAACACCATAAAAACTCTAGAAGAAAACCTAGGCAATACCATTCAGGACATAGGCGTGGGCAAGGACTTCATGAATAAAACACGAAAAGCAATGGCAACAAAACCCAAAATAGACAAATGGGATCTAATTAAACTTAAGAGCTTCTGCCCAGCAAAAGAAACTATCATTAGAGTGAACCAGAAACCAGTAGAATGGGAAAAAACTTTTGCAATCTACCAATCTGACAAAGGGCTAATATCCAGAATCTACAAAGAACTTAAACAAACTTACAAGAAAAATACAAGCAAACCCATCTAAAAGTGGGCAAAGTATATAAACAGACACTTCTCAAAAGAAGACATTTATGCAGCCAACAAACATATTTAAAGAAGCTCATCATCACTGGTCATTAGAGAAATGCATATCAAAACCATCTTGAGATACTATCTCACGCCAGTTAGAATGGCGATCATTAAAAAAATCAGTAAACAAAAGATGTTGGAGAGGATGTGAAGAAATGGGAACGCTTTTCCACTGTTGGTGGGAGTGTAAATTAGTTCACCCATTGTGGAAGACAGTGTGGCAATTCTTCAACAATCTAGGAATTGAAATACCATTTGACCCAGCAATCCCATTACTGGGTATATACCCAAAGGATTATAAATCATTCTATTATAAAGACACATGCACATGTATGTTTAAGCAAAGACTTGGAGCCAATCCAAATGCCCATCAATGATAGACCGGATAAAGAAAATGTGGCACATATACACCATGGAATACTATGCAGCCATAAAAAATGATGAGTTCCTGTCCTTTGCAGGAACCTGGATGAAGCTGGTAACCATCATTCTAAACAAACTGACACAAGAATAGAAAACCAAACACCGCAAGTTCTCACTCATAAGTGAGAGGTGAACAATGAGAACACATGGACACAGGGAGGAGAATAGCATATACCAGGACCTGTCGGTGGGGGAGCTATGGGAGGGATAGCATTAGGAGAAATGCCTAATGTAGATAACAGGATGATGGATGCAGCAAACCACCATGGCACGTGTGTATCTATGTAACAAAACTGCACGTTCTGTACATGTATCCCAGAACTTAAAGTATAATTTTTTTTCCCATTTATTTATTTTATTGCATTTTAGGTTTTGGGATACATGTGAAGAACATGCAAGATTGTTGCATAGGTACACACATGGCAGTGTGATTTGCTGCCTTCCTCCCCATCACCTACCTCTGTCATCTCTCCCCTTGCTATCTCTCCCCAGCTCCCCACCCCCCACCGTCCCTCCCCTATTTCCCCCCAACTGACCCCAGTGTGTAGTGCTCCCCTCCCTGTGTCTATGTGTTCTCATTGTTCAACACCCGCCTATGAGTGAGAACATGCGGTGTTTGATCTTCTGCTCTTCTGTCAGTTTGCTGAGAATGATGGTTTCCAGGTTCATCCATGTCCCTACAAAGGACACAAACTCATCGTTTCTGATGGCTGCATAATATTCCATGGTGTATATGTGCCACATTTTCCCCATCCAGTCTATCATCGATGGGCATTTGGGTTGGTTCCAGGTCTTTGCTATTGTAAACAGTGCTGCAATGAACATTCGTGTGCATGTGTCCTTATAGTAGAACAATTTATAATCCTTGGATATATACCCAGTAATGGGATTGCTGGGTCAAATGGTAGGCTTCATCCCGGGGATGCAAGGCTGGTTCAACATACGCAAGTCTATAAACGTAATTTGCCACATAAACAGAGCCAAAGACAAAAGCCACATGATTATCTCAATTGATGCAGAGAAGGCCTTTGACAAAATTCAACAGCCCTTTATGCTAAAAACTCTCAATAAGCTAGGTATTGATGGAACGTATCTCAAAATAATAAAAGCTATTTATGACAAACCAACAGCCAATATCATACTGAATGGGCAAAAACTGGAAGCATTCCCCTTGAAATCTGGCACTGGACAAGGATGCCCTCTCTCACCAGTCCTATTCAATATAGTACTAGAAGTTCTAGCCAGAGCAATCAGGCAAGAAAAAGAAATAAAGGGCATTCGAATAGGAAAGGAGGAAGTCAAATTGTCTCTATTTGCAGACGACATGATTGTATATCTAGAAGACCCCATTGTCTCAGCCCCAAATCTCCTGAAACTGATAAGCAACTTCAGCAAAGTCTCAGAATACAAAATTAATGTGCAAAAATCACATGCATTCCTATACTCCAATAACAGACTTAAAGAGAGCCAAATCAAGAACAAACTTCCATTCACAATTGCCGCAAAGAGAATAAAATACCTAGGAATACAACTAACAAGGAACGTAAAGGACCTCTTCAAGGAGAACTACAAGCCACTGCTCAATGAAATAAGAGAGGACACAAACAGATGGAGAAACATTCCATGTTCATGGTTAGGAAGAATCAATATTGTGAAAATGGCCATACTGCCCAAAGTAATTTACAGATTCAATGCTATCCCCATCAAGCTACTAATGACCTTCTTCACAGAACTGGAAAAAACCACCTTAAGCTTCATATGGAGCCAAAAGAGAGCCCACACAGCCAAGTCAATTCTAAGCAAAAAGAACAAAGCAGGAGGCATCACACTACCAGACTTCAAACTATACTACAAGGCTACAGTAATCAAAACAGCATGGCCCTGGTACCAAAACAGAGATATAGACCAATGGAACATAACAGAGGTCTCAGAGGCAACACAACATATCTACAACCATCTGATCTTTGACAAACCAGACAAAAATAAGCAATGGGGAAAGGATTCCCTGTTTAATAAATGGTGTTGGGAAAACTGGCTAGCCATGTGCAGAAAGCAGAAACTGGACCCCTTCCTGACACCTTACACTAAAATTAACTCCAGATGGATTAAAGACTTAAACATAAGACCTAACACCATAAAAACCCTAGAAGAAAATCTAGGCAAAACCATTCAGGACATAGGCGTAGGCAAGGACTTCATGACCAAAACACCAAAAGTATTGACAACAAAAGCCAAAATAGACAAATGGGACCTAATCAAACTCCACAGCTTCTGCACGGCAAAAGAAACAGTCATTAGAGTGAATCGGCAACCAACAGAATGGGAAAAATTTTTTGCTGTTTACCCATCTGACAAAGGGCTGATATCCAGAATTTACAAAGAACTAAAACAGATTTACAAGAAAAAAACTAACAAGCCCCTTCAAAAGTGGGCAAAGGATATGAACAAATACTTTACAAAAGAAGACATTCATGAGGCCAACAAACATGAAAAAATGCTCATCATCACTGGTCATCAGAGAAATGCAAATCAAAACTACATTGAGATACGATCTCATGCCAGTTAGAATGGCAATCATTAAAAAATCTGGAGACAACAGATGCTGGAGAGGATGTGGAGAAATAGGAACACTTTTACACTGTTGGTGGGAGTGTAAATTAGTTCAACCATTGTGGAAGACAGTGTGGCGATTCCTCAAGGACCTAGAAATAGAACTTCCTACAGTATAATTTTTTTTTTAAAATTTTTGTTAAGTACAGGTATGATTTAAATGAAAATATGCTTCATTAAACATACTTTTAAAATTAATGCAGTAATCTGATTTCAGTAAACCACAACAATAAGTATCCATTTAAATAATATTCAACAACAAACCAACTTTGTTCTGTTAATGTGGTGAAAAATTATAAAACCAAAGTATGCTAAGCCAGAAAAATTAAAATTGTGTGTGTGTGTGTAAAAGAGAGAGACAGACAAAGAGAGTGAGAGAGAGAGAGAGAGAGAGAGAGAGAGAATAGATGAGAGAGATTTATCTTCAACAATAAGCTAAACTTTGGCAATGTCTTATTCGTGGTTTGAGCCAAGGAAGTTTAATTATGTAACTTTTGTTATTTTTATAGCCACATTTGGGAGCTCTCTACTGATTTTAAGATTGCCTTATCTTAATGAGAAAGCAGAACTGACATCTTCGCCAACTGGGTTAGTTGTTTAGTTATTTGAAAATTTATCTTTTCCCTACAAGTACTGGAGTCCAAGTTATCAGCATGTTAATGTGACAGTTAAGAGGCCATAGTCCACTGTATATTTGGTTGGTATAGGGTGACCAGATGCTCTGGTTTGCCCAGGACTGGGGATTTCCCAACATATGGAACTTTGTGTGCCAACATGGGGACAGTCCCAGACAAACTGAGACTGTTGTTCACTGTACTTATTTCACTTCCCAACTAGTCAGAGCATTGCCCAGGGCTCATCTTAACAGGCAGATAGACCAAGCTAACAATCATTGACATGGTATGATTCAAGGACTAGCAGGAAGACCATTCTGTCCCCCACATTACCCACAGACACAAATAACACTGCCCTCTTTTCCAACCTGAAACTTCTATCATTAGAGTCATTCCTTCAATATTTTTTTTAATCTAAAATTACACATCAAAGACTTAGGCATTATCTTTTAAAGGCCTTTGTTACGAAGCCCAAATCTGGAAAATAAGACAGTTTTGGACTCTGACATTTACCACATGCCAGACACATTGGACTACTAAGATAAATAAGACATTTTTCTACCCATAGGACTTTCTGCTACAGGTTGGAGGGAGATATGCGGTGAGTACTGTAAAGAAGCAGACACAAAGTGTTACAGAAGTGGGAAGGGGAACCCCCAGGTGATGGTAGCAGAGGGGATGTTAGGGGTTGCAGAACAGATGTGGTAAACACAGAATTTAGGCCAGCAAGAGCTCATGCTCCTAAAATAGGCTGAAGGAGGAAACCATGTCCAAAAAGCAAAATTTCCCTACTTTATCAAACTCCACTCTAAAACTGAGTTTTGAACTCAGAAATATCTTCTTTGACCATAGTATAAATAATTTATGAAATTCAAAGGGAACTGCAAACTCAATTAAAAACCATTCTTTCTGGGGAGAGTAGTGATTCAAAATCCCCCCAAAAATAAACAAAAAATTAGCTTTTGTGAGTAATGGGCTTGGCTTTGTTGTTGCTATTGCTGTTGTTCTTGTTACTTGTATTTCTTTCTGTTTCATTTCCCAGAAATAAAAACTGTTTCCCTTTCATTATTTCCACTTTCCAAATCACATTACACACTAACTGAATCAGCATTCATTCTCTGCCTCACAGTTAAAGCTTCCAACCCACATTCCCCTTCTGATTTTTGCGTGTCAGAAACCTAACTGTACAATGGGTGCCAGCTTCCTGGTTTACTCCTACTCTTTTTAACAGCACAACTTGGCACTTCCTTCAGGAGGTACTATAACTGTTCAAGGAGATAATGGAGATAGATACATTTCACATTACCTACCTCCATTTCATCAGTGGGAAAACCAAGGCATACCAAAGTTCAGAAGTGAAATGGAATTCTTAAGTAGCAAAAGGAATGACTCCAAGGAATTGTGGACCCTTCCATGAATCTCTTGACCAGGCACTCTCTTGATGTTTATTTAGAAGAAGTGACCCTAGGGACAACAACAGGGACTGAATTGTGGAGTGGAATTACACACTCGGTAGCGGTTGTAGGTGATGCCTAACATCCCTTCCAAGTCTAAGATTCTATAAAAATTACTTTTTTGGAGTTTCTTTGAGCCTTGACTTAATGGGCCTTCCCTTGTTCTAGGTATATTCTGAGCTGCATGCCTTCTTCTAGCTGCTTTTCTGCAAGGAAACAACTGACTGACCCAACTCCTAAATCCGGACTTCCTGCTACTGCTGCTACACCAAGCCAGAAATCAAACAAAAATTAGCAAACATTAAAAGTTTAAAAATAAATAAATAAAAATTAACAAACACTGAGTGAGTATATTTTGTGTACCAGCTGCTAAACTGGGTCTGGGCAAATTTTTAATAGTTGGCAACATGACAAGAACAACGAAAATTAAAATACCGTGAATTGTTTTTTTAAAATAAGGATAATTAAAGATGTCAGGAGGAAATATTGTACAGTGATGGGGGGTGGTGGTGAGTAGACTGGGATGCTGTGATCCTGAGCAATTATTCAAGATCACTAATCTTTTATCATATCTGTAAAAGGGAACAATAATGGTGTGTTCCTCAAAGGACTGTCTTGAGGTCCAAAAGAGATGACTATGTAAAATGCTTAACGGGGCTGGAGCACAGCGTACATATTCAGACTTGATTCATCCATTGGCCTTTCCACATGATCTGTGTCCTTCTCCAGGCTCTCTTGCCCTGGGAGGCTAGCCTATATGGCTTCTGCCTGGGTTTGCTTGCCTGAGAGGCCCAGTAGGAGCATGGGGGAAGGAAAGAGAAGAAAAACGAGCTGTATATTCTCCAGCTCCCTCCCTGGAAGGTTGTCATGGGGCTGTCAAGGTTTCCTTGACAGATGGATACAAGATCTGCAAAGTAACTCTTTCCACACAGCCTTCAAGCCTAGATGAGGTCATGGTACCTTGCTGTCGGTCATTGTGCTCTCCCTGGCAGTTCCTTACATGCCCCCTGAACCACTGTAAATAGTCCTTCTGTTAAACTCTTCTCAGATTATCCAACTGGAGTGCACCATTGATAGAGTAGCCAGTGACGGCCCTCGCAGAGCAGTAGCAGTTGCAGTTATTTCGAGTATGAGTTTAAGCACCAACTGAATTGTAAGACATGCAAAATACATAATTAAGTGGGAATAAATTCTCCCACCTGCAGAAGGCAGCTGAAATACCTCAGATACAGACCATCCCACATGTCTTAGACCTTTTTATAACATCCCTGAGGAATAGCTTTCTCTTTGAAGAATCTTCTTTTATTAGAGTTGCCACATTTAGAAAACAATGACAAAAACAAACAAAAAGCCCAGTTAAATTTGAATTTCAGATAAACAATGAATAGTTTTTTAATGCATGTCACAATATCAATGCTGTTTATCCAAAGCATGTCCACTGTTTATCTGAAACTCAAGTTTAACTAGGCTCCTGTGATTTATTTGGCAACCCTACCCATCACAGGAAGATTTGGATCCTTTCGTTCACTGTTTTTTAAATACACACTTAAGAACACACCTGCCTTTACAACTGGATGGGAAAGTCAGGCTTCATGATTGGCCATTATTTCCCCATGGAAAAATATGATCCATATTAACCTGACTCCATAAGTGATGAGTATGGGAAAGCCAACCTCTGGGTCACATTCTATTCAAGACACATTGGCCGGGGGTGGTGGCCCATGCCTATAATACCAGCACTTTGGAAGAGCAAGCCAGGAGGACTGCTTGAGACCAGGGATTCAAGACCAGCCTGGGCAACATAGCAAGACCCCATGTCTACAAAACAAACTTTTTAAAATTAGTTGGGTGCCACATGCCTGGAGTTCTAGCTACTAGGAAGGCTGAGGCAGGAGGATTGCTTAAACCCAAAAGTTCAAAAATGTAGTGAGCCATGATGGCATTACTGTACTCTAGCATGGGCAACAAAGTCAGACCCTATCTCTATTAAAAAAAAAAAAAATCAGGTGTGGTGGTTCACACCTATAATCCCAGCACTTTGGAAGGCCAAAGCAGGCAGATTGCTTGAGCCCAGGAGTTCCAGACTATCCTGGGCAACACTGTGAAACCCAATCTCTACAAAAAGTATTAAAATTATCTGAGTGCTATGGTATGCACCTGTAGTCCCAGCTACTTGGGAAGCTGAGGTGGGAAGATGGCTTGAGCCCTGAAGTCAGAGGTTGCAGTGAGTTAAGATTGTCTCACTGTACTCAAGCCTGGGCGATGGAAGTAAAACCCTGTCTTAAAAAGAAAAAAAAGACACATCAGTTGTGTCTGCTCTTTCCTTCAGCCCTTCCAAGTACAACTGTCCTACACACAGCCCCTGGCCAAGGAGACTATGCAGACCACAGTTGATTGGAACAGGTACAAGCACCACTGCTTAACAGTGACCCATGTCATCTGGTATACAAAGTAGAATTGGAGGTCAGCAAAAACGCTACATACAGACTGTCTCACTAGATTCCTTCCTCACTGGGCAGGGCATCTCTGAAAAAAGGTAGCAGTCCCAGTCAAGGACTTATAAATAAATAAAGCCCCCACATTTCTGGGACAGAGAACCTGGGAAAAGGGGTGGCTGTGGACACAGCTTCAGCAGACTTAAACATCCCTGCCTGGAAACTCTGGAGAGAGCAATGGAGCTCCCAGCAGGGTGTTTTGGCTCTGGTAAGGGACAGACTGCCTCCTCAAGTGGCTCCCTGAACCCCATGTATTCTAACTGGGAGACATCCCCCAGTAGGTGCTGACAGACACCTCATACAGGAAAGCTCTGGCTGGCATCTGGCAGGTGCTGCTCTGGAACAAAGCTACCAGACGAAGGATCAGGCAGCAATCTTTAATCTTCTGCAGCCTCTAGTGATACCCTGGCAAGCAGGGTCTGGAGTGGACCTGCAGCGAACTCCAGCAGATCTGCAGCAGAGAAGCCTGACTGTTAGAAGGAAAACTAACAAACAGAAAGGAATAGTATCAATATCAACAAAAAGGATGTCCACTCGGAGACCCAATCCAAAGGTCAGTGACTTCAAAGACCAAAGGTAGATAAATCCATGAAGATGAGGAAAAACTGGTGCAAAAAGGCTGAAAATTCAAAAAACCAGATTCTTCTCTAAGGAATCACAGCTTCTTGCCAACAAGGGAACAAAACTGGACAGAGAATGAGTATGACAACTTGACAGAAGCAGACTTCAGAAGGTGGGTAATAACAAACTTCTCTGTGCTGAAGGAGCATGTTCTAACCCAATGCAAGGAAGCTAAGAACCTTGAAAAAAAGGTTAGACGAATTGCTAACTACAATAACCAGTTTAGAGAACATAAATGACTGATGGAGCTGAAAATCACAGCATGAGGACTTCGTGAAGAATATATAAGTTTCAATAGCTGAACCAATCAAGCAGAAGAAAGGATATCAGAGATTGAAGATCAACTCAATCAAATAAAGGGAGAAGGCAAGATTAGAGAAAAAAGAGTGAAAAGAAATGAACAAAGCCTCTAAGAAATATGGGATTATGTGAAAAGACTACATCTACATTTAATTGATGTACCTGAAAGTGATGGAGAGAATAAAACCAAGTTGGAAAACACTCTTCAGGATATTATCCAGGAGAATTTTTTCTTCATTTCAAGGTTAAAATGAAGGACAAATGTTAACAGCAGCCAGAGAGAAAGGTTGGGTTACCCACTAAGAGGAGCCCATCAGACTCACAGCAGATCTCTCGGCAGAAACCCTACAAGCCAAAAGAAAGTGAGGGCCTATATTCAACATTCTTAAATAAAAGAATTTTCAACCCAGAATTTCACATCCAGCCAAACGAAGGTTCATAAGTGAAGGGGAAATAAAATCCTTTACAGACAAGCAAATGCTGAGAGATTTTTGTCACCACCAGGCCTGCCTTACAAGAGCTCCTGACAGAAGCACTAAGCACAGAAAGGAACAACTGGTACTAGCCACTGCAAAAACACACCTAATTGTAAAGACTAACAATACTATGAAGAAATTGCATCAACTAACAAGCAAAACAACCAGCCAGCATCATAATGGCAGGATCAAATTCACACATAACAATATTAACCTTAAATGTAAATGGGCTAAATGCCCCAATTAAAAGACACAGACTGGCAAAGTGGATAGAGTCAAGACTCATCAGTGTGCTGTATTCAGGAGACACATCTCATGTGCACAAACACACAGAGGTTCAATATAAGGGAATGGTGGAAGATTTACCAAACAAATGGAAATCAAAAAAAAGCAAGGGTTACAGTCCTAGTCTCTGATAAAACAGACTTTAAACCAACAAAGATCAAAAGAGACAAAGAAGGGCATTACATAATGGTAAAGGGATAAATGCAACAAGTGGAGCTAACTATCCTAAATATATATGCACCCAATACAGGAGCACCCAGTTTAATAAAGGAAATTCTTAGAGACCTAGATTTAGACTCCCACACAGTAATAGTGGGAGACTTTCACACCCCACTGTCAATATTAGACAGATCAATGAGACACAAAGTTAACAAGGATATCCAGGACTTGAACTCAGCTATGGACCAAGCAGACCTAATAGACATCTACAGAACTCTGCACCCCAAATCCACAGAATATACATTCTTAGCACCATGTCATACTTATTCTAAAATTGGCCACATAATTGGAAGTAAAACACTTCTCAGCAAATGCAAAAGAACAGAAATCATAACAATCTCTCAGACCACAGTGCAATCATGTTAGAACTCAGGATTAAAAAACTCACTCAAAACTGCACAACTACATGGAAACTGAATAACCTGCTCCTGAATGACTACTGGATAAGTAATGAAATGAAGGCAGAAATAAAGATGTTCTTTGAAACCAATGAAAACGAAGACATAATGTAACAGAATTTCTGGGACGCATTTAAAGCAGTGTGTAGAGGGAAATTTATACCACATAATGCCCACAAGAGAAAGCAGGAAAGATCTAAAGTCAATACCCTAACATAACAATTAAAAGAACTAGAGAAGCAAGAGGAAACAAATTGAAAAGCTAGCAGAAGAGGAGAAATAACTTAAGATCAGAGCAGAACTGAAGGAGAGAGAGACACAAAAAACACTTCAAAAAATCAATGAATCCAGGAGCTGTTTTTTTTTTGAAAAGATCAACAAAATAGATAAATCACTAGCCCAGACTCATAAAGAAGAAAACAGAGAAGAATCAAATAGATGCAATAAAAATTATAAAGGGGATATCACCATCAATCCCATGGAAATACAAACTATCATCAGAGAATACTATAAACACCTGTACACAAATACACCAGAAAATTCAGAAGAAATGGATAAATTCCTGGATGCTTACACCCTCCCAAGAATAAACCAGGAAGAAGTTGAATCCCTGAAGAGACCAATAACATGGTCTGAACCCGAGGGAGCAATTAATAGCCTACCAACCAAAAAAAGTCCAGAACCAGATGGTTTCACAGCCGAATTCTACCAGAGGTACAAAGAGGAGCTGGTACCATTCTTTCTGAAACTATTTTAAACAATAGAAAAAGAGGGAATACTCCCTAACTCATTTTATGAGAACAATATCATCCTGATACCAAAATCTGGCAGAGATACAACAAAAAAAAATTTCAGGCCAATATCCATGATGAACATTAATGCGAAAATCCTCAATAAAATACTGGCAAACCAAATTCAACAGCACATGAAAAAGCTTATCTACCACAATCAAGTTGGCTTCATTCCCAGGAGGCAAGGCTGGTTCAACATATGCAAATCAATAAATGTAATCTATCACATGAACAGAACCAAAGACAAAAACCACATGATTATCTCAATAGATGCAGAAAAGGCCTTCAACAAAATTCAACAGCTCTTCATGCTAAAAACTCTCAATAAACTAGATATTGATGGAACATATCTCAAAATAATAAGAGCTATTTATGACAAACCCATAGCCAATGTTATACTGAATGGGCAAAAGTTGGAAGCATTCTCTTTGAAAACCAGCACAAGACAACAATGTCCTCTCTCACCACTCCTATTCAACATAGTATTCAAAGTTCTGGCCAGGGCAATCAGGTAAGAGAAAGAAATAAAGCGTATTCAATTAGGAAAAGAGGAAGTCAAACTGTCTCTATTTACAGAAAACATGACTGTATATTTAGAAGACCCCATTGTCTCAGCCCCAAATGTCTGCAAGCTGACAAGCAACTTCAGCAAAGTCTCAGGATACAAAACGAATGTGCAAAAATCACAAGCACACCAACCAATAACGGACAAACAGAGAGTCAAATTATGAGTGAATTCCCATTCACAATTGCTACAAAGAGAATAAAATACCTAGGAATATAACTTGCAATGGATGTGAAGGATCTCTTCAAGGAGATCTACAAACCACTGCTCAAGGAAAGAAGAAAGGACACATACAGATGGAAAAACATTCCATGCTCATAGTTAGGAAAAATCAATATTGTTATAATGGCCACACTGCCCAAAGTAATTTATCGATTCAATGCTACCCCCATCAAGCTGCCATTGACTTTCTTCACAGAATTAGAAAAAACTATTTTAAATTTCATATGGAACCAAAAAAAGAGCTCACATAGCCAAGACAATCCTAAGAAAAAAGAACAAAGCTGGAGGCATTATGCTATCTGACTTCAAACAATACTACAAGGCTACGGTAACAAAAACAGCATGGTACTGGCACCAAAACAGATATATAGACTTGGGGAACAGAAAAGAGGCCTCAGTAATAACACCACACATCTACAACTATCTGATCTTTGACAAACCCAACAAAAACAAGCAATGGGGAATAGATTCCCTATTTAATAAATGGTGTTGGGAAAACTGGCTAGCCAAATGCAGAAAGCTAAAACTGGATCCCTTCCTTACACCTTATACAAAAATTAACCCCAGACAGATTAAAGATTTAAACATAAGACCTAACACCATAGAAACTCTAGAAGAAAACCTAGGCAATACCATTCAGGACATAGGCATGGGCAAAGATTTCATGACTAAAAACACCAAAAGCAATGGCAAAAAAAAGCCAAAATAGACAAATTGGATTTAATTAAACTTAAAAGCATCTGCAAAGCAAAAGAAACTGTCATCAGAGTGAACAGACAACCTACAGAATGGGAAAAATGTTTGTAATCTACCCATCTGACAAAGGGCTAATATCCAGAATCTACAAAGAACTTAAACAAATTTACAAGAAAAAACACAAACAACTCCATCAAAAAGTGGGCATAAGATACAGACACTTCTCAAAAGAAGACATTTACGCTGCCAACAAACATATGAAAAGAAAAGCTCATCATCACTGGTCATTAGAGAAATGCAAATCAAAACCACATTGAGATACGATCTCACACCAGTTAAAATGGCAATCATTAAGAAATCAGGAGACAACAGATGCTGGAGAGGATGTGGAGAAATAGAAATGCTTTTACACTGTTGGTGGGAGTGCAAATTAGTTCACCCATTGTGTAAGACAGTGTGGCAATTCCTCAAGGATCTTGAACTAGAAATACCATTTGACCCATCAATCCCATTACTGGATATATATTCAAAGGGTTATAAATCATTCTATTATAAAGACACATGCACACATATGTTTATTGTGGCACTGTTCACAATAGCAAAGACTTGGAACCAACCCAAATGCCCATCAATGACAGACTGGATATAGACAATGTGGCACATATAGACCATGTAAGACTATGCAGCTATAAAATAGGATGAGTTAATGTCCTTTGCAGGGACATGGATGAAGCTGGAAACCATCATTCTCAGCAAACTGACACAAGAACAGAAAACCAAACACCGCATGTTCTCACTCACAAGTGGGAATTGAACAATGAGATCACATGGACACAGAGAGGGGAACATCACACACTGGGGCCTGTTGTGGGGGTGGGTGGCTAAGGGAGGGATAGCATTAGAAGAAATATCTAATGTAGATGATGGGGTGATAGATGCAGCAAACCACCATGGCACGTGTATACCTAAGTAACAAACCTGCACATTCTGCACATGTACCCCAGAACTTAAAGTGTAATAATAATTTAAAAAATAAATAAATAAAAATAAAAAATACATAACCAGCTTGAGTTATAACTGTAGACTTGAAGAGTATTCTGTGATGTATGGCTGAGTGACAAAAAGCAAGACTCTGGAATGTATATGATTAATTATTCCATTAAAAAAAGCAATGACAATCCCCCCCACCACCACCAAAGTATAGGTCTACAATTATGTACATCATTGCTGTTAAAGCGACCATCTAAGGTGTGAAAACATGTATGAAACTTAACATTGATCAATTGAGGAAGAGTGGAACAGGAAAGCAAAAATCTTATAAAGCCTGAGCATCTACTCTAGAATTTAATATGTGATATCCAATTTATCTAAAAGCCTCTATATCTGATTTTTTTTTTTACTTTCAGGTTTTAAATTCTACTTTCTTTTGGAGTTTTAGTCATTGCTGGTAGATGAAAACTTTGAGGGTAAAGGTAATGTTTTGATACTTGCATGTGATGTATAATGATCAAATCAGGGTAATCGGGGTATCCATCACCTCAGCTCAAACATCTTTTTATGTTGGGAACATTACAATTATTCTCATTTAGCTATTTGGAACTATACAGTACATTTTTCTCAACCATGATTTAAATATCTGAGGTTCTATATCAATGGGAATTGATGTTAATAGTTAAGCATCTCGGAGTGGTAATGCTCCAGGTTATTATCTTTCTTGTTTTTACTCAAATGTCTTTTTTGAAATGTTTTAATAAAAGTCATAAGCATGGATTATGTATGTTCCATGTCATAAAAGTATATAGTAATGAGACGAAGATCATATAAATGTCAAAAATGTGGGGGAGAGTTGGGCAGAAAAAAAAAAAAAAGTAAAAACTGGACCAATCAGATATCAGGTATCTCTAAGGAATTTTGGCTGAAAGAATGAGTCAGTTTTGGCAGCTGTAGGAGTTAGATGAGCCTTGTGAAACTGAATTTGAAGCAGCAGAAGTTGAAGCAGAGGAAAGAAAATAATTGAAGAGAGAAAGAATACATCTGCATACAGAAAAAGCAAACATGCAAAGAGTATACCTAGGATCCATTAATGATGGAAAACCAAAGCAAAGCTCCATTTACTCATGAGAGAGGTTTCCAGAGCTTCCCAGAAGACAGAACCAATGTCTGGCTCCTGTCTCCCCAAAGCTTAGTTGTTCTGCTTTTACTAACATGGTTAGAGATGTAACCTCCCTTGTATCCTTAAAATGCCCCTCTCTTTACTTGCAGTAATTTAAATCACTCTCCTTGTGAACAAAAACCCAAACAACTATCCTGTACGTGCACCATGCACTGCTGGGTGCCACCTAGGTGAAGCAGTTATAACCTTGAAGAAATTCAATGCAAACTCAGCCCTGTGGAGATCCCAGATACCTAGGTATTAGGAAAGAGGGAAAGTGGCCTGGGGAAATGAGAGTAATCCATTCATTTGGGACTCTAACTTCTAGGGGGTCTCTAATTGAAACCCCTCAGTAAGAGAGAGGCAGCACTGCTCTTCTTATCTCTCCCCGATTCCTATTTCTCCCATTCCTTGCATGGATGGTAGTACTACAACTGGTGCTATGCCCTAACCAAAGCAGAAACCACTGCAGCAACATAACCTAGTTCTTCAGAGAATCTACCATCAATGTGTCACCATGGAAGTGTTTTATTAGTGTGGCAATATATGCCCCTGTAATGAGAACCTTCATACAAAGCTACTGGAAATGTAAAATGGTGCAGCCACCATGGAAAACAATTTGATGGTTCCTCAAAAAGTTAAATATAAAATTACCATCTGATTCCACAATTCCACTCCTGGGTACATGCCCAAAAAAACTGAAAGCAGAGAAGCAAACTGATACTTGTACACCAATGTTCAGTGCAGGATTATTCACAATAGCTAAAAGGTAAAAACAATCCAAATGTCCATCAGCAGACGAAAGATGAATGGATAAACAAAATGTGTTATATCCATACAATGCAATATTCTTCAGTGGTAAAAAGGAATGAAATTCTGAGGTATACCACAATGTGGATTAACCTTGACAATACTACGCTAAGTAAAAGAAGCCAGACAACAAATGTTCACATATTTTATAATTCCATTTATATAGAACATCCATAATAGGTAAATACATATAGACAGAAAACAGACTAATGGTTGCCATAGCTTGGAATTAGAGGGAAATAGAAAACAACTACCTAATGGGTGTGGAATTTCTTTTTGGAATGATGAAAAAAAATTCTGGAAATAGTTGTGTTAGTTACACAACATTGTGAATGTAACTAATGCTACTGAATGGTAGACTTAAAAATGGTTACAATGGTAACTTTTATGTTCTATATGTTTCATTGCAATTAAAATATAATTTTGTTATGTGCATTTTACCACTATTTTAAAAACAACAACAACAACTATTAGGAAATCTGAGCTCAAGGCTTCTCTGCAAACCAAATCTCCCAGCCAGTTCTAAGGCAATGGAAACTGCTGCACATTAGAACTATCTGAGGAGCTTCAAAAATTCCCAACATGAGAACCACATATTGAACCTACTCAATCAGAACCTCTGGGGGTGGGCATCAATATTTTTAATGGTCCCCAGTTTGTCTAATATCCAGTCAAGTTTGAGAACATTGCTCCAAGCGTGTTTGCTTCTCAAACTTTAGAGTGCATACGCATAACCTGGGCATCTTGTTAAAACGCAGATTCCTATTGGTAGCTCTGAAGTGGTCTCCAGGCAGTTCTAACAAGCTACCATGTGTCACTAATGCTGCTGGTCTTTGGACTACACTTTGAATAGTAAAGCTCTAAGCCATTGGCCAGCTATCTATTCTCTTAAAACAGAAAATTCCATCAGCACTTAACAAGTGATTCTAAGACTTAACAACCTTTTTTTAATTAGGAAGATTTTAATAGCCAACTACATTTTTATTACCCACATTTCTTCAACCTCATAAAACATTCCTCATGGCCTTCCTGCAAAGACCCAGATATTATCATCGGCTAGTTGGATTACTGAATATAATCTTATCATCACTTCTGCTTTTGTCTGATTAAACATATTTCTATAGGTCCAAGTATAGATCCAGAAACATCCATTTTATAAGCTAGAGTTATTTCCACATCATGGTTGCAGTACATAAAATATAACTATGAACCTTTCAGTGAGACTTTGTGTCAGATAATTCAGGGATAAATCATCCCAGGTCTTGACAACTTTGCCACTGATGTCAAAACCATTCTTTCCCCCAATATTAAACAGTAATAAAGTTGAGAAGTACAAGTATAAATTGAAAGCAGATGAGGATAGAGAGCTATGCTCTTCTCAAATCTACACGCGCGCACACACACACACACACACACACACACACACATACACAATCAAGCACCTACTGAACTACAGGGCCAACACTCCAAATACCATTTACAATTATTCCTTGACCTCTGGAAGATTCAGATTGTGCAAATGTCTGATGACTCGATGAGTTACCCTTTCCCAGGAAATTTGTAGAGCATTTCTGTATAGACGATCAGATCTTGCACAGGCTTAGTCATGTATCTGTGGAATAGTAAGGACTAGCTCTATGTGGATGTGACCTCTCAGTGTCCAGGGCAAGTCACAGGTGCTCTCAGACTTAGACTTAGCATAAGGGAAGTAGAGTAATGGTCTGCTGGGTTCTGAAAAGTGTTTCTTCTTCAAGTTTTTCCTAGCACTTTCCTTAATCCCTAGTGAACGTAGAGTTAAACACAGAAAGTGAGTCCTTTCAAGCTGAACCTCCAGAGAGCCTCTTCAGATAATCACTTTTCAAATGGCTGTACTCTTTGCCATCTTCCCCTAGGAGAAAATTATCATCCATTTCAAGGAGCCATAAAAGATACCCCTCTTCCAAGGAACAATGGCTGTTCAAGATACCCGGGTTGAAAGATGGAGTGGTGGGGGTGGGGGTGGGGATCTTCAAAGTAATTCTGGACTCAGAAATAAGAACTTAATTTTTCCAGAAATTAATCATTCTCATTTAAATGTCTACAATAGCCACCTGATTTGAAGTCCCCTATAGTTGTACTACGCAGTAGCCCTGGGTGAATACTGTTGCTGTGATTGAGAATAAAATTGAACTTTAGGCTTCCCAGAAGCCAACGTAAACAGGGAAGTTTAGTTATAATTGTGTGTCCTTTGTTTTGGTTTTTTGTTTTGTTTTGTGTTGAGACAGAGATTCTCCAGCCTCAGTCTCCCAAGTAGCTAGGACTACAGACGCATACCACCATATCCGGCTAGTTTTTTGTATTTTTAGTGGAGATGGGGTTTCACCATGTTGGCTAAGCTGGTTTTGAACTCCTGACCTCCAGAGATCTGCCTGCCTCAGCCTTCCAAAGTGCTGGGATTACAGGCATGAGCCACAGCACCAGGCAATTGTGTGTAGTTAACTGTGAGAAAGAACTATGAAAGTATCTTAAAGGAGGCAGAGGTTTTTTTAGACAGAAGATATGTAGATACAGAGAACCAGCTAAGGAAGTTGAGCATCCTTGGATTTTGGTTTTCCCATGTATACTGAAGAATGTTTATACTGAATTCTGAGAGAAAGTCCTTGTAGGTCACCCCATCCAGGCACAGTAAGTGATTTCTTGGAATATGTTTTCAACAAAACTTGTTTTCGCAAGTACAAAACTTGAAATTAAACTGTTCTATCTTGAGATAGACCATTAATAAAACTAGAAAACATAATACTCAAATTTAGACCAGGCACAATGGCTCATGCCTATAATCCCAGTGTTTTGGGACGCCAAAGTAGAAGGGTCACATGAGGCCAGAAGTGCAAGACCAGCCTACACAGCACAGCAAGATTCCATCTCTAACAACAACAACAAAAAATAGCCAAGCACAGTGGTGCATGCTTGTACTCCTAGCTGCTTGGGAGGCTGCAGTGGAAGGATTGCTTAAGCCTAGGAGTTCGAGGTTACAGTGAGCTACGATCACACCACCGCAATCTAGCTTGGGTGACAGAGCAAGACTCTATCTCTAAAAATAAATAACTAAACAAAAATTTAATTTAATTCAGTGAGGGAGACTGTGTTCAGAATTGAATTGAGTTGGTCCAAGTTAATAGTCATCCAGTAGTTTAACTTGATCCAAAGATAGAGTATAAAATTAACGGAGGGGTGTATAGATAGTATGACCTTTGAATTATATTTCCTAAACTCACTTCTCTTGAGGGGTTTTTAATAGAAGCTGTAAAGGTTCAGATTATTCATGCCAGCAAGGGTCTGGACTGCTAGGGGTATATACCAGTGGTCAGTAGACTATATACTGTAGGCCAGATCTGGCCCAGCACCTGTTCTTGTGTGGCCCATGAGGTAAGAATATTTTCTTTCACTTTTCTTTTTAATATTGTCCAGGCTTAGAAATAAGAACTTAATCTTTCCAGAAGTCAATCATTCTCCTTGAACTCTAGGCCGCAAGCAATTCTCCCATCTCAGCCTCCCAAGTAGCTGGGATTACAGGTACACAGCACCACACCTGGCTTTTTTTTTTTTTTTTTTTTTTTTTTTTTGAGACGGAGTTTCACTCATGTTACCCAGGCTGGAATGCAATGGCGCAATCTCGGCTCACCGCAACCTCCGCCTCCTGGGTTCAGGCAATTCTCCTGCCTCAGCCTCCTGAGTAGCTGGGATTACAGGCACGTACCACCATGCCCAGCTAATTTTTTGTATTTTTAGTAGAGACGGGGTTTCACCATGTTGACCAGGATGGTCTCGATCTCTTGACCTCGTGATCCACCCGCCTCGGCCTCCCAAAGTGCTGGGATTACAGGCTTGAGCCACTGGGCCCAGCCTGGCTTCTTACATATTTGTTTAATTGGCTGAAAAAAAAAAAAAAAACAAAACAAAAGAAGAAGACTATTCTGTGACATGTAAAAACTATAAGAAATTCAAACTTCATTGTCCATAAATAAAATTTTTCTGGAACACAGCCATACCTATTCATTTATATGTTGCCTATAAATGCTTTCCTACTACAACAGCAGAGTAAAGGAATTGCAACAAAAATTGTATGGCTTGCAAAGTTTAAACCATTTACTACATGACCCATTATAGAAAAGTTTGCCAACATCTGGAATATACTGCCAATTAGCAACAGACCTCTGAGTGCTTTAAATCAGACATGTAAATGACAGAATTTCCTAGTGGAAGTCACTCAGATTCCTAAGCCAAATATAATTCAGTGGGATTTCTTCAGAAAGTCTCATTTAATCTTTTACCACTTCATGAGAGGCTTCACTCCTATTTTTATAGATGAGAAAACTGATCTCAGATATTAAGTGGTGGTGCAAATATACTTCTCAGAAAAGAACAAAGCAGACCTGGAGAATCTCCTCTCTTGATATTATTGAAACCAAGAAACAAACAACAACAATTATAAAAAAAAAAAAAAAGAAAAAAAAGAAAATGTGAAAATTTACCAAATATGTAAGTGAACATGAGAAAGATGATCAGTCGTATGCCATAAACTCCAAAACTTCGTTGCTAACAAGGAAAACCCAGAAGCATGATATTGAAGAAAAGAAAAGTCGCAAGTGACTCTCATTAATTATCCTCAATTTGTAAATAAATGAAGAAATGAGTAAGCAACCTGAGAAAAGTGAGAAGTAAGGAATTGCAGAGACAGGAAGGGTTCCAGGGCATTGTGATGAGTTGAAGGAAGGAATTAAGAGCTCATGGAAGTGGGATATACCAACTATTGGCTGAGAGGAATGAACTTCTTGATCTCACTCTTCTGAGGTTCAGCAAAACTCCAGCAGACACAGCAGAAACTAAATAAAGACTGCACTCAGCCCAGCCTAGCTCTCCTCCTTCCCTACACCCATATCTGTACTGTTGGTTTGCAGAAAAGTGGATTGATAACAGCACTTTGTTCTTAAAAGGAGTAGAATGAGGATAGACAATCCTCATTCACCCAGTGAAGGTGAAACAATGGCAATTTGAATTCCTGGCATGAAGGAAAATATAGGAGATAATCAGAGTTAACAAAGAGGGAGAAAATAAAGATGTTAATGCAGTTAGGAAAGATAACAGAAAAATGAAGACAGTCCTACATGAAAATGATCAGTATTCTTGGAAAAGCTGATGGAATAGAAATACTGAGAAATATAATTTAAAATTTTTCCCCTGAAATCATGAAAGAACTGATTAAAAGTACTCATGGTGCACTTGTTAAATGAAAATTTGATATTAAAAAACATTTTGTTCATATTTTAATTAAGTTATTGAGCTTCCAGTGAAAATAAAGACTATTTCAGGCATACAGACAAAAAAGCAAGATACTTACAAGGAGGAATAATCAAGTTAGACTTTAAAAACTCCTTAGCAACATTTAATGCTACAACTTAAGAGAGCATTACTTACAATGTTCTGAAGAAAAAAAAAAACTGTATCCCAGAAATACTACAGACTACAGAGTTGTTATTTAAAGGCAACAGGCAGACACTAGACCTTGAAATTTTAGAGAACTCAAGTCTTACAGCACCAGTGAAAACCCTTCTTGGAAAAACTATCCAACTAGGTAATCCAGCCAACCAAAGCTGAACCAAAATAAATTCAGGAATGGAAAAGTCTTTGTAAAAGAGCTAATGATTATCACTAAAGTCTTTAAAATATTGAATTAAGGCAAAACAACTGAGAGAATTGTAACCGTAATCCAGGATGCAAATGTTATACTTCCTGACAAAGTTAAAATACATGAACACCAAAAATCAGAAGGTGAGTACAAGAGTGGGGGAGAAAAATGTGAAAGTTCATATTACTTCCTTATTTCCAACAGGGAGTCAATTTGTACTGTCTAAAGTTAAGCATATTTTAAAAGTTACCAACTCTTAATAATTTTCATAATTTCTTTTCTTAACCTTACTCTAGAAAATATCTCTTATAAAAAAAACATTATTTAAAGTTCATCAATCCCTTTAGTTTCAATTTCTTTTGTTAAATTTAAATATAGGCTGAGTATCCCTTACCCAAAATGCTTGGGACCAGAAATGTTTCAGATTTTAGATTTTCCTCGATTTTATATTTATATTATACTGGTTGAGCAACCCTAATCTGAATATCTAACATCCTAAATGTCCCAGTGAACATTTCTTTTAAGCATTATGTTGGTTCTCAAAAAGTTTCAGATTATGGAACATTTCAGATTACAGATTATAAATAATAGTATTTATTATTTATTACATATTATTTATATTACTTTTATAACATATTAATGTTATAAATATAACATTATTTATATTACATTTATAACATTAATGTTATAAATATAACATTATAATATGATTCTTTAAAATCGTATTATAACATAATCCTATTTATAATTAAACTCCAGAGTGTGATTTTTATCTATCCTTTTCTTCATTTGTATGCATAAAAGGATACCTAGAAGTATATTAACCAAATATGACACTTCTTATTTTGAGATATGGAAACTTAGGTGGTTTGTTGATTGTTTTTCTTCTTTTTTTAACGTTTCTTAAGTCTTTGTGCCTTATTTTAGTCACTTGTAAAATTTACACACAGTAAAATTCACCCTTTTTATTATACAGTTCTTCGAGTTTAGACAAATGCATAGTCATGTAACTACCACCAAAATCAAGACAAGAATGCTTTCATCACCCCAGACTTCCCTCGTGCTACTTCTTTGTACTCAAACCCTCTACCCACTAGCAACCCCTCAAACCACTCATCCATTTCTCTATCATTTTGCCTTTTCCATTTGCCTTTGAAATTTTCCAGAATTTCATCTAAATGAAATAATACAGTACATAGCCTTTCAAGTCTGGCTTCTGTCCCTTAGCATACTCCATCTGAGATTCATTTGTGCCATGTTTAGTACAGATCATAGTTTGTTCACTTGTATTGGAGACTAGTGTTCCCTTGTTTGGAGGTTCCATAGTTTGTTAATCCATTCACTAGTTCAAGGACATGTGAGTTGTTCTCATTTTTGTGATTACAAATTAAGACACTATAAACATTTGTGTACAGGTTTTCATGTGAATATGTTTTTATTTCTCTTGAATAAATACCCAGGAGTGAGCCTGCTTGTTCATGTGGTAAGAGTATGGTTAATTTTATTAGAAACTGCCAAATTGTCTTCTAAAGTGGCTGTACTATTCCCATTAGCAATGTAGGAGATTTCCACTTGTTCTGCATCCTCATCATCACTTAATAACTGCCAGTTATTATTTTTATTTAGTTATACTAAAAAGAGTGTAGTAATATCTTGTGGTTTTAATTTGCATTTCCCTAGGCTTGAATTTTTAGCAGGTGTCATTTTTTTGAAAAATATTATTGAAAATATTATTTAAAGAAAGAATAGAACATTAAAAAGCTTTAACATTTTCATTAAAAAGCCATAAGAAGATATCTTCACAGTTTTTGCTTTGGGAGTGTGGTGTACAGTTAAGCAAAGGCCACATACCTTCTTTTCTCCAAGAGACCATACACTAGTTCCAGCTCTGCTGCTCTGTAGCTGTGAAACCATATCCCCCAGAACCTCATTCCTCAACCAGAAAATGAGGGTTAAACTACATCAATTTTCTCAGCTTTGGCTGAATCTTGAATTCACCTGGGTAGATTTAAAAATCCTAATGCCCAAGCCACACCCCAAGCCAGAAATGAAATTAAATCAAACTTTCCAAAGATGGGACACAAACATCACTATTTTAAAGCTTCCCAAGTCATCTCATGGGCAACCAAAGTTGAGAAACCCTCAACTAATCTCTAATTGCTTCAAACCTCAAAACTGTGGGATTTTGTTTATTTGTTTTTTGTTTGTTTGTTTTGTTTTGTTTTTTTCTGAGGCAAGGTCTCACTCTGTCACCAAGGCTGGAATGCAGTGGCACGACCAATGCTCACTGCAGCCTCAAACTCCTGGCCTCCAGTGATCCTCCTGCCTCAGCCTCATGAGTAGCCACTGTACCTGGCCAAAACCCAGAATTATTATTAGTCTAATTTCATCTTTCTCTGCCCTATTTAAGTCAGGTTCACTCTAACGGAGTCAAATGTTTCTTCATTGGGGGTGGGGGGATCGCTTACACATTATAAGATGTTGGGCTGCATCCTTTGCATCTACCCACCAGATGCCAGTGGCACCACTCTTGCCTCCCAGTTACCAGTTGTAACAACCAAAAATGTCTCCAGACCCTACCAAATGTTCCCTGGAATGGAAAAACCTCCCCTGATGGAGAATCACTGCTTTACTGAACACCACAGTAAACCAAACACAATTCAGTGGAATTTAAAAGCTTTTATAATAGCATAGTTTTCTTTTGTGTTTTAGCCTATCTGCTAGTGCCTCCACCCCAACTTTCTGTTAAACAAACTGAAACTCAAGACTAATTTTAAGATTGAGTTGTCAACAGCCAGCAGAGGGCACCTCTAAAAATGGGTTGATACTTCAAAGTTCTGAGCCCCAGCAGGTGGTAATAAGATAAAGGCACAAGCTGAGGCCTAGGCCCCACAACCCCTGAGTGTGGGATGAGGAGCCTGTAAGAGGAAGACAAGACTGAGGGCTGAAGATGGGGTCTGAGGAGAGAAAAGATAGGAGAGCAGGGGAGTTGTCAGGCTAAGTTGTCAAAGATGTGGGCCAGTGAATTGGAAATTGGTTCTAGGAAATAAAAGTCATTCCAGTTAGGTGGAGAGCTGAGGTCACATCTAGTGTCCTAGAGGGATCTAGACTTCTTTCTCCTTTTGCCTGGCCTAACCCAACTGCCTCTAAAAGGGAGTGTGTGACAAAGCTGTAAACAACCCTGCTCCACTTGTGACCCTGTGAGGGAGCCCAAGATATCACATTGTAACTGCTGCATTGCTTCAAAATTACAATTGCTACAATGTATTATACTCAGGGTCTGCCATCTGGTTTTCTGGAGGGTCTGAAAGTTCCAGCAGTCTTCCCACCAGGTTCCTGTCATGCTGGTTTTGTTATTATTCTCAGGAAAATGTCACCATTCACTCAGTTTTCTTGACAGCCATGAACTATTCTGAAAATTGGTTTTTCTAACGTTAGCCTTGTTTCCACGCCTCTTCTCATTTACCACCAGGCCTAATTTTCCCTCTGTTTTCTTTCTTCCAGCAACAGCATATTCCAAAGTCCTTTCAGAGGGGGCTTGGCCTGATGGTTCACACAGTTCTTCTTTGACACCTATTCAGGCTTCTGGCAAAACAGAGCAGTGTCTGGCTTACAAGGAGAAGAATGGCCACCTAAGACAGTGTAATTTTTTTCCAAAAATATATTTATCACATATTTTCCCATTTTAAAATAAGGCATAGATAGCAGAGAGATTTTTGCAAAGTACAGAACAGTAGAAAAAAATAAGATAATCCCAGCCAGGGCCATTCTAGATGAGCCAACAGGCAGTGGACACCGTGTCCACTGTGAGAGCAAGCACAGCCAAGATCACCTAAGCTCAACCTGAATCAGCAAAGCTACATAGAATCTTGAAATAAACAAATGTTTATTTTGCATGCTACTGAGATTTCTGTCATTCTGTTTTGAAACATGATTGTGTCAATAGATAACTGATACTGAAAAGTGTGGTACTGCTGTAACACAACCTAAAACTTGTGACATTAACTTTGAGATGGAAGCTAGAAAAAAAGTGAGGGAATTTTTAGAAGAGGCCTGAGAAATGATGACTGTTTTGTAGTAGCAAAATATTTAGCAACAGGATAGCCTGGGGAAACATAGAAGACAGAAAATGTACCAAACAGACTTTCTGGAGTAAAGGTATTTGCAGGAAGAAAGTTCAAAGTATGAACTGGCTCTTACTAACTATATGTAAACAAGCCACCTCAAGAAAGGAAAGAACTCAGCAAAGAACTAGCCAGTTTGCAAGAAGAGTTTTTACAGAATATAGAGTGGACAGAATTTGCAAGGCTGAAAAATAAAGGTTTCTCAGGTCCAGATTCTCAAGGCAGTAAAAAGTTCTCAAATAAGGATATAGCCTCAGAATAAACACCAAATCAAGAGTAGTGCTGTTGAAACCTCTGAAAAAATTGAAGGTGGTGCAGAGTAGCTCACTCAAAGAGACAAAAGGGCTACTGGAACTATTAAATGTGTTTTTCCATAGCAGCCCAACATTCTCAAATTGGCACCGATTAAGTCTAAAAGAAGAGCAATGTTCCCAAAAGAATTTGGGGTATGTGTTTCAGCACATGAAGTTAAGTTGAAATTGACATAACACCCATTGAGAATCATTGAGATAACTGTAACAGCAATAGCAGCCACCAGCCAAAACTCTAAGGGACAGAGATTGTTCAAAACATAGAAAGTCCTCATGGACCTCACCCTTCTCTGGACAAGAAGCAGACAGAGAAAGTTGTTCAAAGGGAATACTTTTTAATACCCTCTTTAGAAGATGTCAAGTAGGGCAATGGAAAGTATAGGCGACTATCAGAGGGCAGAACCAACAGCTGTGATGAACAGACTGGCAAGCCTTTCCCAAGTAGCAGAGCTGGGCTGTAATTTAAAAACATTTCACTCCACTAGAGTAGAGAGACCCAGCAATATTTGCCCAGAAAGATTTCAGAACTACTGTGAACCTGTGACCGCTATGTACCTCTCATTCTTCCACTTTGGGAATTGGAGTTCCCAACTGGAATTCCCAATGCAATAGAATTCCTGTTTATCTTCTCCATGTTTTATCACTGAATATTGGGTGTCTGAAACCACATAACTTATCTTTTTAGTTTATAAGTCTCTGTGTCAAGAGAAGTCATATCTTGACTTGATATAGATCACAAGAACCTGGATTTCAAGCCTGCTTCCATGATTGGATGACACTTTTAGGGGGTCTGGGATGGGCTTGAGTATATTATACATATGGGAAATATATGTGAACAATTTTATCCAAAGGGTTGTGATCAATTGTTAAAAAATGACCTTAATTATTCAACCCTCCTGTGACGATTAATTTTATGTGTCAGCTTGACTGGGCTAAGTGATGCCAGGTAGCAGGTAAAACATATTTTCTGGGTGTGTCCATTAGAATATTTCCGGAAGAGATTAGCATTTGGATCGGTAGACTGAGTAAATATCACCCTCACCAATGTGGGTATCATTCAATCCACTGAGGTCCTGAATAGAGCAAAGAGGCAGAGGAAGGGGGCATTTGCTCACTACTTGAACTAAGACATCCATCTTCTCCTGCCCTCAGACATTAGCATTCCTGGTTCCCAGGCCTTTGGGTTTGGGCTGGAATTCCACCACTGACTTTCCTGGCCCCCAGCTTGCAGATGGCAGATTGCAGGGCTTCCCAGCCTACATAATCATGTGAGCCAATCTCTCAGAATAAATCTCTTTCTATATATCTATCTATATCTAGATTTAGATCTATATATCTACATATATCCTCTTGGTTCTGTTTCTCTGGAGAATTCTGACTAATACATCTCTCTTATTCACATCCTTTGCTTGCAACTTTGAACTTTGTAATGCTCTCACACAATAACTGCAAAATCATTCACATAACTTGACCTATGTCACATTAGCAAATGGGACATAAGTAAAGACTTAAAATATGCTTGCATGTTTAGGCTTGCTCCTTCTCTTGCACCCTGGCTACTCTAAGCCACTCCAGTAATCCTAGTCACTCCAACCAAGACATCAAAGATCAGCAAACAGCCAGCCAGGCCCTGGAAGTGTAAACATACATTGCTAAGATCAGCAGAGTCACTTAGTTGCCTTGCAGTTCATCACAGATGCATAAGCAAACCCAGGTGAACTCAGTGAAGGGCAGCTGAATCCCACAGACTCACGAGCTACATAAAGACCTATTATTACCCAGGTGCGGTGGCTTACTCCTGTAATCTCGGCACTTGAGGCTGAGGAGGGCAGATCACTTCAGGAATTCGAGACCAGCCTGGCCAACATGGTGAAACCCCATCTCTACTAAAAATATAAAAAAATTACCGGACGTGGTGTTGGGTGCCTGTAATCCCAGCTACTCAAGAGGCTGAGGCAGGAGAATCGCTTGACCCCAGGAGGAGGCAGAGGGTGCAGTGAGCCGAGATCACACCATTGCACGCCAGCCTGTACAACAAGAGTGAAACGCCGTCTCTAAATAAATAAATAAATAGATCTATTGTATTAAGCCACCGAAGTGTTGGGACCCAGATGCTGGTTTTCAACACCATTCTCCAATAAAAGGGAAGTACAACTCCTTTAAAAAGCGACTGATTCTAGGACTGTAATAAGAAATATACAAGTTGAACCTGCAGCACCTTCTCACACCAGAAAGTAAGGAAGTACTCAAAACAAAAACAAAAGAGGCCCACAATAACAGAGCGTACATCAAAGGGTCATAGAAGACAGCACAAAGAGCTTCAGATGGATAAAACTAGAACAAGTTAAGCAAAATATATTGGATTGTAACCCAAAGTGCCCAAAGTAGAAAATAAATATTCATAAGTTCATAATGATAAAGCATTGAATAAAAAAAAGAATGAGAAGGGAAAGATATCCCTCACAAAAGTCCAAATAAATTACATAGAAATTCTGCTCTTAAGGAGGTGGATCATAATTTTCCACTCCTTAAGTATGGGCTGTGTGCAGAGTGACTTCCTTCCAAAGACTGCAATATGTACTGGGCATGGTGGCTCATTCCTATAATCCCTGAACTTTGGGGGGCAGGAGGATCACCTGAGGCCAGGAGATTGAGACCAGCCTAAGCAGCGTAGCAAGACCACATCTTTACAAAAAAACACTTTTTAAAGTTA
This sequence comes from Sapajus apella, assembly GCF_009761245.1. Taxonomy (NCBI): domain Eukaryota; kingdom Metazoa; phylum Chordata; class Mammalia; order Primates; family Cebidae; genus Sapajus; species Sapajus apella. Next base: position 21,163,933 of record NW_022436964.1, on the reverse strand, counting down.
GTCAGGCGTGGTGGTGCACAGCTGTAATCCCAGCTACTTGGGAGGCTGAGGTGGGAGGATATCTTGAGCCCAGAAGTTCCAGGCTGAAGTGAGCTATGAACAAACTGCTGCTCTCCAGCCTGGGTAAGACAGCAAGACTCTGTCTCTAAGAAATAACAACAAACAAACAAACAATCACAAAGAGAACATTATGAAAAGGAGAAAAAAACAGTAACTTTGTAGTGAAGAAATCCGACACATTACCTCAGTCAGGTGGTCAAGATTCACATCAAGTGATATGTCTTCTTAATAGTACACATCCTTGATATGATGTGATAAAAATGGCATTTTATCACTATCCCAAAAACCCACTCTCCCAAAAAACTGAATGTACCACAGCAATGTAAAATGTTTATAAGAAAAACTAGGTGTAGGTTATATTGAATCTCTGTACTATCATTGTAATTTTTCTGCAAATCTAAAAGGGTTCTAAAAATAAAATTATTCAAAAATGTTTAAATGTTTTAAATCAATAGTTAGACATCCTAAAATATCTTTCTAAATAACTTCTAGATAAAACAAAAATGCAAAGAGAAATTACAAATAATTTATACCTCAGACATTCTGCAATATGGATAAAGAAGAATGCAGAGGAACATTAACACTTAATAGCTTTGAATGTATATTTTAGAAAATAATAAATTTTGAAATAAACTAAACACAGAATTTTTCAAAATACTTATCTAAAAAGTAATATAAATATAAAAATGGAGGCAGGGCGTGGTGGCTCACACCTATAATACTAGCACTTTGGGAGGCTGAGTCAGGCAGACTGCCTAAGCTCAGGAGTCCAAGACCAGCCTGGGCAACATAGTGAAACCCCATCTCTACTAAAATACAAAAAAAGTAGTCAGGCGTGGCAGCCTGCGCCTGTAGTCCCAGCTACTTGGAAGGCTGAGGCAGAAGAATTGCTTGAACCTGGGAGGCGGAGGTTGCAGTAAGCCAAGATCGTACCACTGCACTCCAGCCTGGGCTACAGAATGAGACTCCTCCATCTCCAAAATAATTAATAATAAAATCGTTAAAATATAAGCAATTGAAAAGTCATACAAAAATAGAAGGAAAAAAAAACCAAATTAAGAAAACAAAAAACCTACAAAATCACTGAAGTCTTGATTAATAAATCCATGCTCTTAAAGAACCAAAAATAATGGGTAACTATGATCAAGCAAAAAAGAGAGAAAGAGAAGAATAAAAGAGAAATCTCCTCTCATTCCTAATATAGTATTATTTTCCCAAATAATACTATGTTTAAATGTTTTCCCAAATAATACCATAATAGGAACAAGAGAGGAGATTTAACTGCAATTACAGAAGATATTTTCAAAATTATGAGAGTTTTCTATATTATTTCTATACATGAATTGGAAAATTTAGGAAATTTATTAGTACTGATTTGGATGGAAACAACAGGTACTCAATTCAAATTAGACGAAGCAAAAAAGATGACATATTGACTCAAATACCTGAGAATCCCAGAGGGCTATGTTCACTCCATACCTAGCTGGGTCCAGGGGATCGGCGTCATAGCAATTCTCTCACTCTTTCCCACTACGTTTCTCAACTCAGCTTAGACAGGTCCTCTACATGTGTCTGGGAAATACAGTCATCTACAGCGACAAACTCACATCTTACCAAATCCAAAATGGAAAAATAAAACATTTCCCCTCTGATATCTATATATCGATCCAATAAAAGATTCTGATTGTCCCTCATCGAATCTTGTCTCCATCCCTGTAATTAAGTAGGCAACACATCATCTTGGGTGGCAGCCATTAAGGGATCACTGTGAATGCAGGGGCAGTTTCCCACAGGACATGACAATGTAACACAGGCAAAATTACTGATGTCTACTACAACAAAAATGTGATTTGTCAAAATTGATTAAAGAAGAGTTAGAAAATCTGAATGTGCCACTAACTACAAATTAAATTGTAAAAGTTATTTATCTACCACCCCTAAAATGTACCAGCTCCAAACTGTTCTATCAAACAAAGGACAAATCATTCCTGAGTTATTTAAATGGCTCCAGCTCACAGGAAAAGAGAAAGGGCATGCTATTTAACAAAATTTGCATCGCTCTCTTCCCAGAGCTAGATAAAACAATAATGAGGTGTTGGGGAGATAAAACTGTAGAGAAATCTCACCTATGAATATAGACATAAAAAACCTTAATAAGACATTAGCAAATGGAATTCAATAAAGTATTAAAAGAATAATACAACATAACCAAGTAAAATATATCCTAACATATTATTAGTGTATTTAACCATAATTCACTACATTGACAGATTAAGGGAGAAAAATTGTATGATCAACAGTTTCCAGCATATTTTTATAAAACTCAACACCCATACATAATTTTTTGGGGGGCAGGGGGGCGGACAGAGTCTTTTTTGGCCAAGCTGGAGTGCAATGGTGTGATATCGGCTCACTGCAACCTTCACTTCCCGGGTTCAAGCAACTCTCCTACCTCAGCCTCCTGATTAGCTGGGATTACAGGTACGCACCGCCACACCCAGATAATTTTTGTATTTTTAGTAGATGGTGTTTAACCATGTTGGCCAGGCTGGTCTCAAACTCCTGACCTCAAGTGATCTGCCTGCCTCGGCCTCCCAAAGTGCTGCGATTACAGGATTTAGCTACTACGCTCGGACTCATACATAATTATTTTTAATATTCTCAGTAAGCTAGAAAGAGAATGATACTTTTGTAATTTGGTAAAGAGAATCAGAAAACTAAAGCAACCATCCATTTAATGGTGAATCATTGCAAGCATTTCTGTTAGAGAAACAAAAGAAGCATGTGTATTCTCTCACCACTATCTTTCAACATTGTACACAGTCAATGAAAAGTAAAGATAAATATCCTGAAAGAAAAATCTGTAAATCTGTTATTATTTGCAGAAATCTAATTTTTTAAAATCTTAGAAAAATTAACTAAAAATCCATTTGCACAGATAAAGTAATGACATGGCAAGAGTCAAGATAGACAATGCAGAAATCATAAGTTTCCCTACATGGGCAATAACCAATTAGAATATGAAATGACATCAGGCTGGGCGTGGTGGCTCAAGCCTATAACCCAGCACTTTGGGAGGCCGAGGGGGGGGGATGACTTGAGGTCAGGAGTTCAAGACCAGGCTGACCAACATGGCAAAACCCCATCTCTACTAAAAACACACACAAAAATTAGCTGGGTGTGGTGGTGCACACCTGTAATCCCAGCTACTCAGGAGGCTGAGGCACAAGAACCATTTGAACCCAGGACTTAGAGGTTGCAGTGAGCCAAGATTGGGCCACTGCACTCCAGCCTAGGCAACAGAGTAAGACTCTGTCTCAAAATAAAATAAAATAATATCAATTCTCAGAACTCAGGAATGCCCACAATAACAAATAATACAGAAATATGTGTTTTATGAACATTAATATTTGACATGGAGGCATAAAAATCTCTACCACCACCAATATATCATTCCCACCTGCCACACTTTGTCACCAGAATCTCATTGTAAATTAGCTTAGTAGATTTTTACTCTTTGATGGGGAGTGACGCCTGACGATAATCAATTGTACCATTATTCTTTGTATCAGAATTATTTGTGTATCTTATTCTCTGTACGGATGATAAGAAACTTCCTCTTTGTTTTCCATCCCTACAATATCTTGGGTGCGGTAGGTACACAGTAATTATCAGTTTGAATACAGCATAAGGGTATGGGACAGAGAGAAGAGTTAAAGCTGAAGGGAAGAATCAGGGGTCAGAAAGCCTGATAGAAGTAAGCCATGTGAGTCTCTCTTATTCATTTCTTTCCATGAAAAAATTTTCATTATCTGAATACCTTACATTTAAAAGTGGTAAAAATTCTAGAGCAGAGTATTCAGCATTTGGGGAACTTACCATGAAAAGACTAGGATATATCCCCCAAATAATGTAGCTAAAGTGTGGAGGGAGCATTCCTGATTTTTTGCAGGACTTGAATTTAATTTTTTCTTTCCCATTCTCCAGAAGTTCCCTCAAATACCTCTTTCTCTTTCCTTGCCCTTATTTCTATTTGGCTTTTCTTTTCTTCTGTTTTCCTCCTCCTCTTCTTCCTTTCTTCCTTCTCTCCTAAAACTAAGAGATCCTCCCTTTTCTTCCATTAAACCTAGGCACTAGACCAGAGGGGATTGAAGAGGCTGTGGTTTTCTGTTTAACATGACCCTGTGCTCTGTGGTGTGGGAATGAAAAAGTCAGAACTGATCAGATATTTACTGAGTGCATCCCACGTGTGGAAAGAATGAACATTTGAGAATCAAACAGAGCTGAGTAGAAATCAGGATCCCTGCTTATAAGCTGTGCCTCAGTGTTCTCATCAGGAAAATGAGGACAGTAATAGCAGCTCCAGAGAGTTGCAGTGTGGGTGAAATAAGATTCTGTTGGTACAATGCCTAGGTACTGAGCAAATAGCACTCATCAGGGAACTATGTTTGAAAAACAAGGAAGGAGGTAGGCAGACTTACTCCAGCTTTTTCTCCCATTCTCTTCTCCTGTAGCCTAAAATCAAAGAGAAGACGAGAGGAAAGATGAAGGAAGGGGTGGGGGAAGGGTGTGTGGGCTAAGCAACACTATCATTTAACACTTAATTCCCAGTTTAGCTACCAAATTAAAACTGGGCCAGGTGCAGTGGCTCACGCCTATAATCCCAACACTTTGGGAGGCCAAGGCAGGCAGATCACTTGAGGTCAGGAGCTTGTGACCAGCCTGGCCAAAGTGGTGAAACTCCGTCTCTACCAAAAATACAAAAATTAGCCGATTGTGGTGGCACGTGCCTGTAATGCCAGATACTCAGGAGGCTGAGGCAGGAGAAGTACTTGAACCCAGGAAGTAGAGGTTGCAATGAGCCCAGATTGCACCTCAGTGAGCCCAGATTTCGCCACAGCACTCAGCCTGGATGACAGAGGGAGACTTCATCTCAAAAAAAAAAAGAAAACAGAAAACACATATACACCATGGAACACTATGCAGCCATAAAAAATGACAAGTTTGTGTCCTTTGTAGGGACATGGATGAATCTGGAAACCATCATTCTCAACAAACTGACACAAGAACAGAAAATCAAACACTGCATGTTCTCACTCCTAGGTGTGTTGAACAATGAGAACACATGGACATAGGGTAGCATCACACACTGGGGTCTGTTGGGGCGGGGCAAGGGAGGGACAGCATGGGGATGGGGAGGTCCGGGAGGGATAACACGGGGAGAAATGCTAGATGTAGGTGACAGGGGGATGGAGGCAGCAAACCACATTGCCATGTGGGTACCTATGCAACAATCCTGCATGATCTGCACATGTACCTCAGAACCTAAAGCACAATTTTTAAAAAAAAAAAGGGGGAAAAAAAAACCAGAGATGTTGGTATAATAGTTTTTATTTTATATGTCTAATTTTATAATTTATTCCAGAGACTTCGTTTAGGCAATAACTTACTATATTTGCAGTAAAAATTTCAAAAATATTCAGGGCAAACGTTCTTAGACCAAAACCCAGTGAAAGTGACACACCCACTCACTGACTTCTCAAAAGAAACAAAAATCTGGTGATGTCATTCCTTGTCTTGCTCATTCCAATATCAATATGCTTTCAAATTCTCAGAAAGTAACAAGTTTTCATCTTTCACACGATAAGTAAACACAGCAAACTCCCAGAAATTCATAGTGTTACTAGGGTTGAGGGGCAGGGGGAAACTGTAGCTAATTGGTGCATTTTCCAGATATTTTATATCTGTTCTGCATACAAATATAAATGCCAATTGTAGGCAATTTAGTCCTGGTGATAAGGAATTGTAATTCACTTGGAAAGCATCTTCAAAGCAGGTAGACACATTTTTCCAAAACATCAGTCCACTATACAATTATTGCCTCTTTTATAATCGGTCCTGTGATTTAAAAAAAAAAAAGTTCAAAAGGGGCAAGTTTCATCACAGTCCTCTAAGAAAATGCTTCACCTCTCTGTTGTTATTCAGCCTTGGCCATATTTGATTTCAGTGTTAGTGAATCTACTGCACTTTTAAGTAATAAAAGAACACATTCAAATTACCACTGAAAAGTTATTTCATCAGGCTTCCTGTTAGTATGAGTCACAGAAGAGAAGAATTTGATGTTTTGCAAGAAGAAACCACAGTTTTACACTAAAATGCCCTCTAAGCCTTTATGCCACAAGAGAATGGAATCAACAACAAATTTTACTCTAAATTTTTCTTTAAGCACCTACTATGTATTAACACTGTTCCAGGTTATATGGATACTACTAAAAAAAAGTGCAGGTTATAATGTCTGACCTTGAGGGGGCTTGACCTGTAATATTCTTCATCATAAAGAAGTCAGCATTCTTTTTATGAGTCCCCTGATGTTGTGGCTATTTCTAAAAACCAATCTAAAACATCTCAGTCTTCATTCATTCACCTTTATAACAAAGATAATGATATTAACATTAACATCCAAATTTTGCCAGCTCTAAGCTTCCCATTGATTGGACTTCCTTCTTGACCACGGGAAGTCCAATCTTTCAGAATGTCTCCAAAGTTAACTACTGAAGACTGCAAACGTACCTACAAATTTCCCAAAAAAGTCATGGACATGAGCTAATGAACTCACCTGGGAGGAAACAAGCCTTGAGCCTCAAAGTTTAATTGGTTAGTTCAAATAGTTTCTTCATTTGCCACCTCATTAAGCTGCTTAGGCACCAACAATTCACTGGGAGTCACACCATCTTGTCAACGAGGGGTATCTACTTACCTAAAATGACCTTGAAAAATAAGAAGCATGCTGTCTGATTCGACTGGTGGTCAGGATCCAAGCCTTCTGTTCCAGGAGGCTCCCTGGCCCCCGTGCAAGTCAACACCTGATTATTTCCTCAGATTCACCTTATTCCCAGCTCCAGCCTAGCCAAGATGCTCTGATCAACCAACCAACACAGGGAATATCACTACTGGCGAACGGTCATGAACAACGCACACTGGAAATGTGAAAAGACTTCTAGGTTCAAATTGATATTTTCACCTGTCATTTACCCAGTTCAAGGGAGGAAGGAGAGGAGTGATAAGGAGGCTGTTTAAAGTGATCAGCACAAGAGAAAATTCATATTGTCTGTGAGAATTAATATTTTGCAAGTAGCTTTTCTTTTCTCAAAAAGATTATAATATTTTATTTCAGAATGTTATGTGCCCAGAGTCAGAAGGCAAGCAGCAATAGTCCTGAAATGATCTGCTTAGGGGATCTTAGAGATTGAGTATAGCAATTTGAACACAGCTCAGTTTCCAAAGGGATGAAGCCCTGGGAGGATAGTGGAGCATGATCGGGAATACTCTTGGGGAAGTTTCTATGTGCCAGGCATTGAGCCATGTGATTTACATGCATCATTTCACATGATCAGACAAAGCTTTTTTTTTTTTTTTGGAGACTAAGTTTCTCTCCTATTGCCCAAGCTAGAGTGAAATGGCGTGGTCTTGGCTCACTGCATCCTCCACCTCCCAGGTACAAGCGATTGTCCTGCCTCAGCCTCCCGAGTAGCTGGGATTACAGACATCTGCCACCACACCTGGCTAATTGTTTTATATTTTTAGTAGAGACGGGGTTTCACTATGTTGGCCAGGCTGGTCTCGAACTCCTCACCTCAGATGATCCACCCGCCTGAGCCTCCCAAAGTGCTGGGATTACAGGTGTAAGTCACTGTGCCTGGCCATTGAAATCTACTTTAAAACTGCTTTTCAGTTGCTTCTGATGCCAGGTTTGGTCATCGTTAAACTAAAGCATGAACAATCTGAAGGCAGCCGACATGTTGCCTTCTTTCTATTGCTCACAATGTATTAGACAATATCTTACACATGGTAAGAGATCAACAAATATTGGTTAGATTCAGTTCAGATTAAATGTTCCACACATATTAATAAGTAAGGGACAATCACTCTTACTTAACTTTATTTTCTGACCATTTTTTTCTTGGAATTTTATAAAATAGTATTCCAAATAAGAGGGTAAAAAGGAGGCATTAACCCCACCAAAATCTGTTCTTATTTCATAGCAACCATTCACACCCCACAATAAGGTAAAATTCTCTCAGATCCATGCAGAAAAATCCAGTTAATTCTGGTTTAACTACAGACCATACTGCAATGCAATTTAACAAGCATTTAGTTAGCCTACTGGGTTTGAATACTACTTAATAACTTTAATTGATTCCAAAAGAAAACTGAAAGTTCACTCAGCAGGTCACCTTGGCACACATTTCAAAGCATTTGCTCACTCATTTTCAGAAAAAGAGCATTCTGCTTTTTGCTTCCATCCAGGAGACAAAACCTTCAGAATTACGTTGAGGTTGATGTAAATTCACAAGTACCACAGTTGACAATATAGTGGTTGATATAGGCAAAGGATTTCCCAAAAGAATGATTTTAAACAGACTAAAAATGAAAACAAAGTTTTCTTTTCATGGGGAAAAGACTATGAAATTCTCAAACAAGATTTCAAAAAAAATACACAGAGTAGAAAGCCAATATTATTTTTAAGAATCTATCTACCTAACTATATACACATGCTCACATTTATAAATAAGAAAAAAAAATGGCTGAATGGGGGACACAGAGATTCTCGTATATATCTTGAAATTAACCCTTTATGGAAGAAAATTTGAAAATAACTTTCAAATTTTAAATGCATGTGCTTTTTGATCCAGCAATTTCATTTCTAGGATCATTTTACAGATATGTTAGCACATGAGCCCAACCACAAATGTACAAAGATATTTATTACAACATTAATGATAAAATAAAACATTTAAAACAATTTAAATGTTCCATAATGGAATGGTTAAAATAAATCATGGTACATTCATACAATGGAAAACTAAGCAGTCTTCAGTAAGAATGTGGTAGGTAGTTTTCTATAGATATGGTTGTGGAAAGCTGTCTATGATAAACTGTTAAATGAAAAAAGCAAGTCATATAGCCATATTTAGAATATGGTCTCACCTGTGTAATCAAATAAACTTCCTATAGATGACTCTGTGTGTGCAAAAGCATAAGAAGTCTGGAAGGACAGTGTGGGTCATGGTTACGTCTTGAGAGAACAGTGAATAAAGAGCTAAGACTACCAAAACAAAATACACACACTGGATGGCTTAAACAACAGAAATTTATTTTCTCAGTCTAGAGGCTAGATATCTAAGATGAAGGTGTCAGCTGACTTGGTTTCTTCTGAGGCCTCTCTTCTGGGCTTGCAGGGTGGCCATTGTGCTTTGTCCTCACATGGTCTTCCCTGTGTGAGTGCATAGGCCACATTTTCCACCGTGGATCCACATTTTCTCTTCTTGTTTGTTTTTGTTTTTTGAGATTGAGTCTCACTCTGTTCCCCAGGCTGGAGTGCAGTGGCATGACTTGGCTCACTGCAACCTCCACCTCCTGGGTTCAATCGATTGTCCTGCCTTAGCCTCCTCAATAGCTAAGTTTACAGGCATCCGGCACCACACCTGGCTAATTTTTGTATTTTTAGTAGAGACGGGGCTTTACCATGTTGGCCAGGCAGGTGGCAAATTCCTGACCTAGGGTGATTCACTCTCCTCAGCCTCCCAAAGTGTTGGGCTTACAGGCCTGAGCTACCATGCACAGCCCACATTTTTTCTTCTTATAAGGACATTAGATTGGGCCACCCTAAAGTCCTCATTTAAACTTCATCCCCTTGTTAAAGGCCCTATCTCCAAATAATCACAATCTGAGGAACTGGAGCTTGGAATTTCAACACATGAATTTTAGGGAGGTATAGTTTAAACCATAATAGGGTGACCGCTACATTTTATTCTATATTGTCTCAATTTTTTATAATGAGAAGATATTTCTTGTGTAATTTTTAAAACAATAAAAAAGATAGGAAAAAACTGACTAGAAAGCAAATGTTAATACCAAAATGTTAATATGAGTTGTCTCTAGAATTATAGGTGATCCTTACATTTTCCCCTTTGTTTTTCAGTGTTTCTCTCTAAGGCTTTTCAGTGAACATGTATTACTTTTTAATGAGGAAATAGACTAAATGTTATTTTTGAATGAAATAAACCCAACAGCTTCCCCTTCAAAAGCCTAGAAGTTAAACATACTCAAGGAACCTTTGGCATTGGCTAATGATCTTAGATGATCTAGAATGACACTTACAGTCAAGCTATTTAAAATATGTGATCATTCAGAAATGGCATGTGGTTCTTGAGTATGAAAACCAACATATTTCTCTCCATTTTCTAGATCACAGTAGTAAAGTGAATCTAGTCTTCAGTTAGGTCTTTTCAAGCAATTATTCAAATTAAAGGATTTTTATTCAAATGAGTATTACATTATGTCTTTGCTGTTAATTAAGTGAATGCTACACTTTTTCTTAATTTACTCAATAATGAGTCTTCACCCAACACCATTAATAAGTGCCCTAAATATTAATATAGTACTTCTTCCAAGAAATGTACAGTATAGTCATAATATGGAGTCCCCTCATATTATGAAATCACCTATGAAAATATGTAAAGAATAAGAAAATAAACAGCTTGGGACTCCAATACTTACCCACTTGGCCTCAGGGTTTACAATTCAGAAACACCCATAGGATTCACTGATTCCTGAGTTCGGCAACTTTTCCTTGGGGCCAACATGAGCAAACTACAGTTAGGTGGTAAGTTTTTCAGTCTATTTCCCAGGAGAGTTCCAGTCTGGGTGTTGAGAAGCACAAGATGCTTTGAACACCTACTAATAAGAAAATTGCTGCATGTTCCCCATGTGAGTATTTGAAGGTTGAAACAATGATGTATTTCAAAGTGGCATCTTCTTTTTTTCTCCTTTTTTTCCTTGGAAACGGTCTCTACTTCTGGTAAGAGTAGATTTCCCAGAGATGGAAAGCAACCTAAAGTAACAAATACTGGAAATTTTGAAGTTTTTCTTTTTGTGGTCAGCAATCCCACCAATTTTTTTCCCATTGGGGAGCCCCTCATAACTCCTGATTATTCATTTATCCACTGGAATGTAGCAGATTTGGAAATTACGTGTCTTTACCATGCCAAGGCTTGTCAATGACAGTAGTTTGTATTTACCAGTGCCTTTAGAAATGGGCAAGGTTTATTTTTCTTTCACATTTTTATTAGGATGATGCAAAAGGAATTGCGGTTTTAAAGTAATGGCAAAAACCACAATTCCTTTTGCACCAACCTAAAGGGTAGTAATAAGCCAAAACAAACACTTTGGAGAATTGCTATGAATGAAAAATTAGAGGACTGAATAGTTTCCAGCATTACATCACTAAATGTGATGTTCCACAAACTCTTTGGCAATAGTAATAGAGCTGTTACACATATTTCCTTCCCATAAATTTAAAACTGAAAGTTGGCTTAAATTAGCAATTTTCTAACAGTCTGTCTCTGTACCCAACTCCATGCAAGCTGTGAAGGTTAAGCATATTTGTCTACCACCTGGGAAACAAAGTGGGAAAGAAAGAAAAATGGCTAACTGCCAAGTGATTGAGAGCTACTACTCAGGTTTGGATTCAGTTCTCTTTCATTTTTCACGTGTGAAATCTATGCCGTTTTGTTCTCAGAGAATAAGAAGCAGACTCTTTTCCAGGTTTTTTGGCAGGATTAGGGAGGCACCTGGATTAGCTGAGGTGGTTCCATGCAGGGCAGTGAAGAACAACCATTTAAAAGAGAGGGACTGGCCAGGTGTGGTGGCTCATGCCTGTAATCCCAGCACTCTGGGAGTTGAGGCAGGAGGATCGCTTGAGCCCAGGATTTTGAGACCAGCCTGGGCAACATAATAGCAAGACCCTGTCTCTACAAAAGCACAAAAATTAGCCAAGCATGATGCTGTGTGCCACTTTTTGAGGACAAAGTAACATAATGAAGAGGGGGAGAAACCTATCATAAATTGAATTTTATTTGCTTATACCTACTTTATTTTTAAAATTAATATAGTTTAACAAAAATACATGAAATAGAGAATAAATTAAAAATTAAATTTTTTAAATAAGGCAAAAAAATGAGTAGGAGTATAAATAGGAGGCAGGAATGAAGCTAATCTAAAAACACTTACCACAGTGCTCTGTGCAGTTTCTACGAATGGGCCACAAATTTGTCTTTGTCAACTGTCAATGCAGAGTCAAATATAATCTCAGTTACCACCTGCAAAGTATCAAGTATTTAGAAGAAAAAAGCAAGGCAATTTCTCAGAAGCTACTGTTGGAAAATAATACACAGAGGTAGATATTGCTGATTGTCTTTCCAGAATCCATTCTCTCCTTCATCCTTACTAATAGAACCTCAGTTTTGTTCAGGTATCTACAGTTTCTTCATGCAGCATTTTCATTTGAAGGAAGCTGATCCTGGAAGTGGACTGATTAGCATAAGCAAACCAGTGATTGGTTCAGGAATTAGTATATGATTTAATGACAGCCAATAAGACACAAGGAGATGGCTGCTGAAGACTTTTAGGAAAGTTCTTTCTTGGCTTTAAGAGAGGCTAATGAGAAACAAGGGTCCCTTACCTGAAATATTTGAAAAGAAGCTGCAGTTGCTGTGGGCATTCATCTTTAAACCAGAAGGGAAACCAGCCGGACAATAAACAAAACATATGAGAAGAGAAGAGCCAAGACAATGAAGAGGAATGGAGTAAAAGCCCTGATCACACTATACCTGAAGTCTACCCTGCTGTTAGACATCTACCCATATGAACATCATTGTTTACTAGTTTGATTCTGGTGTTTGATGTTTACAATCCAAAACATACTGCTGCATATCCCCACAGATGTATGAAAACATGCTCTCATTTTCCCAAACTAATCATCTAAGTCAACACTGTATAACAACATACCCTCTCCCATTCAACCACCCATATCGCAAATATCTCTTGAGCATATATCATGTGCCAGCTTACTGTGCTAAATTCTAGGAATCTAGTGAATAATGGTGATGTAATAAGTGCTATGAAAGAGTACTTCATACCATAGGAATGGGATCTAAGCTTCCCTAGGAAGATCCATTTAAATTGAAACATGAAGAATGAGGAGGCATTTGCCAGAAAGAGAAAATTGAGGGGGAAAAATATTCCAAGCAGAGGAAACAGTATGTATGTCAGACATAGCAGGATTCAAATTAGTCTAACAGAGCTGAGATAATGAAGTGGAGAATGGGTTTAAATAAAGCTGAGAGATAGGCAAGTGTCTCCTAAGCCACATGAAGGATTTGGAGATTTATCCTAATGGCAATGGGATAGCCTAGAATAATTTTAACCAGAAATGAGATAACATACTTGCATTTTAAAAAAATTATTCTGCACAGGGTGTGGTGGCTCACGTCTGTAATCCTAGCACTTTGGGAGGCCAAGGTAGGGGATCACCTGAGGTCAGGAGTTCGAGACCAGCCTGACCAACATGGAGAAATCCTGTCTCTACTAAAAATATAAAAATTAGCCAGGCATGGTGGCACATGCCTGTAATCCCAGCTACTTGGGAGGCTGAGGTTGGAGAATCGCTTGAACCCAGGACAGGGAGATTGTAGTGAGCCGAGATCACGGCACTGCATTCCAGCTTGAGCAACAGAGTGAAATTCTGTCAAAAAAAAAAAAAAAGATTATTCTGACAAGAAATAGGAAGGGGCCATAGTGGATGCTGGAAGCCACTTGAGGAGGCTCATACAGTAGTCAACGTGACATATGATGATGGTGTGGACTAGATTGGTAGCTATGATGGAAGAAGTGCAAGGACTAAAAAAATGTGTAGGAAATATAATCTACAATACTTGGTGGTGATTTGGATCTGAAGAACGAGGGAAAGAGAGCAGTAAAGAACAAGTGTCAGGTTTGTGATTTCTACAACTAGGTAAAATCTGGAAATCTGGTGCTGTTTAATGAAACAAATAGTAGTAGCATAAGAGTAGACTTAAAAGTAGTAGGAAGTGATAGTGAGTTCAGTTTGGGGTCTGTTAATTTTTCCCAACATTTGATTATCCAAAAAAGTTCAGGCATGGCACGGTGGCTCATGCCTACAATCCCAACACTTTGGGAGGCCAAGGTGGGCGGATCACCTGAGGTCGGGAATTTGACATCAGCCTGACCAACATGGAGAAACCCTGTCTCTACTAAAAATACAAAATGAGCTGGGCATGGTGGTGCATACATGTAATTCCAGCTAGTTGGGAGGCTGAGACAGGAGAATCGCTTGAACTCAGGAGGCGGAGGTTGCCCTGAGTCAAGATTGTGCCATTGCACTCCCAGCCTGAACAACAAGAGCGAAACTCCGTTTCAAAAATAAAAAAGTGGAAAAGTTCAAAGAATTATACAGTTTACATTCATCTGCCCAACATCTAGATTCTATAATTAATGTCTTATTGTATTTGCTTTATCACATCACATATCAATCATTTTCATTTACTAATACATTTCAGAGTAAGTTGTAAAAATGAGTACATTTCACCCCTGCACTGTTCAGCATGCATATCCTCTACTGGAGTTTAATACTTGTTTATAGCTCCTTTTTTGAGGTAAAATTTACATACAATGAAATGTATGTAACTTAAGTGTACAATTCGATGAGTTTGACAAATGCATGCACTTGAGTAACCCAAATTCCTGTTGTAATATAGAACACTACCATTACCTTAGAAAACTCCTTTATGGCAGTTCTACCCCAATAAACTCATTCTTCAACACCCAGAGACAACCATTGCTGTGATGATTTTTCAATATCGATTGGTTTTGCCTTTCTAAAATTTAATAAAACATGAAATCACAATACTTACTCTCTTCACTCAGCATAATGTTCTTGAGAGTCATTCCTATGGGGCTATGGATCAGTTGCTCATTCCTTTTATTGCTAAGTAGCATTCCATTGTGTGAAGATTACTATTTATTTTCTGTTTGCCCTATTTGTCATTATCTGTTTTCCTCCATTCCTGCCCTCTTTTGCGTTAACTGAATAGTTTTTAAGATTTTCAATTCATCTATTGGCGTTTTACCTGTACCTCTTTGCATCATTTCCTAGTGATTGCTCAGGAATATATGTCCTGAAATTCTCTTAACCCTATTTAGAGTCAACATCACACTACTTTATATAAAATGTGACTCTTGTAGGCTGATATGTCTACTCACCTCCACCTTATCCTTAATAATATCATTGTCATATGTATTAAATCTTCATCCAGGATGACAGTTGTTTTCTTCTTTCAACACCCTAAAAATATCATTGGCCAACACAGTTTCTAATGAGATGTTCACAGTCATTTGAATCATTTTTTGCTTGATATGTGATGTGTTGTTTTCCTCTGGATGCTTTCAACACTTTTTCTTTATTTTTCATTTTCAGAAGTTCGACTATGATGTATCTAGACATGGTTTTCTTTGTATTTCCCCTAATGTTCTTCTTGAATCTATAAATAGATATCTTTCATCAAATTGGGAAACACTTTGGCCACTTATTTCTTTAAATAAATTTTATGCCCCATTTTCTCTTTGCTGTCCTGGAACTCCAGTTACACATATGTTAGACCTTTTGATATTGCTGCACTGGTTCCTGTGACTGTATTCATTTTATTTTATTTATTTTTTTAAGAGACAGGGTCTTGCTCTGTCACCCAAGGCTAGAGTACAGTGACACAATCATAGCTCACTGCAGCCTTGATCTCCTGGACTCAATCAATTCACCATATCAGCCTCCCAAAGTGTTGAGATTACAAGCATGAACATTATAGCCATGTGCTACCATCCTTATTCTGCTATTATAATCTCTGGTAAACTTTTATTTAAGATATTGTATGTTTTAGTTCTTAAATCTCCATCTTGTTCTATTTTATAATTTCTACTTTTCTGCTGAAATTTCCTGTTTGTTCTTTTACTATGAGCATATATTTATTTACCTCCATTAACTGTTATAATACTTATAAAATCTTTATTTGCTGAAACCTTTATCTTTACAATCTTATCTGTTAAATCCAACATCTGAGTCATCTTAAGGTTGGTCTGCATTGATTCTCTTTTTTCTTGAGTATAAAATCACATATTTCCATTTATTTGTATGCCTAGAAATTTTGAATTATTTGTGAACATTGTGAATAATACATTGTAGTGTCCTTTGATTCTGTTACGTTCTTCTAAAGAGTGTTGATTTAAAGTTGGAGGACTTTACTGAATTTTTGGACTTACTATAAAGGAGCATAAACATATCCCACCTGCTGGTTTCCCTTGTATGCAACTGAGATCTATATACCTGCTCCCCACACAACAAGGCATAATGATGCTGTCACTGCTTTGATTTAACTGAGGTCTCCCATGAAAGGACATCATATGGGTAATCTAAGTTAAATCAAAGCCTTCCCAAAGACACAAATCAACTAAATATGCCCTAATATTAACATTTATTAATGATGTCCATAGTGGAGAACACAGCCAAAACAATAAGAAAGTTTGTAATCTTAGAAGAAAATTATTGGCCTACTATAGATTGATGTTCAGTTCAGTTTACCTTGATGCAGTGTTTCCCAAAGTGCCTTCGATTTGGTAATGATGGTTTATGAAAAGGAAATAAGGAAGGAAGCCGGGGAGGGAGGGAAGGAGGAAGGGAGATAACTCTTGACCATATAAGTTTGGAGATTGCTGAGTTCAACAAATTTTATGATTTTATTGTTGCAGGACTTCGTGGAACCTTTAATAGGTTAATGTGCACTGTAAGTCTCCAAGATGGCAGAAAGTAAACTTTTGTGTTTGAAACTCTTTTTCTTTACTTTCTTTAAAAGACAAGGTCTAACTCTGTGGCCCAGGCTGAAGTGCAGGATGAGATTATGGCTCACTGCAGCCTCCACCTCCTCAGCCTCCTGAGTAGCTGAGACTACAGGCACATGACCCCACGCCCAGCTAATTTTTTTTTTTTTTTGCAACAGGGGTCACCTTATGTTGACCAGGCTGGTCTCAGACTCCTGGGCTCAACTGATTCTCCCACCTTGGCTTTCCGAAGTGCTAGGATTACAGAAATGAGCCACTGTGCCTAGCTGATTTTAAAACTAGTATTCAATGGAACAACATACTTTCAGAAATGCTAGCTCAGGCCAGTAGAAGAATACAGCAGAAATAAATTTATTATTTTCCTCTGACTCAAGAGGGAAAAGCTAATCCTCAAACTAATTTGGCCAAACCTTATATTTTAAATAATATGAAGCATTAAGTTTTTATCAAAATAACATAGGACTTGGAACCTGGAAATAAGCTCTCTTCTAACTAGCTGTGTGACCTTGGGAAAGGATCACTTTAATCTTTTCTAATCCAATTTCTTTCCTACAGCTGCAAAAGCAGAAATCCCCTGGCTAGAGTTCTTTGTGGTAGATGGGTTGAAGTGCATTTGAATAACATATAATTAAAGAGAATACAAATGTTAAGATGGAAATCCCCAGATGTCCAGTTAGAAAATCCCTTGAATTTTCCTGGTTCTTGTTTTTTGAGTGCTGACCACATTTTGGTGTTGGGTTTGGTTCAAGTGTTGCCAAAGGCAGGGTCGCGTTTAAGGTGCACACTTGTTGAGGCAAATCAGAAAAGTCAATGAAGGACCCACACCTTCAATGTAGGCCTGTGCCTATGGCTGTGCTTACTCAGATAGCCCCTTCTCAACTAGGCTTATGGGGGTAGTTGTGGGAAAAAAGCAGCCGGGAGGGATCTTTAAAGAACCCAAAAAGCTATAAAAATTCAGAATAATCTAGATTATTAATCATAGGGGGAGAATCTGAAAAAAGGTCCAAGAGTCAGTGAGAGTACTTGCCCCAAAATATCTCTCATCACATTTTTTCCATTTTATCTTGTTACAGTAAATTCCACTAATTAGAGATTCATTTAATCTAAAGTGCTCTGAAAAATTGGAAATATCTCTAGGAAGATTAAATCACTGTTAAACATTTATCTGGAGTGAAAATTTGCTCAATCAGTCCACCTTCCTCTTAATCCTTGAAATTATTTGTAGTCAGGGAATAGGAGTTGTGATTGGCAGAGGGGGAAAGTTAAGAGCTTGGAGTGGAGGTGGAGGCTTGCTCCAGTGGGAGATGAGGCATGGTGGGGAACAGGAGCAGAGAAGATACTCGTAGAGTACACAGAAGTACAAAAACAGAAATGTAAAACAGAAAAATGTTAACAACAAATTATCCAATTCCCAAAGGCTTTCTTTTTCCTTTTCTTTTTCATCCCTCCCTCCCCTTATGGTCTCCTGCTCAAGGCTACCAGGAAAGCTGGGATTAGATTAGGCTACTTAATGGGTGAATTGGGGATATTTTTTTTGAGACAAAGTCTCTCTCTGTTGCCCAGGCTGAAGAGCTGTGGCGTGATCTTGGCTTACCACAACCTCCACCTCCCAAGTTCAAGTGATTCTCTCACCTCAGCCTCCCGAGTAGCAGCTGGGATTACAGGTGTGTGTTACCATGCCTGGCTAATTTTTGTATTTTTAGTAGAGACAGGGTTTCACCATGTTGGCCAGGCTTATCTCGAACTCCCAACCCAACCTCAGGTGATCCGCCCGCCTCTGCCTCCCAAAGTGCTGGGATTATAGGATTGAGCCATCGCACCTAGCCTGAACTTGGTTTTTATAAGCTACACTGACAAGCTAAAAACCACCTATCATTGTGATGGTCAAATGTATTCTTAATTCAAAATCACCTCCTTACACGAGAAATTTTAGGATACAACCTGTTCATGAGTTGGGAGTCTCCCATAATATCCAGTCAATAAATATTTATTGGGTGCTTTCTAGATACTGAAGATACAATGGAGAATATGAAATATCTCCAGCCTCAAAGCTTAACGAATGTATTTGCATTTCTAAGGTCACTCAGAAGGGCAAAAAATAGAATGATGGGAAACAAGATTGAAGCAGGAGCCCATCTATCAGGCAGCTACAGAAATACAGGGAAAGACTTGGTCCTTAATGAGCAAGAATCTGTAGTCTTTCGCATTTTTCAGCAGAACTGGCATTTTGACTAAGATGGATAATAAGCACTCTTTGCTTCCAGATTTATAATGGGTAATTGGCTTGGTTTTAATCCTCTCCACTAACTGCTGTCAGTCTTCGGTTGAGGACTGCTTCCTCTACAGCAGGAGTAGCCAGAGAAGGCCCTTAGGGAGAACATTCAGGGGTTGGCAGTCAGATATTCTGTCCTGTACTGGGACAAGATGAGATGATTAGAGCACTGACCATAACCGTTGCCGCCGATTGGGGCAGAGATCTCCCAACAGGTTGTAAGAAGACAACGAAACCAGGGGCACCGTCTCAGGCCCATCCACTAGACACCCCTACCAGCCATTTCTAACCCTCTACCTGAGTATTTCACATTGTTCTGATGACTTCCATTTTGAGAAACACAGCTCTAGTCCCTTGCATAGCATCTAGCAAACAACAAACACTGGTGAAGGAGTGAACACAGTTTAATTGTGAAGCAAACATGTGTTTACATTTCATATAATGTCTGTCTCCCTTCATTTCAGTTTTACTTTTTTATTCTGTTAGCACTTATCCTTCTATGCTTTAAGAGGTCTTGCTCCTTTCAAGTGTGTTATCATTTAGCCATCCTTCCACTAGGCCCTAAACTCCCCCGACATATCATTCATACTTTGATTCAACTTAGCAAATATTTCCTTAGCTGCTACCATATGTAACACCCCTCTAGTGCTGTGGGGGCCACAAAAATGACTAGAAGGAACATGTCCTTCCTTCAAAGATGACTAGGGGGAGCATAGACCCTTTTGACCTTTTCTGGCTCCACCGAAATTTTCTCTAATTCTCATAATACCCTGGCTCTCTCTAGCTGTGCCCCCTCCAGTTACCCATTGCCTCTGAAACATGAATTTACTATCAGTGGTAAATTGTTACATTAATGGCTCCAAATGAATTCTGCATCCAATGAATCATGATTCCCTAGGATAGTTCTCCCCACATTGAAGCTGAGCTTGGTCATGTGACTTGTTTTGGCCAGGGAGGCATTAGCAAACATGATACAAGCAAAGGCTTGAAAAGTACATGCGCGTTGCAGTTTTTTCTTGGAATACTGCCACTACAATGAAAGGAAGCATGGTCTAGACTCCTTGGGGATGAAAGATCATGGAAAGAAAGGTCTTGCTGTCCCAGCCATCCCAGCTCCACCCAGCATCCAGTGGACCTGCCTGCTGAATGTAGCCACATGAGACAGCCCAGAAAAGACTCACAGGAGGACAGTTCGTGGACCAAACTGAGGATCAGGCTGCCATTTCTCACGGCCCCATAATGAGATGCAGATGAACTGAAGAAGGAGAGCTTTTATTTCTGTAACCACTTACAGGGAGACGGCCTGGAAATTATTGCCAGACCAACTCAAAATTACAAAGTTTTCCAGAACTTACATAATATAACTTCTAAGCTATATGTCTACATATAAGTATGCATTTATCTAAAGACATAAATGATTAACTTCTTTCAATTTATAACTATGATCTGAGTCCTGAAGACCTTCCTCTGGAGCCTAAGTAAATTTACTTAATCTAAATGGGTCCTGGTGCTAGGGTGATTACCCTTATCTTGTCTCCTGCTAAATCACAGAGGTTTTAAGAGTGCCTTCAGACCCCCCAATAAACTTGTCTGTGGAGGCCTGTGGAGTTTTTTCAGTCCCACAATAAAACTTGTTTAATCTTAAATGGGCCCTGTTAAGAATTCCTTCGTTATTTTGTCATGCTTTAAGGCCCAGGAAAGGCCTAGGCAAGACTCTTAATGGGCTTGGCACTGGCTTTTAATATTTAACCACTTAACCACTCAGTACTGAAGAGTTGTTAGTGAAACCTGGCCTGCCACAGAACCACCTAGCCAGGATCACAGAATCGTAAGAAGTCGTTGTTAAAACCAAAGTTTGGTTATTTTGCTATGCAGCAATTGACAACAATATGCCTTATTTTCAAGGCCATCCTACTTGGAGATTTACTGTTCATCCAAGTTCAAGACCAGCCTGACCAAAATGATGAAACCCTGCCTCTTATAAGAATACTTGGACATCTACTGTCCGAGCAGGAAGAGCATGGGCTCTTAAATCCATGTTCAGGCATCAGAGCCTTCTTGGTTAGGTGGCTTTGAGCAGTTAACCCTTTTAAGCTTCAATACTCTGTGTTAGAGAAGTGTTTCTCAACAGGTGGTCCACCTGCATCGGAATTATCTGGATATTTGTTTAAAAACTACAGACTTAAGGCAGGGTGCAGTGGCTCACGCCTGTAATCCCAGCACTTTGGGAGGCCAGGGGAGGTGGATCGCCTGAGGTCAGGAGTTCAAGACCAGCCTGGCCAAAATGGTGAAATCCCATCTCTACTAAGAATACAAAAATTAGCCGAGTGTGGTGGCGCATGCCTCTGGCCCCAGCTACTCAGGAGGCTGAGGCAGGAGAATTGCTTGGACTTGGGAGGCGGAGGTTGCAGTGAGCTGAGATCATGGTACTGCACTCCAGCCTGGGTGACAGAGCAAGACTCCATCTCAAAAAAAAAAAAAAAGACTTAAGCAGTTGTTTTTATAATAGCCCAAAACTGAAAATGATGTGGACATCCATCAACTGGTGAGAGAATATGATATATTCACACAATGGAATACAACTCAGCATTAAAAAAAGGACTAAATTTTCTTTTCTTGAGATGGAGTCTCACTCTGTCACCCAGGCTGGAGTGCAGTGGACCCATCTCAGCTCACTGCAACCTCCACCTCCTGGGTTCAAGTGATTCTCCTGCCTCAGCCTCCCAAGTAGCTGGGACCACAGGTGTGCACCACCATGCCTGGCTAAGGACTGAACATACTGATATATATAATAGTATGGCTGACTTAGTAGTCTGAGCAAAAGAGTCAGATGCAAAAGTGGACATATTGTATGGTTTTACTTATTTAAAGTCCTAGAAGTGGCAATACTGACTTGTGATTATCAGACAAAACAAATTGCTGGAATCAGAATATCGCCTCTGAGCAGGAGACAGGAGAGACTAACTAGAAAGAGGCAGGAAGGAACTTGTTAGCATGATGGAAATGTTCTGTATCTCACCTGGGATATAGTTATGTGAGCATTTGCAAAACTTGTCAAACTGTATGCTTAAAATCTGTGCATTTTTACATGAAAATTATTCCCCCCACTTAAAAAAAGAGATTGCAGAACATACAGATTTGGGCTTGCCCAATGTGCACTGGATAGTTACATTGGCTATTTCTTTCTTTTCTTTCTTTCTTTCTTTTTTTTTTTTTTTTTTTTTTTGTTTTTTTGCTTTTCCGTTGTTTGTTTTTTCTCTTTTTTTTGAGACAGGGTCTTGCTGTCACCCAGGCTGGAGTGCAGTGGCATGATCATGGCTCTCACTGCAGCCTTGATTGTAAGTGATCCTCCTGCCTCAGCCTCCTGAGGAGCTGGGAGCACAGGCACAGAACACCACGTCTGGCTAACTATTTTTGTATTTTTTGTAGAGATGATAGTCTCACCCTGTTGTCCAGGCTGGTCTCAAACTCCTGGGCTCAAGTGATCTTCCCTCCTCAGCCTCCCACAGTGCTGGTTTTACAAGTGTGAGCCATCACACCTGGCCTATATGGCTGTTTCATCTCCTAGGTGGAGAGGCTGGAAAGCTGAGAATACATTTCCCAGTTCCCCTGGCAGCTAGGCTTGTGGGTGTGAACTGGTTCTAACAGTTAGGGGTGCTCATGTGAGACTTGGGAAAGTGGAAAGAAGGCAACATTACTTTGTCATCTTTTCACAGACCTTCACGACAATAAATGAGTGCTGGCAAATGGGAGCCATTCTCTGAAGGAGGATAGGGGTGACAGTGACAACAGTGACAGTCTAATAGACAATAGTGACAGAATGACAATGTTTTCCTATCATGTTTTTCCATAGCTCTCTGTACTTTTTCCTTAGACCCACTTTCATAATTACCGTTGAATAATATGTAATTGGCGGGGTGCCATGGCTTACTCCTGTAATCCCAGCACTTTGGGAGGCCGAGGCAGGTGGATCGCCTGAGGTCAGGAGTTCAAGACCAGTCTGACCAATATGATAAAAGCCTGTCTCTACTAAAAATACAAAAATCAGCCAGGTGCGGTGGCAGGCACCTATAATCCCAGCTACTCGGGAGGTTGAGGCAGGAGAATCACTTGAACCTGGGAGGCGGAGGTTGCAGTGAGCTGAGGTCACACCCCTACAGTCCAGCCTAGGCAACAAGAGCGAAACTCCATTTCAAAAAATAAAAAATAAATAATGTGTAATTATTTCATACTTCTCTTTCACATGGTGTAAGCTCAATGAGGATAAGATTTGTGTGCCTTATTCATTATTGTATCTCTGGTGCCTGGCTCAGCACCTGGCACATAGTAGGTACTCAGTTAACATTTAGGACTCAGTGAATGAACTAACATACGCTCCTTTCCCCATTGCTCAGCACTGTGCCTCCTTGGGAAAGTATTAATAAGTGCAACCATAGGCCCTTGTACAGGTCCAGTCAAGTCAGAACCAACCAACCTGTTTAACCTGCAGCTTGGGATGCTCTGGGTCCTGGCAGTTGAGATGGGCCAGTGGCAGGGCCCAGGGGTCCTGGAGCTGCCAGCCTGAGAGATCTGGCTCAGGTGCAGTTTTTGTCTTGGCCTCAGAATAAGACCAGAAAAGTCCTGTTGGTTCTCAGAGTCCTTGACTGCCTTTGTGGGTGCCTTGTCAGATACTTGCCACCCTCACTTCAGGAGGCTGCAGCTGCAAGGATCATGCGAGACATTAGATACTCCTACGGCCTCAATGTCTGTGGCCCCCCAAAATTCCGATGTAGAAACCTGATCCCCCCAAGGTGGTGGTATTAGGAGGTGGGGCCTTTAGGAGATGATTATGTCATGGGGGCAGAGCCACCAGAAAAAGATTAGTGAATATCCTTATTAAAAAAAAAATAAAACTGAGGGGTGCCCAGAGAACCCCTGGCCCCTTCTGCCATGTGAGGAGGACACAGAAAGAAGGCTCCATCTATAAAACCAGGAAGTGAGCCCTCACCAGACACCAAATCTGCCAATGCCTTGATCTTGGACCTTTCATCCTGCAGAACTGCACTACTTATAAGCCACTCAGTTTACAGCATTGTATATGGTTACAGCTATGCAAAAGACTAAGACAGACACCAAGGGGTTTAGAAAGAAATCAATCAGTTTGCATAAGTACTTACTTAGGAAGAACAGATCCAAAAATCTCAAATAAATGGTGCTTTTTGTGTGGTGTGCAATTCAAAAATTTTTTATTTACAAGGACATAGAAACAGATCTGAACACCACCCATAGATTTTTGGCCCAAAGCAAGGTCAACACTTGTCTAAGCTTAGAGCATCCCAGAAAATTCCCTTAGCCCTTTTAAAGCTACTTGGGCACTACAGTCTTCTGTGAAAACACCCAGCAGTGTCTCCCTGAAGATTCCAGATACTGCTGCTCTGGAACCAGAGGAACTAAATGAGGTCCTAGCTTCCAGTAATGGCCTCTCACCCATGATCCTTTCACTGAGCACACCTCAGCCTCTGGCTAGTCTCTAGGCAGGTGCAAAGAATGAGAGCTGGTACTGTCGTCAAGGGACCAGTCATTTATCAGGATGCTTATTGTTCTGAAGAGCCAGGCTCAGCACCTATAGTACCTACTCCAAAGAGTTCATGTGAGGATTAAAAGGAACAGTGCACTTAGCACTGCCTGGCCTGGCAGATGGTAGCTGCTCCAGAATGCTAGCCATGATCATTACTGAGGTTAAGAATGCTGGAAGCTCTCCCATAAAAATTACTTCTGAAATAATCTTCATTTCAGAAGTTCTTTTCTTAATCTCTCAGAACTCACAAGAATGAGAAGCCAAATATTCCTCCAAGAGAAAGGGTCAAGGCTCTTTTCCTTGTTGTTCTCTTATGTTTCATTCTTTTTGGTTTTCCTGACAAATATTCACCAAGCACCTACCATGTGCAAGAATGGTGTCCAACACCAGGGTATTACAGTCTTGGCCCTCTAGCTCTTGCAACTCAGGAGGAGGCACCTAATGAACAAATTACAAAAACTGTCATTCTTAATAACTTAATGACAAAAGAAGGAAAACCCAGAAATACTATAAAAACACAAAACAATAAGGAAAAAAATAAATAAATAAAAACAAGCTAAAAAAAACCACACACACACACAAAACAGGGTAGGGTCTGACCTAGTTTGGGATTTCAGAAAAGCTTCCTTCAGCAAGTCACAGCTGAGCTGAGCTTTAAAAGATGAATGGGAATCAACCAAGACAAGTGCTGGATGTCAGAAGTGGAAGGACTACTCAGACAGAGGGACAGCAAAAATAAAGCTATGAAGGAACAAGGCAGGTTTTCAGTTCACTAGTGGGGTGCGTGTGTGTGTGTGTGTGTGTGTGTGTATGTGTGTATGCATGTGCATATGTGTGTGATTATATTTGCTTGTTTTTACTTTTCTCTACAGACAAGAGCCATGGAAATTATTAAGCCTAAACATGGAGTTGTAGAACAAGCTGGAAAGGAAATCCTCACACCTGGGCACTGGTTATAGCTGAGTCATTATCTTGCCTCTGTGTGTACCTGTGAGATCTCAAAGTCTTTAACTTTTTGAGACTTCCATTTATCTGCAAAATGAGGGTCTGAGGATAAAATGATCCTTAGGATGATTCTAGGGACCTCTTACACTTCTAGGAGATTAAAACTGACACATATCGGATCCTTCCCCTCTGGGTATGTTATGTTTCTGGTGTGTGCTCCCCCCCGCCCCCACAC
Source organism: Sapajus apella (assembly GCF_009761245.1). NCBI lineage: Eukaryota > Metazoa > Chordata > Mammalia > Primates > Cebidae > Sapajus > Sapajus apella. The sequence continues at coordinate 21,138,115 of NW_022436964.1, read as the reverse complement.
ACACAAATGGAACACAATTGATTAGGGAGTGGATATCTGACTCAAGCTGGATCAATCAGATTTTCATTTAAGTTAGACTGGTCCTTTGAGTGAAAAAGACAAAAACTGGGAGATGGTAGAGACACCACCTTCTTCCCACTGGGTAGACTGAGAAGCAGAAGAAAAAGCATTTCAGAGAGAGAGAATGAAGCATCTGGGCAGAAAGAAGCTGCCAGGGTCCTGACAGCTTCCAAGGGCCCAGCTGTATGCCTTCCCTTGTTTTCCACAAGATACCCCTGTATTCCTAAGATAAATTCCCCCTTTTCTTTAAGCCAGTTGGAATATACAGTGGACTGTAGTAGCTATAGTGTTGGTCTAGTAACTTGTTTCCCCCTTCTTTAGGTTTCCCCTGATTTTCATGAGGTTCAATCTAGTAGGACAGACTGTCAGGGATAGCCGTCCCGCCCCCCTCCACCCAGGGTGAGTACATGATCCAGACTGGCCAATCGGGCACCCTATCCCCCTGGCCACAATGATTGGTCTGTGTGTGGGCACATGACTCAAGCAAGGCCAATCAATGTCTTCCCCAGGATTGATCTAGGGAGTTGGGAAGAGAAGTTCTCATTCTGCTGGAGTAGCTAAACTGAGATTATGTTTTCAGAATGTTCAGCCACAATTTAAAAACCCACTTTGTGAAGAGACCCTACCTGCAGAATGAAACCAAGCACAAACAAGCCAATCGAAGAGAAGGACAGGTAAAGAGAGAGCAGAGAGAATAAAAAAGAGAGAGAGGGAGGGAAGAAGAGAGAGAGAGGAGAAGGAGGAGGAAAGAAGGGAGGAGGGAAGCAGGGAGAGACACTTCTGAACCCATCATTTGAGCCTTAGATGCTATTCTACCTAAAGCTAGGTCCATTCCCAAATTTTTCTGGCTATATTAAGTTGGTGCAAAGGTAACTATGGTTTTTTTTGTTGTTGTTATTACTTGAATTACAATTCATTACAAAGACTTTCTTTTCTTTTCCTTTTTTTTTTTTTAATTTTGAGATGGAGCCTTGCTCTTTCACCAATGCTGGAGTGCAGTGGTACAATCTCGGCTCACTGCAACCTCTGCCACCAGGGTTCAAGCAATTCTCTTACCTCAGCCTCCTGCGTAGCTGGGATTACAGGCTTCCACCACCACGCCCAGCTAATTTTTGTAGTTTTAGTAGAGACAGGGTTTCCCATGTTGGCCAGGTTAGTCTCAAACTCCTGACCTCAGGTGATCCACCCGCCTCAGCCTCTCAAAGTGCTGAGATTACAGGTGTGAGCTACTGTGCCTGGCCGAGTTTATTTTCTTATTGCTTTGTACAAACCAGCTGGAATTGAGTTTCCATGGTTTGCAATCTAAACTGATTTAAGTTAATTTCTCTTACTTGCAACCGAAATCTTCACCAATACAATACATACAAATACAGTATGAAGTATTGGAGTTCAGACAACTTTTCCTGTAGAACTAACAAGACCACTGTTTTGGCAGGGCTTCCAAGTTACCCATATAACTCCTTCCAGATCTGCTTGCTGCAAATCCTTCAGCCTTTGATCTCCATTATGGGTTGAACTGTATATCCCCTAAAAAAACATATGTCAAAATCGTAACCCCAGAACCTCAGAATGTAACATTATTTGGAAAAAGGGTTGTTGAAGATGTAATTAGATAAGATGAAGTCATACTGGAGTAGATGGACTTCTAATTCAATATGGTTGGTATCTTTACCAGAAGACAGACATATGAAGACAGAAACCCAAGGAGAACACCATACGAAAATGGAGGATCACATCTACAATTCAAAAAACATCTATAAGCATCTATAAGTCAATGAGTGGGATTACCAGAGGCTAAGAGATAGGCAAGGTGTAGATTCTTCCCCAGAACTCTCAGAAGGAACCAACGCTGCCAGCACCTTGGACTTCTGGCCTCCAGAACTGTGAGATAATAAATTTCTGTTGTTTTAAGCCGCTCAGTTTATAGTACTCTGTTATAGCACGCTAGGAAACTTAACACAGTCCCTAAACCATAATGCACTATTTAAGTGATGGTTGCACGTATGAAAGGTGCCGCACTTGCTGGCTCCCATCAGGGATGTAATTTTACTCAGGTCAGAACAGCTGTCCTTAGGCCACCTTCCCATTCTGCTAACTTCCTTTTCACAATTTGTTTTCCTTTTGCTCTAAGGAAACTGGAGGCCTAGATGGAAATTCGGATAGCTTAGCCCATGGTCAACCCCAATGGAATCAAGTTCAGAGCCCAGTTTCCAAGGGACTCAGACATCCAAGGAAGATGGCATTTATGACTGGCTGTGAGGCAGGAGAAAGGGCACAATCAGAACCATATGCTTTAGCAGAGCTGGCTACAAGGCAGGGACCCAACAGCTGGCATCCAAGACTCCATTCCCAGCCTCTGCCTGGGTAGTTTGTGGCAGCCATGTTGAATAACATGAGGATTGTCCTTCTCTTTTTCCCAAAAGCCAGTACCACCCTCCAATTCAATCTCTGCTATGGCCAGCCCAGGGAACAGGAAAGGGAGGGGAGGGAAAGGCTGGACAAGGAGTAAAACAAGCACAAAGCCTGGCAACTCCATCCCTAGGAGAGACACACACGAGAGGAGACCCCAGCTTGGATGCCTGTTCTCCTCAGCTAGCTAAGATGAAGCTGACCTGGCATGACACCAGTGATGGGTAAAAGGCCATGCTGAGAGCTACACAATTCAGCTGGAAATAGAGTCTCAGGAACTGCGAGACAGATCCAGAGGTTGAACTGGTCACTGTTACTCAAGTGTTTTTTCCTCTAGTGTTTTCCTTCGGAGACACCATAATCTCCTCCCTCATTCACGAACTCCTCACTGTGCCTGTTGGGAGGACCTGCCGACAGGACAGGACAGGCTGTCCAGCTTATCATAGGCCCAGCTGCTGAGCGCATTTCCAAGCCTCATCAAAGGGTGGGTGGAGAGGACAGTGTGGGAGCCACTCTCCTACCAAAAAGGAATAACCTAAAGGGCACCAAGGAACAAGCTGCAGCTTTAGAAAAACAAAACAGATCAAAACAATCTCCTCCGTGCAGATATTGGATACTGGATACTCCTCAGTTTCCCAGCAACAGCTCCATTAAGTTGGCATTTATTGATTTAATGTTCAAGTGAGGTCAGTACTGTGTATTAAATCAAACTTTGCCTGTCTTTAGGCCTGACAGGTTTTGGCGACTGAGATCCTATAGGCAGCAAGTGGATCCAGGTCAGGCTTCTCCATTTGATGTGAGCCTCACCTAGGCAGTCTCTCCTGCCCACTCCTATCCCTTGCCACACCACGCCACACCCCGCCCATGCCTCAAGGCCCTGGCTAGCCCCCACTTTCCTCTTCTCTCACCTCAGAGCCCAGCCTGAGCCCTATTTTTTAAAATCTGGGTATTGGGTATAAGGAAGATTAAGGAGCTATGGGATAGGATCATACCACACCATGTTCTTCACCAGTCTGAGAAAGGTTGGTACTTCCAAGGCTACCAAAGATGGTCCTTTCATGGAGATTGAAATTGGAGGGGAGGAATGAAATTCTGGGTCTGAGATTTTTCGGGGGCGGGGATTGGAGGGAGCATTGGTTTCAGTTTTGGATATACCACTTAAGAGTATGTCAGATCTTGGGGCTGGGCGTGGTGGCTCACTCCTGTAATCCCAGCACTTTGGGAGGCTGAGGTGGGTGGATCACCTAAGGTCAGGAGTTCGAGACCAGCCTGGCCAACATGGTAAAACCCCATTTCTACTAAACAAGCAAAAAATCAGCCAGGCTGGTGGTATGCACCTGTAGTCCCAGCTACTCGTGAGGCTGAGGCAGGAGAATTGCTTGAACTGGGAGGCGGAGGTTGCAGTGAGCTGAGATCACACCACTGCACTCCAGCCTGGGCAACAGATAGAGACTCCGTCTCAAAAAAAAAAAAAAAGAGCGTCTCAGATCTTGCGGTGGAATTATGGTTAAGGACATCCCACTCCCACACCATATTACATGCCAGCATTGCTACAGGACATGGGGTAAAGAGACAAATACAACACAGTCCCTTCCAGGACCTTATAAATCAGTGGGGGAAAAACAAGAACAGGCAAACACAGCGGGATAAGTGCTCTGATGCTCTGAGGGAAATATGCCAAGGGAACCATGGGGATCAGCAAAGATATCACCTGGTCCAAACTGTCCGCCACATATTCTTAAATTCTCTGTAGCTCACGATATAGAATGGCTATGTAGGATTTCATCTTATACATGTCCTACAGTTTGACAAATTTCCTAGTATCGAATGGTTCGATTTTCCCTGTGACCATCCTTGTACTCAACTCTTTGTCCAAACATCTGATTATTTTGTTAGGATAAACTTCTAGCAAGGGAATGATACCCATCAAAGGCTATGAAGATTTTTAGAATTTCAGATAAAAATTCCCTATTCCCTTTTGCAGTGAAGACTTTAACAGGGAAGTGGCCTGGTAAGATTTGTTTTACTAAGATAGATCTGGAAAGCAGAGAGGAAAATGAATCAGGGAGAGCAACACTAGAGTCAGAGAAACCAATTAGGAGAATGTGGATGCCAAATTAATGAAGTGGATAAACAAGTGTCCATGGGTGTGGAGAAAAGGGATAAAGATGAGAACTACTAAAGAGGTGGAGTTAATATGACTGGAGACTGACTAAAAGGGTATAGGAGCCAGGCATGGTGGCCGACATCTGTAAACCCAGCATTTTGTGAAGCTAAAGTGAGAAGATTGCTTGGGGCCAGGAGTTTAAGACCAACCTAAGCAATACAGTGAGAGCCCATCTCTAAAACAATTTAAAAATTAGCCAGGCATGGTGGCACGTGCCTATAGTGCCAGCTACTCAGGGGGCTGAGGCAGGGGAACTGCTTGAGCCCTGGAGGTTGAGGTTGCAAGGAGCCATGATTATATCACTGCACTCCAGCTTGGGCAACCAAGCAAGACCCTGTCTCTGAAAAAAATGTTGGGAGGGGGGCAAGGTGTAGAATATGGGAAATAAAGGAGGGAAGAGCAAAAGAGGATTCCATTATCTCACCTTGCATTTTCTATATAAATAAATAAATAGTCCAAGTTTTCTGGATTGAGCTATCATCCACCAAGAAAACAAATGTAGACTGAGGAGCAGCTCTGGAAGCAAGATAAAATGAGCTCTGCTTTGGACATTTAGGCTTCCCATTCCTGTGGGTCTCCTAGGGGAGAAAGCTGGGCTGTAATTCTGAAATTAAATTCTTTATTCTAATGATCCGAATGCATCTGTCTCATCAGTGAAAGACCTCTGGTGACAGATGCATTTGGATCATCAGAATAAGGAAGATAGTTTGTACCAGATAGGTAATTTATACAAATTGGAAAGAATCACATTTACCTAAAAATGGTGGCTCTCAAAATTTTTACCTACCTCAGCCCAGCTGAATATCAAAACATGTTTCTTCAGTGGGGGTGTATACCACAAACACCCTAGAGAAAGTATATCAGAATTGAGGATGGGGCAGGATGGAGTTTATAGTTTCTGGGATCAGAAGGAGAGAATAAATGACCCTGATGCTTTTACTCAGAAAGGCATGCTCTCCCCTCCCTCCTCTCCCTTGAGAATCACTGCTTTAAAGACACAGAGATGAGAAAGAGCAGATAGCCTATCTGCCCACTACTCAGTAGGCAATGAATGAATTTGCAAGTGTTAACTTGGTAGTTCAACTTCACGGTTTGGGCTGCAAAGACTGGCCCTTCCTCCAGGAGCACCCTGGACCCAAGGCTTCAACACCGCAGCCCACATTAGCAAGAATTCCAGACTATCCACAACATCATGTGTGTATACATTCCTGCCAGCGCCTCCCCCACCACGGAGGCATTTGCTCAGCATGGCCACCACTGGTTACCATGCTGGGAAGAGCCAGTCTACTGGGAAGTGAGCATGCCCAGGTCACATGGGACTCTTTAAGGGAGGGTATACCGCAGCCCCCTACCCTACCTCCCCATCCATATTGCCTCTTTGGGAAGGACTTTCATTTGCTGAGTTGTTTGTCTTTCTTTCATGGTATTATTGTCTTGGATATTTGGTGATTCTTGATTGGTGCTCTTCTGAGTAAGTCTTGGGCTTAGTTTCTTGACATAGGAGCAGCCTGGCTTATGGTTTCAAATCTGATTTACTTTCGGTTTCCCATCTGCATCGTTCTCTTAGGAATGCTTAGCTATTTCTGGTCCAGCAAGACAGTTTCCTGTTGTGTTTTCATGTTTGCAGTTCATTAATTGATTTACAAAATATATTTGCTATCATCTCTATCAATTTAATGCAGAAGAGAAAAAAAGTTATCATGTTCTCAGTCCTGTATTTTGAAACCAGGCTGGGACAGAGCATTAAAGGGGGGCAAGGAGGGAACTGGAGTGCCAAAGTGAGGGAGTAAGAGAAATGCAATCAAATGTCCCCCAAGGGGACACAGAGAATACTCCTGGCCAGCTGTGCTGCCCCCAGCTTGCCTCCATGCTCCTGTGCCCCACTCCTGGCCCTCAGGACATCTCCTTCCACTGCCCATCCCTCGAAGGTTTAGAGTTCCATCTTATTGCAGGTACATCTCATTTTCAGGTTTCTAAAAGTGTTTGCTTATGTGGATAAGGGGAAATAGGAAAGAAAAGATGAGTGTGTTTATCCCCCTTCACCATCTCTTTCTTTCTTGTAGACTTTATAGGAAAAAACTCTGTGGCCCAGAACTATCAGGGTCCTTAGATTTACTAATGATTAAAAAGACACATCCACGGCCACTACCAGTCCAGCCACTGGAGAATTCACTTAGTGTAAGAGAAGAAGGGATGAAGTCAGGGTGGGAATGGATCCAGGCCCCTTCTGGGAAGCAATCAGCGGAGGGAGAGTGGAGCAAGAAGGTGAGTTCCAAGCACAGTTGGAGCCACAGCTATTCTCAGGTCAGTAGTGAAAAGGGTGTCTCATGCAAGGAAACATCTTCCTCAAAGTAACCACCTGGAAAAGTGAAATATTTTATTTTATTTTATTGTTTTGAGACAGAGTCTCACTCCATCACCCAGGCTAGAGTGCAGTGGCACAATCTCAACTCATTGCAACCTCCGCCTCCTGGATTGAAGTGATTCTCCTGCCTCAGCCTAGCCGCCCAAGTAGGTGGGATTACAGGTGCCCACCACCACGCCCGGCTAATTTTTGTATTTTTAGTAGAGACAGAGCTTCACCATGTTGTCCAGGCTGGTCTCAAAGTCCTGATCTCAAGTGATCCACCCGCCTCGGCCTCCCAAAGTACTTAGATTACAGGTGTGAGCCACTGCACCCCACCAAAATCCTCATTTTAACAAAGGAGGCCTTTTTAATAAAAGTTTAGGAAACCCTCCGTTGACTTTAGGATGTAACTTTAAATTCTTCTGCAGGTCCTCAAAATGGCAAATCTTTATCATTTCAGGAGAGATTTGATGATTGAAATAAGTCTAAGGTCATTTGGAGTGAAGCCTAGACAATAAGCTGGTCTTTTCCCTTTTAGGTCAAAATCTAGGTGTGTTACTTTGAGAAGGTGTAGATGAAAAAAAAATCTATGTGTGGTCAGTTGAGTGATTGTTTTTCTCCTAGGCCTTGTAAGATTGCACACAAGGGAAGTGGCCAAGCCAGTAACCATTATGCCCACCAGTCAATCATCTTGATGGTGTTAGGTCCAGTGTAGCAAGTGACATTTCCTACTAGGGTCAGTGCTACTGAAAGAAAAGGTCCTCATCCTTTGATGACCTTAACTTTTGGCTGGGCACAGTGACTCACACCTGTAATCCCAGTACTTTGGGAGGCTGAGTCAGGAGGATCACTTGAGCCCAGGAGTTCAAGATCAGCCTAGGCAATATAGGGAGACCCTGTCTCTAAAAAAAGTAATTTAAAAAAAATTAGTCAGGGTTTCAGTGAGCTTAGATCATGCCACTGCATTCCAGCTTGGGTGACAGAGTGAGACTCTGTCTCAAAAAAAAAAAAAAAATTAGCCAAGTGTAGTGGCTCATGCCTGTGGTCCCAGCTACTCAGGAGGCTGAGGTAGGAGGATCACTTAAGCCCAAGAGGTTGAGGCTGCAGTCGGCTGAGATCACACCACTACACTCCAGCCTGGGTGACAGAGTGAGACACTGTCTCAAAAAAATAAAAATAAAGACCTTAACTTTTCTGGGTCCGTGGTAGCCTTATGTCGGGTATGGATTCTTCTAATGACCCTGCCCCTGAGCTCCTCATCAGCCATACCTATTTCAAACTCTGTGTTCAGGTACAAGTGTGATTCTTCCAGTTATCCCACTGTGGCTGAGCACCTGCCTCTAAATAATTCCAACAACAGAGAATAGATAAAGCAAAAAGTGAAAGTATCCTTCCCAATCTCACAGGCCTAGGCTATTTCTATTAATGACTCAGTGGGTATCTTTCTAGAGGATCACCCTTTGGGGACTCTTAATAACATTCTTTTACCTAAATCAATGCACATATTCTGAATACTAGACACAATCCACAGCAGCACCCCCGCTGATGCATCCACTGCAGAGCCTAAAAAGGGGTATGATTACCTTGGAAGGTTTTTGCCTGTTTAGGCTGCTATAACCAAAGACCATAGACTGGATGGTTTCTAAACAACAGAAACTTATTTCTCACAGTTCTAGATGATGGGAAGTTCAAGATCAAGGTGCCAGCAGATTTAGTATCTAGTGACGACTCATTTCCTGGTTTGCAGACAGTGCCTTCTTGCTGTGTCCTCAAGGTGGGAAAGAAAGTGGGGAAGTGTTTCTTATAAGGACACTAATCTCATTCATAAAGATTCTGCTCTTCATTAATCACCTCCCAAAAGCCCCACCTCTTAATTCCATCACCTTGGGGGTTAGAATTTCACCATACAAATTGAGGAGGATACAAATATTCAGACCATAGCACTGGCCAAAATGGACCAATTCTAGAACCTGGAGATCTTTTGGTGCTATAATCTACACCAATCTTCGGTCCTAACAGAACCTGGCTGGGTCATGGGACAAGCAAGGCGGTGCTGCTGGGCTGGCCTAAGTGGCAGGGTCAGCAGTCCTTCCTGATTTCAGTAAACAATGGTCTGGGAACAGGATCTGGTCTGAACTCCTTATCCTGGCTGTGTGACATGGACCATGTCCCTCTGCTCTGCAGCTTCCTCACCTGGTGGAGACAGAGTTGGAATAAAGGGGATCTAGCTGAGAAGATGCCCTGGGTACCAAACTATAATGCAGTGGAATTGATAAAATTTTATTGACTGGAATTCTGCTGAAGCAGTGTCCAGAATGTTGTTTAAAGTGATATTTTGATAAGCTGCCAGGTATTTGGGGCTAGAGGTGCATTTCTACAGTACAAATTCATTGCCTTGGCCTGCTCAGCATCCGTTTCTTTGTCTTTTGGCGCTGGAAGCCATATTTTTGGGGGGGATTGCCTGTCCTATTCTTAGTCCATGTGGTACGGGAGGTCCAAGTGTGCTGGGCTCTTGGAGCTGGCATGCACCCAGATGTGGCCAATCTGACCAACCATTACTGGTTATGGTGATTGATTCAGAGCTGGGCAAATAACTAAGTCAATCCCATGATATTCAACCCTTGGGGACATTTTTGGGAACTGTCAGAAAGATTCTTTTGATTGGGGCTGCTGAGAGATAGGACACAAGCCAAGAACTTCTGATGACTTCTTGCTTCCATCAGTGGGGTAACCTTACTAGAGGACAGAGCAAAAGGGATGAGGCTTGGTGACATCATTCAAGCCCCTGGATCCAGTGTATGCCTGAAGTGAGGTCCATCCCTGGTCTTTTCCTTTAATGAGTCAATACATTTGCTTAAGCCTGTATGAGTTGTTTTTAGTCACTTACACTCAAGAAAAAAAAATCCTAGTATGATTTCCAAGGGGAATGCTTGAGTAACAAAAGATAACCAATTCTGAAGAAACATGAAAAATTGTGTGCTGCCTCCACACCTTCCTTTTCTACCCTTCTTTCACGAGGTGTTCATCCTCTCATCTCTAAATAGATATTGAGCAAACATTTAAATCATGCCTATTTGAAAGAGCACTAAGGTATAACCTACTAAAGACAGTATATGTCATGGATCAGAGCTATTGGAACCCTAAGTTTTGTGTTCTTGCTGCAATTTCTTCACCAATTGTGTGATCTTAAATAAGTCTGATAGTTTCTCTAAGCCTAAACTCAGAAGTGTCTGTGAGGATGAAATAGAACAATGTTCAGAGAAGTGTTCTGAAATCCTTAAAGCAGTGGCAATTGTGAGTCAAGAAAAATAGGAGCTCTTGCCACACTGGAAGTCAGCTGCTTTGTAGAAGAAACAGCCTAAGGGAAGGCAGCAGCACTTTATATCAAAGCAGGGAGGCTCAGCTTGGACATTTTGGTATCAGGAGATCAGTGATGCTAAATGGAACGTCAGCTCTTTGAGTGACCAATGAGCTGTTCTCCAATCTTACCCCTTTTTCTCTCTTCTAACCCTCCCCTCCAATGCAGACAGACATTCGAGGTTTGTGGCAAGAAGTTCAAACTTTCCAGAACCTTTCAGAATAATTACATAACCAAGATAGGTAACCAACAAGAGATGACTACTGGTGGGGGTTGAGGGCAAGCAATTTTACAGTATAACTCTAATTACAGCCTTTTCAAGAAAGCACAAGGACCTCTTTTAAGTATCTAAAACTTTCATAGACCTGTATCTATATCACAATAGAATCTGTTGATTGAGAAAATATGGGCCAGGCATGTTGGCTCATTCCTGTAATCCTAGCGCCTTGGGAAGCAGAAGAAGGACTCTGAGGTGTGGCATTCGAGATCAGCCTAGGAAGCAGAGTGAGACCCCATCTCTACAAAAAATCAGAAAAGTATCCAGGTGTGGTGGCACATGCCTATAGTCCTAGCTACTCAGGAGGCTGAGGCAGGAGGATCACCTGAGCCCAGGAATTCAAGTCTGCAGTGAACAGAGATCATGCCACTGCACTCCAGCCTGGGCAACAGAGAGTGACCCTGTCTCAAACAAACAAAAAGTACACAATGAAGTAAGCATGAATTTAGTAATGCTTTAAAATGCATTTGTATATTATTCATAATAACCGTGGTTCTTAACATTTGGGAAGACAGTCTCACAAGGTGTACAAAGCATATTATATGTTAAGCATTCCAACAGTCCTCATGGGGCATGCAGATTCCCAGCAAACAGATCAGACAAGTAGGACAGTCCCTGAGGGTCTGGAGCAGCTAACCCACTCCTGTTCTCTCTGCAGGACCCCTTACTTTGCCAAAGCTGTTTTCTTAGCATTGTTAAAAAGGTACTCAGAACACACTGCCTCCACCTGAGGTTGTTTTCCACTTCCTTTCTCGCTCTTCTTCTCAAGTGGCTGCCTGAGTGGGTCAAGGTCTCTTTCACTTTCTGCACTCTCAAAGAAAAAACCCAGGACTACAAATAGAACTCACTCAGATTGTCAAGAGCTGCAAAACTTTATCCTGGGCACACAGGGTCAACAGATTTTAAAAGCACTGCCATTAACTCTACATCTTGAAGAAGATACTCAGAGAGTATTAGCCAAGCTCTTTTCCCGAGAGTCCATTAAAAGAGAAGCAGGTGAAGCAGGGACTTGTTTTAGGTACAAGAGTATCTTTTCAAAAACCAGCTTAAAAAGCTCAAGCTCTCTCCACCTTCCCAGCTAGCAGGTCCATTGTTTCAAGGACCATGTCTTCACATCTCAGTGACAGCAGGTGGTGTCCTAGTCTGAAATCTCTAAAAATCTAAGTGTTTCAAGGTTTGGGCTTGGCCTAAGAGTAACCACAGGACTTCAAGAAACTTTTCATATCTCCTTGGTTCCTCCTCTCCAAGGATTTCTCCCTGACCTCTTCCAACTTCTTGCTAAGAACCTAAAGTGAGCTTTCCTGCCATATTGAGCCTCTGAGCTAAGAGGAAAAAAAGAATAGTCTGTGTAACTCTCAAGAAAATGGGGACATTGTAATAATCATATAAACACTACAAAATCCAACCCTATCCACATAGCTGGCCCCTCTAATTTCTAGAAGCCCAGACAATAAGGGAAGATGGCACAGAGTCAGTTGGCCTGATGGCCACTGATCCGAAGCTCATGTGTGGGGGTATTCAATGCCATAGGGCTGGGGCCAGGGTTAGACATGAGCCTGGATTTCCCACCTAGATTCCCTACAACTATTTGGCTTCTCACAAATACCCCAATCAAGAATGCAAGAGCTGGCCAGGTGCGGTAGTTTACGCCTGTAATTTCAGCACTTTGGGAGGTCAAGACAGGAAGATCACTTGAGCTCAGGCATTTGAGGCCAGCATGAGCAACAGAGCAAGATCTCATCTCTACAAATAATTTTAAAGAATTAGGCCGGGTGCGGTGGCTCAAGCCTGTAATCCCAGCACTTTGGGAGGCCGAGGCGGGTGAATCACAAGGTCAAGAGATCAAGACCATCCTGGTCAACATGGTGAAACCCCGTCTCTACTAAAAATACAAAACATTAGCTGGGCATGGTGGCACGTGCCTGTAATCCCAGCTACTCAGGAGGCTGAGGCAGAAGAATTGCCTGAACCCAGGAGGCGGAGGTTGCGGTGAGCTGAGATTGTGCCATTGCACTCCAGCCTGGGTAGCATGAGTGAAACTCCGTCTCAAAACAAAACAAAACAAAACAAAACAAAACAAAACAAACAAAGAATTAGCCAGATGTGGTAGTGCACACATGGGGTCCCAGCTACTTGGGAAGCTGAGGTGGGAGGATCGCTTAAGCCTGGGAGAGGTCGAGACTACAGTGAGCTGTGGTCGCTCCACGGTACTCCAGCCTGACACAGAAGACCACATCTTGAAAAAGAAAAACAACAAAGAATCTAACAAGAGCTTTGTTTGCTGTATTTCTCAATAAATCCTATAAGACCAGGAACACCCAAAGTAAGATCTGCAGAATAAGAGCACTACATAATGCGAATAGTCTCTTTCTCTCTTTTTTTTCCAGGGTAGGGAGAGTTCCATGGTTAGGTGAGTTTGAACAGTGCTAGGTAAAAGCGAGTTTCACTTGCAAGACTTCCTGCAGTGTTTGCTGTTAATGTACACTGTGATGGAGACTGCTGCATTTTCTAAGCACCCCATGATGCTAGTGTATCATGGAATGTCCTCTGGAAGCACTACATTGAACCTAAAGAGACCCAAATTTGGAGGCTGAGCATAGTGCTCTGACCCAGAATCCTGGGTCAGCCATGGAAAATGGGTAATGTCCAGGGGCCTAAGCCACTTGTCCAGCATTGTAGCAGGACTCCTGAGGCATCTTTTGTGGCCTCTTCTGAGGCTTCTCCCACAGGTAAGTTGTGTATATAGTTTTTTTTTTGTTGTTGTTGATTTTTGAGGGTGCAGAGGAGCAAGGCAAAGAGGATTCCAAATTTTATTTTTTTTTTGAGGTGGAGTCTCACTGTCGCCCAGGCTGGAGTGCAGTGGCACAATCTCAACTCACTGTAACCTCCACCTCCCAGGTTCAAGTGATTCTCCTGCTTCAGCCTCCCGAGTAGCGGATTATAGGCACCTACCACCATGCCCAGCTAATTTTTGTATTTTTAGTAGAGATAGGGTTTCACCATGTTAGCCAGGTTGGTCTTGAACTCCTGACCTCAAGTGATCTGCCTGCCTTGGCCTCCCAAAGTGCTGGGATTACAGGGGTGAGCCATTGCACCCAGCCAGAATTCCTAATCTTTATTTGCCTTGAGGTTGATGGAAAATTACTAGAGTTCTACCTGAGATTCTTAATATAAACTAACATGTGTGTGTGCACGTGCGTATACACACAAATATGTGTACATATAACTATAAAAAAGTGTGAATTATTTGAAAATGAGAAGCACCTCTACACTCCCACCCACTGGAGAAATCACAGGTTTGACATGTCTTCATTGGTCTTCCATAGGTAGCTCTTGACATTGTTGCCATCAATTCAATTCATGGTCTTGGCAATAGGCAAAAAATCTGGTCTTCCTCCCCAACTCCTAAATCTGTTTTCCAGAAGTTAGAAAAGGCAGAACCATGGCCGGGTGCAGTGGCTCATACCTGTAATCCCAGCACTTTGGGAGGCCAACACAGGCAGATCACCTAAGGTCAGGAGTTTAAGACCCGCCTGGCCAACATGGTGAAACCCCATTTCTACTAAAAACACAAAAATTAGCTGGGCGTGGTAGCAGGTGCCTGTAATCCCAGCTACTCAGGAGGCTGAGGCAGGAGAATCGCTTGAAACTGGGAGGTAGAGGTTGCATGCAGTGAGCTGAGATCACGCCTCTGCACTCCACCTGGATGACAAGAGTGAAACCCTGGCTCAGATAATTTTTGTGTTTTAAAAAAAAATGGAAAAGAAAAGAGAAAGGAAAGGGAAAAAGAAAAGGCAGGATCACGACAGAGAGCAAGAGCATCAACTGACATTTTTCTTTACGCTGCACCTGGACCCCTCCTCTTGGCCCACAACACCCGTGCAGCTCCCACACCTGGAATTAATTGGTCAGTGCCACTTCTCCTCCCTCTGGGTTATCATCCAGAGTATTGCTCCCCCTTCTAGCCCAAGAATGTCACTGGCTAATATGACAAACCTCTTCCAAGTATCCATGATAACTTTGGCCTTCTGAGTCCAATGATTTTGCCTTTGTTGGGCATCATTTGTTAAGGTGAATTCATCCTTGTCCACTCAGTTCTATACCATAATGCTGGAAGATTCTGGAGGGTGAAAGATGGTGGTGGGCAAGAGATATTGTGGGGCATCTTTCTGAGAATATTCAAGGAATTAGGCAGTGTAGTCTACAGTGGACGACTGCTGCTTCTGCCTATCCAGTATCTACTGTGTCTTTTGTAAAAGCATTCAAACTTCCCTTTGGGAATCACCTCTTCCTTTCCTCTTAGTCCATATTATTTGGGTGAGGCTGATATCATTACCACTCCAGGGATGAGAACAGAACCCAGATCTGGTCAATCAAGGTGCTCTGTGTTCAGCAGAGGGAGACACAATTCTGATAGCTTTTTTAAGTTTTTTTTTTTTTAAGTATTGAATAGAAACACTACCTAATAAATCCCATGGTGGGTACAAGGTAGATATTTCCCATTTTCAGATGATGGAAGTAAGGGGTGGAAGGATGGAGGCGCAGTCCAATGCTACTGACACAGCTAGGATTCAGCATTGGGTAGAGAATCTCTATCCAGTACTTAAGGATTGTGAAGAGAACAGCGTATGAAAACAATGCCTGCTGGAGAAGGAAGACAACACAAAAGAAAGCAGACAGGGGACAGGTGAATTCTTGAACTCCCGGCCTCAAGTGATCCTCCTGCCTTGGCCTGACAGTTAAATTCTGATGACATTGTTTTAATACCTGGATCCAGCTTTACCTGAATCTAAATGCACTACTAAACTTCTTAGTTTAAAAAGCCTATAAATTCTGCTGTTTGAGTCAATTTCTTATTTGCAACTACATTCTACCCAATTCAAAGACTTAGCACTCACCCAAGTTAAACTGACTTCCACATTCCTGTCATATCTCTGGACTCATGAAACCTAGTCATTCACTCTACCATCAGTCAAGGAGGAAACTCATAGTTTTTTCATGCCTAGTATTGCCATGGCCTGTATAGTATGCATGCTTAGGCTTCACAGCCTTTTGTAGTAGGTTTTGTTCATATCCTGATGAGGAAACAGGGGTTCAAAGAGCTGAATGATTTGCTCAAAGGCGTGTCTTAGGCAGAAGACCCAAGACCAGAGCCTTAGGCTTGTTTGACTTTTTCTATCACATGATGTTCCATGCAGCCTCAGGCTGACTGCAAGAAACATCAGCTGACACATACAATTCCAGAATTGGCAACTAGAGGTTACAATTCTTTTTCTTTCTTGGTGGGAGAGAAAAGGATGGAGTTCCTTATGACTCAGTTTGGTTTGATGTGCACAGTGGCTTCAGGACCTGCCAGGTCAGCCAGGCTTCGTCCTCTGTGCTGACTAGAAGGATCCTGGCACTCCGCGTTGGAACACAGTGAACTCAGAAATGCCCGTAGGCCCTCACTTTAATTCTTGTAACATGTGTCATCGGACAGTTTGACCTCAACCCGCATGCAGGTGTCATAGCTTGTCTCTGGTCTTCTAGCTGAGTACATCTAAGTACTAGATCTTAAAGATAAATGCTGTGACTCATTCTGATATTAACCTGTTTTGTAGAAGTCTGCTTTGAATCTTTACCAAGGATCAAACAACTAAAAAGAATCCCAATCACAAATGTTTAATAAATCTTCTCAATCCCAGGGTAGGCACCAGGTAATTTCCCATTTTCAGATGAGAGAACTAAGGGACAGAAGGATGGAGGGCCAACACAATGCTACTGACACACCTGGCATTCAAACATAGGTCTAATTCCTAAGCCTGTGTATTTCCACAATGCATTTCCACGACGCACGACTGAAATTCAAAAGGCCAGCCAGCTTTATGTATTTAAAAAAGAAACCAAAAACCTTTCTCATAAATAATGAAATTAATTTTCAACAGAGACTTAAAAAAAACTTTAAGATAATGGCCACACCAAATCTTAAAAGTTGACCCCTACCACCACAGGTGAACAGAGAGGAGAATTAAGCAATGACAGGGTGTGGTGAGCGCTAAGAAGCAGGAGAGGCATCTATGAGAACATGTAGCAAGGGGTGTATTGTGGGGATAAAGGGTTTCCTCAGGAACAGGTGAGACTTTAAGACTGAGGAGGCAGCTCCACGGGAGGAGGCGCAGGCTTAGATGGTTTTACTTTCTAGGTGTCTTATGAGTGTTATCAAACCACACATATTAAAATGTAGCTCAGCCAGGAGTGGTATCTCATGCCTGTAATCCTAACACTGGGCAGCTGAGGTGGGCAGATTACTTGAGCCCAGGAATTTGAGACTAGCCTGGGCAACACAACCAAATCCTCTCTTTTTAAAAAAAATTAAGATAAGAAAGAACAAACACGTAGCCCTATCTCAAATCTCTGAAAGGCTATTTATAATTTTGCCTTTTAAATGGCTTGGTGATCAGCAACTCATTTAACGTGCTTACCTATGACTCCTTGAAAATCACTGTGTGCACTGAGAAATTCTTGTGACGTGATCACTTTGGCAGAACATATACTAAAACTAGAAACTCCTGTGAAAAAAGAAACTCTCACCTATATTGTTCTCTATCTTAACAAGTAAGTTGAAGAAAATTAAGCTGTACAGTGTTTCATTTAGTAGATATTTAATTATTCTTGCTTTATTCTTTGCATAATTTGCAGCCAGGATTATTTTTCCTGGTTTCTTGCAAGCATTTCGTAGGTCCTTCAAAGCTTATAGATCTTAGGCACGACGCCTTTCATTGTCTAATGGATAAAATAGCAGGGTGGTCAAAACAGAGCTTAGAACCAAGAGGAGCACATGTGGGAGGGTCCAGGAACCAAGTGCATTCAGCACCTAAAACAGCCTGAGGTTGGGTTGCCATAACTGAAGCCAGGTCCTGTTTCAAACACTAACATGCTTCCTTGAAGATTACAAAGAACCTTGGGATGGCTCACCATCCCCAGATGTAGCAGGAAACAGCAACTGCCCTTACCTTTGCAACATCATTTCTCCCACGATGGAGATCAGTTGCCCAGATGGGCCCCAGGGAATCCAGCAGCAACCCCACCACTCTATGGCAGCCAATTCTATAAGGCACAGTCTCTTATCCAGGCTGGGTCATTATCTGTTGTCTTTAAGTGGCCCTCTGATTTCTTTATCAGTTGAAATATGTAATGTCCCAAATTATAGCAGAAATAAATCAACAAATTAAGCAATCTGAGGATTTTGCACAGAAGGCTCTTCGGAGGGCTGGGAATGGGGAGCAAACAGGAATAAAGATTGTCCCTAGCCCTCAGAGACACTTGAATATCCAAAATATCTAGGATGTTTTAAAATAGGTGCTGACCCCAAGGCCTGTGCTCAGGGCTGGGGGTTGGACTACCTGACAGGTACAGGCCAAATGTGACCAGGAAGGAGGGAAGCCCCACCAACCCCTGACCACGGGACAGCTTTTACTTGCTGGCGTAAAGGAGCTCAGCTTTCATTAGATGCCAAACATTGATAAAGTGTTCCACTCAAATGACCTCTTAGATGTGGCCAAGAAAAGTACAAAAAGACCCAACTTGCCTATTGACAATCCCATTAACTTTTAGTCACTTCTAGAGAACAGGCCAGCACCATCTGAACATGGAAACCCAAGTGCGAGCTACTTCTTGTCCACTCTGGAGCCAGGTGAGGGACAATGGAGAGCCTGGGTGGGCACGGGCCCCGCAGTGCTGCATTCCCACTCATCACAGACTAAAACTGCCATCTGTACACCCCATGTCTATGACACTACCAACTGGGAAGGTCAACAGAACCCCACATTTGAATCCTCACACCCTGGAACAAAGGTCCAGTAAATCCACTTCCTCAGCTCACTCTGATCCCATCCCCCAGTTGAACTCCACGCTCACCTCTCAGGCACTTCCAAAACTTTGGAAATTGTTTCCCTGGTGCTTCAGTTTCCCCATCTACCTTTGAGTTCTTCAATTGCTCCCAGCCTCCTGTACTCCATCCTGCCTACTTCCTTTGCCTCCCTCTAGCACCTTTAACTCCTCTACTTAGTGGCCATAAAACTAAGTGCCAGCATTGGTCTCAGCAAGCAGCCTCCCAACACAAAGACCTAGCAGGAAATGGCCACATCATGGTCTTCTGCAGTTTGGTGTGAGGACAGGCACCATGGTACAACTTGAATTTTTGTCTTTGTAATTTGGTTCTGTGATTGGCTATCCTTTATCACTTTTTTGGAAATGATTTTTTAAACTAAAATGCTCTCCAAAGGGAGAGCATCAGGATAAATAGCTAATGCACCCTGGGCTTAATACTTAGATGATGGCTTGATAGGTGCAGCAAACTATCATGGCACATGTTTACCTGTGTAACAACCCTGCACATCCCACACATCTATCCCGGAGCTTAAAATTAAATGGGGGCGGGGGGGTGGAACTCCAGCCTGGGCAACAAAGTGAGACCCCATCTCTAAAAAAGAATTTTTGTTTTTCAATTAGCTGAGTACAGTGGCTTATGCCTATAGTCCCAACTACTTGGGAAGCTGAGGCAAGAGGATCATTTGATCACAGGAGTTTGAGGCTACAGTGAGCTAGGATTGCACCACTGTACTCTAGCCTGGGTAAGATCCTGACTCAAAAAATAATTTAAAAAATTTTAAAAAGAACAAAACCCATGAGGCTTAGCTGCCCAGTGAGGGCAATGTGGAATTCAGCAGGTCCTCCTGTTGCTCTTTCTCAATCAACATGTCGTGTTGCAATACACTGGCTTCCTCCCACCCCTTAGCAACTATTTTGACCAGTATGGTAAAATCATCACGATAGAGGCTGGCTGGAGTGTGCATGGAATGTAGTTAAAGGTGTTGAAAGGCAGAAGCAGGGCCTTATAGATGACAGGAAGGCAAAGCATGATTCTGTCATTGACCCACCAAAAGTTCACAGGTTTATCCGCCTAAAAAACTCACAGTCCCATTGAACAACTGCTGCCGTTAACTCAGAATGGTCTATCACTATCAGCAGAAAGGAACAGACAGACCACGACAGAATAACGAGCCCCAAAATGTTGGAATCTCTCTCTTCAAACTACTACAGCGAGTAACTGGACTGACCAGGAGCTAAGCTAGGAAAAAGGCAGAGACTGCAAGATTTGAATAGTCTCTAAGACATCCCAGCAAATAGCAAAGGATGACTTCCGCCCCAAGGAATGTTACATTGCTCCTCTTGGGAATTTTGAAGGGACTGAGAGTCAGCTGTTAAATAAATATTAAATTTGTCCTCTTTTTGGCAATACCATCACCACTACTGATAGATGTTCCAACTCCAGAAGCAGCTTTGCCAGATGCAGGGCTGGAACCCCACCAGACGCTTCCAGGTTTGCAGCGGACAATAGCACATATCCCTTCTATCGCTTGCAGTATTCTGCCTGGCCTTTGTGCCATCCTATATTGACCAACAGCACAATTTCCAGAGCTTGTACAAGGAACAGAAGGTATCTGATATGTCCAAAAGCAGTGTGGCTTGTTAGTTCTGGATTTGAGATCTATATGGGCAGATCTGAGTTCGAACGTCAGCGGCACTGAGTAAGACTGCAGTATGTGTGGCAGGCAAAATTCTGAGATGGTAATCCTCAATTCCCAGCCCCTGCTTATTTAAACACAAATCTAGTATTGCTGTTATCAGCTGATCTTAACATAGGGAGATTATCCAGGTAGGACTACTGTACTATGAGTCATTTATAAGCAATGTTTTCTCCAGCTGATATCAAAAAAGGAGGCTGAATCCAGAGCACCAGGATTCCATGCACCATTGCCAGCTTGAAGGTAGAGGAGACCAAATGAATAGAAATACGGGTCATGTCTGTCTATACGCTGAGAGTTGTCTATAGTTCACAGCCAGCCAAAAAAAAAAAAAAAAAAAGGGAAGAAAACAGGTGACTTCAGTCCTATAACTCTGAATTCTGCCAACAATCAGAATGAGCTGGAAACACATTCTTTCTCAGAGCCTTCAGATGAGAGCTGAGCCCAGCCCAGGTGACACCCTGATATCAGCCTTGTGAGACTCTAAGAGAGAATTCAACCAGGCTGCCTGGATATCTGACCTACAGACCTGTGAAATGATAAAGAGGTATTGTTTTAAGCTACTAAGTTTGTGAGCATTTGTTATATACCAAGGGCACATTACCAATACAGTACGTAAAGCTCTCAGTAGAATGTCATAGTTCTGAATGTCCTGGCCTTCCTCAAGGTTAGCTCTCTACCTCCACATCCTTCCACACCCCCAGCCATCAAAGCACAGCCTTTCTCTAGCCCCTTTTTACTTAAAAAGAAAAAAGTACCGAGAGGGAGCGATGAGACAAAGTTCACCCCCGGGGGAGGACACCATTTGGAATTCTAGTGGAAAGAGGGACATCTTTCCCCTTCTACCAACTCCAACCCTATGCACGTACCAAATGTAGACTCTGTTAGTTGGCAGGGGAAATCTGACATGGATTCTGAGTACTCTCCATATTCTTGCTGGGCAGGCTTTTACCTGGGTTCTTTCTCAAAACTGTGTCTGCAGGAAGCAGTCTTAAGGGATGAAGTAATGTCTGCGTGTGAAACAACAAGCTTGCCATAAAAGAGGTGGAGTCCCCAAACATACAAGTTCTTTGGCTATGAGGCAAACCTACTGCACGCACAGCATCTACCTGGGCCCCTCCGTGTCCAATGTGAGTCTTGGGGAACAGGGAAAATCAATATAAACAAGAAGCTCACACTGCTTGCTATTCTGAGTAATAAAGTTCTTTGTCTCTGACCCAGGATCCTCATGTCTTCTGCTAGCATCAACAAAACAGAAATAATCTAACTTATTAGCTTGCAAGGGTAAAATCCCAGACCCTGACTCTATTACACTTTTACAATTAGATCTTTAAATCAGGAGATCTGATGTCTTTACATTACACATTTCAAAGAAACAAAACACCCTTTATGAATTTTCTCATGGAGATAAAATTTACATCATGGAGCTATTGTGAGAATGAAATAAGAATGTATAGCACACCTGGGATATAAAAAACATCCCAATAACTTTACTTGGACCCCTGCAGCCACCCATCCCTCAGATATACATATAATGAACCAGATGAAGATCATTGTCGGTGTCCATGATAGCAAACCATTCAGAAGACAAAAGATAAATAGTTAACATACCAATTTCTGACATTTGCATAGCACTGCAGGACTCATGAATAGAGCCACCACTCACATTATCTCGTTTGATCCCTACAACAAAAACTGAGGCTCGAGGAGGTATAGGTCCTTGCAGAAAGAACAGTAACAGACTCCACAGGTTTGGAAAACGGCCATATGACAGAAGGCCAAGGAAGCCTATGATAGTAGGCTGAGGAAGCACAGCTGAACTGCAGCTGTGAGACTGTTCTAGCAGCATGACGGTGGCCAGAAGTCACAGGTAAGGCAAGGGAGCTCTTATGGTGACTGGGCCTCCTGAGCAATGGCAACGCCACTGGAGAAACAGCTGGAAACCATATGCTATAGAGAGGACTGTTATTTGTATGTCGATATTTCTTCAAGGAAAATTAAGCAAGTGGCTACGCTGTCCCGGATTAATCCATTTGGACTTGGTCCCATTGGTGTCTGTGGCAGCTTCTGCTTTGTCTGCAGGCACTGGGGCCTTATCTTGTGATGGTTATCACTTGAGGGTCTTGCTAAGGTTGGAGAAACCAATGCCAACACAGGTCATCAGCACTTTATCCCCACCCTTGAGTTCTTCACCACATGGCTTGGTTTCAATTTTAAACATAATCTGGAAAAAGCTCTTCAAATGTCGCAAAAATTCTATCCTAAAAAGGAAAATAAATAAATAAATAAATAAATAAATAAAAAGGAATTCATTAAAAAAAAAATTATCCTCCACCACCTAGAATCCAAGGTTTTAATTTCCCAGACTAAGAGAGCTGAAGTTAAGAAGTTCTCATCAAATTTGATTAAATAGTACTTCTTTTCAGCCAGCTAGTTTCTGAAGAAGATTTAGATGATTTGCAGAGATGCACACAATACAGCAAGACAAATTAAACTGGTGGGGGGAGGGGAAGGTTAGAAGTTAGTACATGACACGTAAGTCATTTAGTACAGACCTAGTAGAAAATGGATATAAAAATGGTAATGACTTTTTTTTTTTTTTTAAAAGAGATGGGGGTCTCACTATGTTGCCCATGCTGGCCTCAAAAGCCTGGGCCCAAGCAATCCTCCCACCTCAGCCTCCTGAGTGCCTGGGACTACAGATGTGACACCATACCTGGCTTAAGCAATGATTTTAGTGGCCTATACAAAGACAGAAACACCTGATTCATAGCACCATGACATACAAAACAAGCACAATGACTAATGATACCAAAATAGACATGTCTCTCCCTTCATTCTCCAATAATACCCTTCCATTTACTCAATGTTTATTGGGTGCCTACTGTATGCTAGACACTGCTCTTGGTACTGGGGATATTGCACTTAAATGAAAAAACAAAAATAAAAATCCTTCCCTCAAGAGGATTTCAATCTAGTGGTATGGATAGAGACAAGATAAATCAATTATTATTAATTATTAATAATTAAATCAATTAATTATTCCTGAAAAGTGCTATGTAATGTAAACAAAGCAAACAACACAGATGGGGAAAAACTGTGGGTATGACAATATTTGTACATATTTGGCAGAAGGCAATATTAAATAAGGTGGCCGAGGAAGTGTGCAGAGTAAACACAAGGACAGCAGCATCGCAGGGCTATGGCATCACTCCAAGAGTAGCTTGGGAAGAGCAATTCTGTGGATGAACTGCAGTACTGTACACAGGCTACTAATGGTCTTGCCTGGTGGACCTAGCATCACCCCAGCTAGCCTGACCATAAGACTCACCTGGACAGCATTAAACACACAGGTTCTTGAAGGTTCTGGTGAATTTGCAACTGATAGGAAGTGTCAAAATGGAAAAGCCCAGAATCACAGGCCACACACGAAGCTGATGCCTCCCTACCCTCCACTAGGCCTTGCACTTCCCCCGTTCACAGAGGCCATAAATCTATTGTTAACAAGAATCTCTGGCAATTCTCATTGGGCAAGGTTAGGGAACAATGGCTTAGTGAAGAATGATGGCTGGCACACCTATAGTGAAGTATTACAAAAACCCCCGCACTGTATTGTCTCCCAGTCAAACCAGCCATACTCCCCACTCTGGCTAGATGGTTTTCAACCTCGACTGCACATGGAATCATCTAAGGATCTTTAAAAACACTGATGCTAAACACATAGATCAATAGAAGAGAATTGAGAGTCAAGAAATGAACCCACACAGTTATGGTTAATTGATAAATCAATGAGGAAAGAATAATTATTTCAACAAATGATGCTGGAACAACTGGATATCCACAGGTCAAAGAATGAAGTTGGGCCCCTTCCTCTCATCACACACAAAAATTAACTCAAAAGAGATCAAAGATGTAGCTATAAGAGCTAAAACTATAAAGTTCACACATACACACACACAAAATACAGGAGTAATATTCATTACCTTGGGCTAGGCAACAGTTTCTTAACCATTTCTTAAATAAACACCAAAACGATGGCAATAAGAAATAAATAAATAAATTGGACTTCTGCAAAATTAAAATACTTTGTGCATCAAAGGACACTATCAAGAAAGTAAAAAGACAACCTACAGGATTGGAGAAAAGATCTGCAAGTCACATACAAAGGTCAGGTATCTCAACTACATAAAGAACTTCTACAACTCAATAACAAAAAAACAAATAACCTAATCAAACGATGGGAGAATACGGGCATGGTACCTCATACCTGTAATCCCAACACTTTGGGAGGTCAAGGCAGGCAAATTGCTTGCCTGGAGTTCAAGACCAGTCTGGTCAACATATTAAGACCCCCATCTCTACAAAAAACTTTTTCTTAATTAGCTAGGCATGATGGCATAAGCCTGTAGTCCTAGCTGCTCGAGCTATGATTACAGCACTGTACTTCCGCCTGGGCAACAGAGTGAGACTCACAAAAAAAGGAAAAAAAAAAAAAAAAAAAAAGATGGGAGAGCTAAATGGACATGTCTTTACAAATATCCAATAAGCACATAAAAAGATGGTAAACATCAATGGTTATTTGGGAAGTGAAAAATCAAAACCACTAAGAAATATCACTTCATACACAATAAGATGGCTATAATAAAAAAGACATACAATAACAAAAGTATGGGTGAGGAGGCAGAACAATCTGGCAGTTCCTCAAAATGTTACATAGAGAGTTACCATATGATGTGGCAATTCTACTCTTAAGAATGTGTGTATGTATGTGTGTATATATATATATTTATATATATACATATATATATACACACATACATACACACAAATATACCCACACAAAAACTTGCATGCAAATGTTCATAACAGCCTTATTAACACCAGTCAAAAAGTAGAAGCAACCCAAATGTCTATCAACTGATAAATGCATAAAATGTGGTATATCCATTCAACGGAAGATTTTTTTTTCTGCCATAAAAAAGGAATGAAGTACTGATACATGCTACATCAATGAACCCTGAAAACATTATGCTAAGTGAAAGAATCCAGTCACAAAGGACCACATAGTGTATGATTCTATCTACAGAATATGAAAAACCCACAACAGGCAACTCTATCATAGAGACAGAAAGGAGATTCGTGGTTGCCTGGAGCTGGGGAGAGTGGGAAGAATGGGAGAGACTGTGAGCCAGCACAGGATTTCTTTCTGGGGGTAATAAAAATGTTCTAAAATTAGATTGTGGCTGTGGTTACACATGTCTGTGAATATGCTAAAAAACCTTTAAACTGTGTACTTTAAATGGGCAAATTGTGTCATATGTGAATTGTATCTCAATAAAGCTTTTTAAAATAAATAAATAAATACATATTTGCCACGTTAAAAAAACAAAAAATTGATACTGGTTCTTACCCCTACTCATGTATAGCAAACTGCATATAAAGCCTGCCTTGATCAGTTTCCCTTCCACCCCCACGCCCCTGTAATAACAGCACTGATACATATAGTCAAGGGAAGGAAACAGCAATACGGAGAAAAGGGGGCCTGAACAATTCCTGACCCCATGGCTGAAGTGACCAGCACATCAGGAGCTAAGAGAAGAAACATTAACAACCCCAGAGTGTAGGAGTGCTTGTCAGTGCTGGATGCTAACAGAAAAATCTCCCAATTCCTTGCCTTCTCTTTCACCTAAGAATGCAACTTCATCTCCACCTTTAAAAGAACATCCCGGTTGTCAACTCTTCTATGAAGCCTTTCTGAGCCCATAAACCCCACCCCAAATAATCTTTCCCTCCCCTCCAGGTTTCCATAGCATTCTCTGCTCATAGTGTCTAATTAAATGCTTATGTGTAACTGTCCCCTTCTCTCTCATTAAATTATACAAGTACCTCAAGGGCAATGCTCTTGTCCATCACTGAACCCCTTATTCAAACAAGGCACTGTATAAGGTTCTCAGTAAAGAGGCACTGAATAGAATTAGGGGTTGGGGTAAACAACTTCCAACATTCTTGGCAGTTAAGGGAAGTCAGCTCTTTCCCTGCTGGCTTTCCTGTCTTACTAACCAATTAAATCTCTGTTGTCGTTGTTGCTTTCTATCCATCACACCATCTCCCCCATCCTGTCCTAGGGAAAAAAGAAAACACATCAAGCCATAGATAAACAGTCCACATCTGTGGGTAAAGCTTCCAGCTGGCAGCAACTCAGAAAAAGTCAGTCATCTCACCCACCCACTCATCTGCATCTGAAGGAGAAAACAGATGGGTCTCTCTTTTGCTGCTGCCTCAAACTAATACAGGCCTGGGGCATGCTCTGCGCCCAGGGTCTCACCCAGCCTACTTCACTCTGAATCACTCAACTGTGCTTGAAAAACCAGATACCCTCCCCAGCTGGCAGAATTCCTACGGGGCCTCAGCTTGCTTCTGATCTCTTGGAGAAGGAACACAGGCTCGAGTGTGCAGGCCTGTGTATTTGCACGTTTGGCGTATTTGTAGCCTTTGGAACAGTTAGAAAAAGC
Source organism: Sapajus apella (assembly GCF_009761245.1). Lineage (NCBI taxonomy): Eukaryota > Metazoa > Chordata > Mammalia > Primates > Cebidae > Sapajus > Sapajus apella. The sequence continues at coordinate 21,111,419 of NW_022436964.1, read as the reverse complement.
AAAGTTAGTTCCACTTTGTACACAATGTTCTGCCAACCCCTCAGCCTGTCCAAGGAAGCCGGTGTAAGAGACTGGATTAAGGTACATTTCAGAATCTTTCCCCCACCTCTAGCCCCATTGTCCCTATGAGTCTGGTAGCTGGGATATTAGAGAGCAAAAATGCTCAGAACCTGAGAAGTAACCACAGCCAATATTAAATCCCAGCAACAGCCTCCTTAAGAAAATGAAAAGCAAATGAAGAGTAAGCACGCCCTGTATCTACATGCAGTTGAACAGTCTTGTCCAGTGCTGGTCCCCGTCCTTCTCCATAGTCCAACACCGCTCCACAGCTGCAGAGGCACTGAGACACCACCTCTTGAGTTCACAGTTCTCTGCCCCTCTCTTCCACAGCACTGCACTGGAGATTCACACTTCCTAGATACAGCCACACAGCCAGGACAGAGAGACCCACCGCTCACTGAGAGCAGCTCTGCTCTGCCGTTCAACGAGTAACCACCCACACAGAGCAAATAGTAGCTTTTCAGAAGAAGCATTCTAGGCAGTAGGGACTCTATGCAGCTCCTGTAGAAAGGATTTTAACGCCTGACTTCGAGAATGCTTATCTGCAGTGAGGCCTTTTTTATCCACCAGGACAAAATGATTTTCAGAAAACAAAAAGCAACTGACTTTTCTATGAAAGCCTCTAGTCCAACTGACAAGCAGGTTTCAGAGAATTCTGGAGCAGAGATAACTTTTCCTATATATTTTCAAAAGGCGAGTTGTTCCCACTGCCACTGTTGGTCAACAGGAAAGGCCATGAGGTTCGTGGTCATGGCCCACAGAATCCCAGCTGCCCAGGATTTGACAGGCTGCCAGGCGTGACCCTTAAACACAGCCCCTCCCACCAGACCCTTCTTCTGAAGCATGTGAGAGAATGGGGTGAGGGCAGTCATGGGGAGAGCCCTCTCTCTGGCAGCTCCCACAGGCACAAACCACAACAGAGGGTCCTGCATCCTGCTCCACTAAGCCACCTGGTTTCCATGCCACTGGATATGGGACAGAGCTGGGGTTACCTACATCTCAGGTGTAAGGAGATGCTCTGGAAGTTAAAGGGAACGATCTGGAGATAACAAAAGGTTCTGCTCGATGGGGTCCCTACAGTCATTACATGGCAGCTTTTAAATATGCTGCGGATGGTTTTTCTGCTGAATAGTGACTTTTCCCAAGAAAAGACCAGCTGACCTCTGCTCCAAAAATGAAGTTACTACATTCAGTTACTTAGGTAGCAGGACACAGAGAACCAGGCTAGCTGCACTGTCAGGAGATGGGGTCCCAGGCCCAGTTCAGACAAGATCTCACCATGGGCAGGTCACTGACCTCTTTTTCATCTGAGAAGTAAGGCTATCACTTGCTTTTACTATATGCCAAATATGTCCTGGGGCTCAAACATTAGGTGACGGGGCTTTACAGTATCTAAATGCTTCACAAACCTAAGATACAGTTGTACTGTACAAGCTCACAGAGTGCAGTAAGGCCACTGAACCTAAGGAGCAGCAAGCTTGGCCGGCAGTGCCCAGCTCCCTGTGCATGATCTCATTGGCTCTTCACAGGGCTGTGCTTAAGACTGAGGGGACCAGGAAGCCCCTGATCAGTAGATGTTTAACAAGGACAGTGTCTTCTAGTGCCCCAGCACTTCTGCAAGTCATGGAAAAAGGTCATTAATTAAAGTTAGAAAAAAACAAAGTAATGGTTTATTTTAGATTTCCAACTAAAGATAGAAGGAGATCATATTACAGCAGAATTTGAAATGAGGACTTTGCTGAAAAGAGGTAGCATGGCATCCTGCCTGAGGCAAGGTGCTTGGAGTCCTATGATATGGATGGAACCCCAGCTCTTACATAAGAGCACAGTGGTTAAGGGAAGCCGTGACTGCAGCAGACTGTCCAGGTCTGAACCCCACTTACTGTCTGTGTGACCCTGGGCACATAACTTGACCTCTCTGTGCCTCAGTCCCATCACCTGTAAGATGGCGCATATGACAGTACTTGCCTTTTTCACCCTTATAAGTTATGCTGAAAACTAAATGAGTTAATACGTGCGAGCACTTAAAACAACATCTTGCACATAGTAAACATGGTGTTTTTTAAATAAACATCTACCTTACAGAATTCTTAAGATCAAATAAGATGCATGTAGTTTGCTCAGTAATGTGACTAGGGGAAGTCAGTCATAAAAATAACTAGAAATTAAAATTTTTTGATCCATAATTAAAAATTAATGGATAGAGATTTATAGGTAGCTGTAAGTCATACTTACAGATGACTTTAAAGCTAAAATCACCCAAAGCAGGTTGACTAGGCCTCCTGGGGTTCAAAGTGACCTGACCAGGCTACTCTGGGCACATTGTCTATGGGGTAGCCCTGCTCCTCAAGAAGCAGTTAAAAAAAAAAAAAAACTAAAACAAAGTGACCTGACCAAGGGACTTTCTGCAGCAGAGTGAGCAGGTATCCAGGTAGAAGCCACAGCACCAGCACTGACAGCTCCTCAGGTGCGTTGCCAGGAGCACTAAGCATCTGACTTCATCTAAGCTTCGTTCCATCTTCACAAGTCCAGGACTTCAGGACCATGCACCTTATCTACAAATGACACCGAGTCTCCGAGATGCTAAATATCATTCCCACACTCTCCTGGTGGCATGTGGCAGAGCCTTAAGTCCAGATAGGCTGGACTCCAAGGCCTGTGGACTAGCAGAATGCAGAGCGCTCTGGTAACTGCAGTCTTATTCCACAAACAATTTCTGAAAATGCTAATTAAGATGCATCTTAATTTTTGCTTATTTTTCTTGCTGTTAATCCAAACGCATAAATCCTCCCTAAACTGTAAAATTATTGTTGAGTGGACAGTACAACTACTGTCACTAACTGTAAGCCACCTAAAACTCAACAAATTTAACAGAAATAGAATCATTATATGCCAGTGATTATCCAGTATTATTTTATTCTACTGAAAAAAACAATCTCTTGGGCCTTTCTAAAAGAGTTTCACACATACAGACTTACTTTCTCAAGTAGTACAGAAAACTACCAACAGCAATCCCAATGCTCTTTAAACAGACATTTAAAAAGCTATTTTATACAAATAAAAACAGGTGTAAACTGCTTGAAGAAATGCCTTTTTTTTTTAATCCAAGGAGGGTCTTGCTTTTGGTTTGCTTTAGAAATCTGAGGTTTCACAAAACACGTTTCTATGACTTTAAACTGCACATAAAAATAAATGTGTTGGCTTGGTCTCCAAAGCTCTTGAATCCAGCTAGAAAAACTGTTCACCCACCATAATAGTCCTCACATGGATTTCATCCCTTTTTACCCTCATCTGTACTCACAAATACAATGTTAACTTTGCCTGCTGGGTCCTGCCTTCGCCCTTCATCTCTTTGTGCTGCTGGAGCTGTCCACAGTGATTAGGAGCAGAAGTGTACTAAACAGATCCAGCCTTCTTGAAAATAGACTCCATTACCCATCCTTATGCTAGCTTACCAAAAAGAAAGGAGGCTTCCCCTTTCCACCCTGCAGACCCCTGTGCACAAGGCCCTGAGAGGCAGGAGACAGTCTCCAAGCCTAAGCCTCAAGATATATCATCTTTCAATCTGTGCTACTCCTTTAAAGCTCCATTCAGAGCAGGACACTTTGTTTTCCCAGGAAAGGAAGTCATTTTAGGCAACTCTTTTGGAAGACACTACAATTAATGTTTGATGAGAAGATGTGCTGAAGAGGACTCAGGAACTTTTTAAAACATCCAGTCACATCTTGTACATCTCCAGAAAGCTTGAAAAGATTATACAGGTCCTGGAGCCAAACTGAAAAAGATCTCCAAAAGCCAGAAAGAAAAAAAAAAAAAAAAAAATGCCAAGGAAAAATAAAAATATATATTCCATTTTCACATAATGTTCTGCCAAACCCCATGCTCCAGAACCACACACAATCAAGACGCCCCATGCCCCATACTGTGTGTACAAGCAGGACTTCCTTGTTCCTGAAGCAGGGGCTGGGAAACAGCAGCTCTGAGCCCAGCTATAAAGCTGGCGGGGCCATGGCAGTCACACAGCTGGCAGTGGCCTCCAGTGAGCTCTCTATACCTAGGGTGAGTCTCTGCACCCAGGGTGCTGTTCTCCCAGCCCTCATCTCCTCTCCAAGGGCTTAACTACCAAGACTATTTTAGCAATGTTTACTATTGATGTTACCATGCCATTTAGGATTACTAAATTTTAGGTTTCCTGTCCTGCGAAATACTTTTACACAAGTTATGAGGAGATAATGTCACCCTCACCAGTTTCCTGCTTATCGGTCCTCCCTCTCTGCTAACAGAATGTATTCTCTTCCATTTTCCTGTTCCCAGGAAAAAAAAAAAAGCCTCCAGAAGAATTTCTTTCAAGCTCCTGGTTTTCATGCCACCAAAACCATGGCCCAAGGCTGCATAGCCCCAACTGCAGTCCTCACTCCTTTCTCAATGTGATGGCACCACCATTCTTCAGTTATCACAGTACTGTACCTTTCAGATATACAGCATCGGTACCATGATAACCGAAAAAGGACAGTTCAGTCTCATATCTACCTGAATATTCCCTGCCACCCAGCTCACCACCCACAGATGGCCATATGATGATCTCTAAGCATACAAGCACGTGTAAACACACACACACAATGTCAGTGCTCAAATAGGCTGTTGGCCGCAACCTCATTTACTATCGAAGGGAAATGCTTCTTTTACTGTGTCATTTATAATTCGAGTCTTCTGACAATCTATTTCTTTTGAGGAGTGCTTGCTTTTATACCACATCAGTCAACTTCTGCTAACATTCAATGGCCCAAACTCACTTCTACAATTCCTTTGTAGTCCAGCAGCATTAATACAAACTCAGCCTTTTGTCATCTTTTCCAGTGAGCTCATACCCTATCATTTTAGACAAAAAACCTGTTTTCCCACAGCAACTTAGACAGCTAGGGAAGAGAACAATTAAAAAAAATTAGTAACAAAATCCAAGCTACATTGAACCAGGAGTTTGCCTCTAACATGGAAACAAAATCTAAAGCACAAACAAAATAACTGCCCAATAGAGATCCAACTTTAGTTACATGGGATTGAGGAAGGAAAGAAAAGCAAAAATCCTTGTATGTCCTGTATGCTAAAATAAACACCAGGTTAAGAGTGACAACTGCTGGCTTATTTGAGGATCAACAGAAGCAGGTGTTCACAGTGCAGGCTCTGTGCAGCACAACACCTCTGTCATTTTGGGCGATGAGAAGATTAAGCCTGACAGAATAATGAGGTTGAAAAATAACTTACGTGTAGGGAGAGAGAGGGCCTAGCAGGACTTTGGAAACATCCTGCTGTCCAAGGGTCATAAGTAGTAGCGCCAGGCTTTGGTTGGTCGAGTCTACACATCCACCCTGTAAACACAAATTAATAATTGTACAAACCAGAAAACAGAAGGCCAACAAAAGAGAGGAGGAAAAAAACCCAGCAACGTACAGTTATAACATCAAAATCCACAGAATAGCAGACTGCAAAGTTCAAGCAGTAATAAAACAGAATACAGGTCTTATAAGAGTAATCCTTGTATTAATTAACTGTAGAGGGTTAAACTAACAGTTAATTAGAGCAACTGTAATAGCTGAGCTGAGACTATCAGACTTTCAAATTTTCTTAAGTGAATCTAGTTTAAAAAATGAAACTTTTCCTTTGTAATTAAAGCAGCAGCAGGAGGACATCATTTTTATTGAGTATAAGCAAAAAAAGGTTAATCAGTTCTAGAAGATGTAGAGTTAATTCCAAGGGTTAAGTGGATGATGCTCATATTTATTTAATCTGTCACAGAACAACACAGTCTCTCTGACATGCAATGGCCTTTTCATGGTCTTACTTTTACACTTATGCAAATACATTCAAAACTGCTTGCCATGCACTATTAACTTCTCTTCTTTATCTCCTCCTGAGTGCCTTAAAACTGAAGAATTGTTAAGGTTAGATCCCTCCATTGTTTTTTTTTTTTTTGAGACGGAGTTTCGCTCTTGTTACCCAGGCTGGAGTGCAATGGCGCGATCTCGGCTCACCGCAACCTCTGCCTCCCGGGTTCAGGCAATTCTCCTGCCTCAGCCTCCTGAGTAGCTGGGATTACAGGCACGTGCCACCATGCCCAGCTAATTTTTTTTGTATTTTTAGTAGAGACGGGGTTTCACCATGTTGACCAGGATGGTCTCGGTCTCTTGACCTCGTGATCCACCCGCCTCGGCCTCCCAAAGTGCTGGGATTACAGGCTTGAGCCACCGCGCCCGGCCCAGATCCCTCCATTCTTATTACTTATGTATAATATTACTCCTCCCACACCCTTTTCCTTCCTTTTCTTCCAAATTAATAAGCAGAACAGACTTCTCTTCAAACACTTTCTCCTGAGGCACAACTGCTTTGGTTGCATTTCTTCTTTTGTTTTTGATTTTCTCAACCAATTTAGCTGTTTTGCTTCCACTAGATGCATATATAAGTATACAAACAGGCGTTCTGATCATTCTGGAATAACTTTATTTAAAACATATTGTACATAGTGAAAGAAGGATGACCTTGAATTTCTACATATTTTGTGCAGGTCACAATTAGAAATCCAGTCTCTGATCAAGGCACGTTACTATCCAAGGCTAGACTGAACATGATAGGTGGCCAACAGTGCTATTCATCTGGGTACAACTGCCCCTCCCTCCTTTTTAAGGCATGTAGGGTAGGAAATAAATCCATTTTCAGATGCTGACGCTCATTCTCTGGCCGTGAGAAGTCATTTAGTAGCCCTAATAATGGTGCAGGAAATAAGGGGATTGATCCCACCGTTAGCCTTTATGAAAATATATTACACTTCCCTAAACTACCTAAGTTAATAAGGGACAGGGAACAATATATATATATATATTTTTTTTTTTTTTTTTTTTTGAGACGGAGTTTCGCCTTGTTACCCAGGCTGGAGTGCAATGGCGCAATCTCGGCTCACCGCAACCTCCGCCTCCTGGGTTCAGGCAATTCTCCTGCCTCAGCCTCTTGAGTAGCTGGGATTACAGGCGCGCGCCACCACGCCCAGCTAATTTTTTGTATTTTTAGTAGAGACGGCGTTTCACCATGTTGACCAGGATGGTCTCGATCTCTTGACCTTGTGATCCACCCGCCTCGGCCTCCCAAAGTGCTGGGATTACAGGCGTGAGCCACCGCGCCCGGCAATATATTATATCACATAGCAAATTTTAGGACAAGGAGAGTTCCTTTTCTACCCAAAAAGAAAAACCTGACCCATGGAAAATATGAGGACCAACAAAACTGTTTTACAGATCTTGCTCCCTTTCATAAGACCGCCTAAAATTAAAGTGCTCTCTTCAGTCTCTGCTTCCTATCACTGTTGTTATTTCACCATTACAGACTGGACCAATATTTTAATGCAATAGATATGCTAAGGTCCCTGTACAAGACATCGTGGAGGAAGTAGAAGGGGGTATCAGACTGCCAGGGTGGGTGGGGAAGTGTCACCTGCGCCAGATACCAGAGAAAGGCTTTGGCAGTCAGGACTAGTTAAGCCAGTCCTGGAGGAACGAGCAGCATTTGGAGAGAAAAGAAAAATGTAATGATAGGGAAAAATAAAATACCAAGGCCAGTGAGGAACTGCCAGGTGGCCAGCCTGAAAGGCACTGCTACTGCTTGTGGAGAAGCATATACAGCAGAGAGAAGTTGGGTAGCTCAACTAAGGCGGGGCTTTCTGAAATGGGTTGAGAATTTCAACTTTGTCCCAGTAAAGTGAGAAGCCAGTGAAGGTCTCTGTGCACAGGAGTGAAGAGATCAGGTCAGTATTTTAGGGGAAGATTTAGACTGAAAAGGATGCTAGGATTTGGAAAGAACATCTCCGCTGGAAGTGCAGAGAGCCAGTAGCCATAATCCAGTTGTAGGGTGGAGCAGGGAGGCAGGCAGTAGATGGACAGTGAAAAGCATGGAAAGAAAAGACAGTTCCAGAAAGCCTGGGACAGAATCAAGAAGGCTTGGTAATCAATGAGACACAAATGGAACAGGAGGGATTAGATCAGAGTCTTAAAACTTGATAAACAGCATCTTCAAAAGGGATGGATTTTTTACTACTCATGTCACATCACAACTCTACAGAAAAGTATTCAGAAAAATATGAAGTATTTCCATCCTTTTAATAATTAAAGATCATACACACAAAAAGGAAGTTCTCTGATTGACTAAAAGGAAATGAAACAAACTGGTCCAGGCACAATGGAAGACTGAAAGTAGATCTCAACTAAAGAAAACAAAAGTTGCCAGGCACGGTGGCTCACGCCTATAATCTCGGCACTTTGGGAGGCAGAGGCAGGTGGATCACTTGAGGTCAGGAGTTCAAGACCAGCCTGGCCAAGATGGCAAAACCCCTCTCTACTAAAAGTACAAAAATTAGCCCAGCATGGTGGTGCATGCCTGTAATCTCAGCTACTCAGCAGGCTGAGGCAAGAGATTTGCTTTTTACACGGGAGGTGGAGGTTGCAGTGAGCCAAGATCGTGTCACTACACTCTAGCCTGGGCAACAGAGCAAGACTTTGCCTCAAAAAAAAAAAAAAGAAAGAAAGAAAGGAAAAAAGAAAAAATTAAAGAATCTAATTTAAACTGCATGCTTTTCCTCTTGTGGACTGGTTAGGCTGTACTTTCACTGAAGCTTATAACCTGCTATTTATAGGGATATAAGCCCCACACTCTAGCTGTGCCCATAGGTTCCTACTGGACTGCTGTATAATATGATGCATCCAATTTTCCCAAGGTCTATTGGAAGGGGATGGTAGTGTCCCCACAGTTAGAGGGCCACTACAGGACCAGCCATTGCCAGCCAAGAAAAGGAATCCTGCACAACAAGGGGCCCAGGGACACACATCACATGCACTGTTTTCCGCCCCCCTGCAAGTAAGTAGACCACAAACCTCACGAATTAAGTAACTGGCAGGGCAACCTCTTGATCATCTACCCCAAACTTTTAGTTACTACCCATTTTCACAAAATTATTAAATTTAGCATAAAAAATTAAACTGATTTAGCACCAAAAAATCTGAGGCCAGACCTTGACTGCACAAGACTTGTCAAAGAATACCTTCTCTTCAGGAAGATTTCATCTCCTCCTTCTACTATTTCCCAGGTGAATGCCGAGTAGAGGGGCTGGAGCCACTTTCCTGAAAATACAACTAGAGGTCCACTGTCTTCCATTTTTAATTAGATGGTCATTAAACAGAGCCATTTAGGACCTGGAAATTTTAATTAATTCTGAAATACCTCATTCTCATGTGTTCCATATTGGACCAATGAGACTTTCAAGAACAGTGACTTAAATCAGGGGAGTATACTGCAAGTATTAGCTGTTTTCCACTGTGAGGCTGGTCTGAGGATCGGTACCCATGGATATTCAGGCTTCAACCTACCACCCTGATTAATAAACTGAACCAGTGGCAAAAGGAAAAATTAAAAGAAAAACTAAATTGCCACTTTTCCTGTTTTACTGATTTTATTTCACTTGGCTTAGATGTGATTTTTGCTACCTTATTAAACAGGAAAGCTTCCTTGGAGACCAGAGAGATGCCTAAGAGCTGAGAAAAAATACACAGAGCAATACAAAGACAGAAGTCTCTTTAGCTCCTTAGGGGAAGAAGAGAGACATTTTACAAGCTTTATACACCATACGACAGCAAATCACCTAGAGTATAGTTCTTGCTGATGCTCAGTTCAAGAATCTGGGAACGAACAGAAAGGGCAGAGAAATGACCACTCCTCAGAGCCTTTCCTAGACTCTGCATGTGAGAGAAAAGGTTTCACCTTCCTGATGTAGGACCAAGGCAAAAGACAGTGCAGACTAATGGAAATCTTGGACAGATTTGTGACCTTCTTCTAACCAAGTATAAGGGATCTCAGTGAATATATTTTTTAGGCAACTGTATCTTATTCTTTATGCCATCATCTTTCCTCCTAATTTCTCCCTTACTTTAGAGGTCACCTCACCTATTTTGAGGAAACAGTAAAAGTATGTGCATGTATATGTACCTGTCACATGAATGGATCAACACAGAAAGACTGTGGCAACTGAAAAGGCAGGTAGGTCTGAGCTGTGTCCCATCAGCAGAGCTGCAGAAGCAAAATGAAAACCAGTTGAGTCTGTCTTCACCATCCGTTCACTCTTTCTCTGTTCCATGTCTTCAGGTTTTTCAAAGCTTCTGCCATGTTGTACCACATGCCTGCCTTCTCTAGTTATTTTATGCTTTTTAAAAAAATTTTCTTCTTCTTTTTCTTTTTTGATACTCTACCCTGTTAACTGAGATTCTATACTCTAGAATGCATTGCAAAACCTAGCCTGTTGCCATTGTTTTATATGTGAATCAGATGTCACATACAAATCCAGATCTCCAGCTTCTCTCGAAAGACCTAAAAACAATGAGCCCACATTCCCACATGGCAGCAGTCAGGGGGTGCCAGGACGGTACTCTCTTTGGTCAGGGCAGTGTGTCAGCCACCACCTTATCTTACCTACTTCATTTTTTTAACCTTCTCTTTCCTTTATGACTGTTCCAGTTCTTTCCCTGGCTCACTGTCAAAACTTACCTGCCCTATGTCTCAACCCAGTGGGGCTAGATCTCTACTCACTGACTAGTTCAACTAATCCATTAAACTAGTTAATGCTGAACTGCTTACTGCGTAGGAACAGGTTACCTCCTTGGCTTAAGCCCTTGGAAGAGAAGGAAGGCTGCCAAGGGGTGAGAATAAGAGACAACAAACTGCTTCCTGGTCACTCCTCTATTGGAGGAGGCTGTAGACATACCCTGTAGATCTCCTCCAGCAGCAGCCGGGCACAGTTCCTGCCAAGGTCCTCTGGAAGTACTGCTGCTCCCTGGCCCTGGGGGTTGGAGGCCAGTTCAGCACTGAGGAAGGTGCCACTGATGGTCTCAGCAACCAGTGACAACCCAAAGCCTGGAGACCTGGAGATATAAAGACATAAACACTGAGTAGGGTTAACCAAGTGAGGTTTCTACTCACCGGCAAACAGAGAAGACAAACATTTTTTTTGATGGCACTGTGTTCGAAGGCTTCTTTCTGGCTGCATTAACCTCATAGAGTTACTACTAGTTTACTAGTTGACCAGAAAAGAAAATCAGTCCAAAAACAAGCACCTCTCCACAAAATTTTAAGACCTGACAGCTCAATTCTACTTTCCCAATGCCTGTTAAGTAGACACATCATCAGGAAAGGTGCGGCAGCCTTCCCAGTAGTACAATCCACATGCAACCACAACACAGACCTGCCCCCTTTAACACAACTCAACACGTGTTCATGCAATACTTTCTATAAGTCTGGCAGGAGACTAGCCAAAACACTTGTTTCAGTAAAACTATGTATAAAATTAATGATGTTTCAAATGCATTGTATGAGTTCACTATATGGAAGAACTATACTAGACAGTCCTTAGCTTCTTAAGGAAAAAAAAATTGCTTACCTATGCACTCAAGGGTTAACAACACCTGCCAAGGGAAGGGAGTGCACTGAGTTACCCATTTCATCAAAGGTTCTGGGGGCACTCTGAGTTATGCTTAACAATCTAACACTGTGCCACCCACCTATCATCATGAGACACCTAGAAAAGTTTAGCATAATCCAAAGTTGCCTTTGAGTTACTTGACCAGCAGGAGCGAGAAGGTGTTCAGCAGTGGCTGCAGGCAGTGGCATGCAAAAGTGAAGAACAGAAGATGAAGGGAAGAGAAAGCAAGAAGACAAGCTGCCACTGCTGCTTTACCCCATTTACCTGCATTGCCCAAGATCTTCCATCTGTGTGAGTTTTCTGAGGTGTATTTGTCATTACAATAATCTTTATATAATTATAAATGTTATTCTATTTAACCCAATAGAAAAGATGAAGGACACATATTAGGTTCTACATAAATTACTCTAATTTCTCTTCCCAACTTGTGGGAAATACATGTTATCAGGCCTATTTCAAGTTAGGCTGACCAAGCTGCTGGTCATTAGGTGAGCTCATTAGAGATCTGCATTGGTATAGTTTGCAAAGCCCAGCCTCCACAGCTTTCCTTGGTAAAGGATCCAATTAAGAAAAAAATTAATTACTGTGATAGTTAAAATGGGACCACACTGAACTGATGTGCATGCTGGTCAAAGTGGTGACACAGGCCACCGAGAACTGCTGTCCCCTAAGGTTCCAGGCCATGGCCACAACATAAACTCTAACCCTTACATCTGAACAAGCCTGACTTACTGGATACTTCACTGAATCAGAAGAGAGAAATATCCATCCATGACTTTATAGTTTTAATAACAGAGAAGGAAGAGCACTATTAGTCATCTGTAACTGGAGATTTAAAAAACCAAACACAAACTTAAATACCACATTGGTTTTACATGTAGTTTCTAAAATGGAGTTTGGAGTTGATGGTCCACAGTCTACATCATGTCCATGTCTTGATCTATGTGTAAGGGTTCTACTCACCATTAGCAAGAATGGACTTGACCACACTCTAGGGTCAGCTGAGTCAGTGGTATTACAAAAAGCCGCACTATAAGCTGGTGGCGGCAAGGCCATCAGGCCTGCTTCTTTCCCAGACACTTTCTGATAAAGTGAGAGGCCACGTAGAGAAGGGAGTATCAAGATGAAGCCATTCAGACAGCTTCTGCTGCTATCTATCCTCCCCCATCCCTCAGCAATCCCCTTTCTCCAGAAAATAGCTGACACATAATTCCAGACCTGTGGCCAAGAGGAAAGGTAAAGGAAAGAAAAGCATCAGGAGCTACCATTTCTGTAGGACCTACTGTGCCAAGCAGGTTATTAATGGCTTCTATTTGTGATCTTTACAATAACCCCACACGTAGGCATCATCACCCTCTATATATGAATGAGGAAAATACTGTTGTTACTAGAATATAAACCAAAGGTTTAGGAGCATCATTGACTTTTCCAAGCCAGAAGGGCTAGCTTTGCCCACAAATCCTTTCCCAACCCCAGCATCTGACACCACCAGTTTTGTTGCTTTGGACTATGAGTCTCCATTGTATTTCTAAAAGCACCTTCATCTTTCCATTGGGCCTTATAAAGGTCAAAGACTGTATAAAACACACACCCCTCCTTTACTCTCTTTTCTTCTTTTTGCTGGCATTAGAATAAACCACAGGTGAAACAGCTGTGGAAAAGGAGACTACCCAAAATACTTGTTTTTGTAAAACTATGTATAAAATTATACACAGTTTAATTGGAAAAGGATCACCTACGATATCCCTTAAGAAGCTGACTTCTTAACCTACAACAGTTAACCCCAGACTCTAATATTCTCATTTTTAGGAGACACAACCTGTAAACCTCAGATGTGAAGTGAAATGATGCTATCATTTACACTGAAATGATTCAGTAAAACACAAAAACAAACAAAACCCACAAGCAAGTAAAGCAAATTTGGCAAAATATTCACTGTCAACTACGGGCAGCAAAAGTCTATCTCAGTGCTCACTGTACTATTCTTTGATCTTTTCTATAGGCTTAACATTTTCCTAATTCAAGAAAGTGGCTTTAATTTGCTTCTCTAACTTCCTAGTTGCTAAATACACAAGCAAAGCCTAAAACAGGCATCTTCATTACATAGAACATTATTTTTTAAGAACTTATTTTCCTTATTTAGAATTATTTTCTAATTTTTAAAATTTTTATTTTTTAGTAAAGGAAAGGCTTTCACTAAACCAAATTTAAATCTGCAATAACAAATTTCTCTGGATGTAAACATGTTGTTTCTACTGATGAACAGAGACGCTGACTTACACTTAGATAACAAAAGATTTTAACCCTATATTTTTATTTACTCAGAGTGGAAGAATTTGTTCAGTTTAATTTTTTGTTGGAACAGAGTGCAGATGGAATTTAAAGCTTAAAGTGTTGTATATTAATAGACAGGTTTTAATTCCCCAAGGCTAGGAACCAGGCCCTTAGCTTCCAGCACTAGTCACTGGGATGCTTTCCATGTGAAAGGCACTCAAGAAATGCCTGTTGGTGACAACAGCAAGAAGTCAGAAGGAAATTAATTCTGAAACTGTTCTTCCTCTGGCTGTGCAACCTCAGAGCTGGCAATTTTTACTTGAACTAGAACAGGCATGTGAAAAAGCTGCAGAAACAAGACTTCAAAAACACAGATACTTACTTCCCAGAGTTGACTCCTTTCATGTGATCTGTGTAAATATAGATATCAGGTATGAACTTGTTGAGGATGCTCCTTGCAGAATCCACAATCCGGTTTGCCATCTGAGGTGAGACACGTACGGAGTACCTGCAGCCTCGAGTTAAGGATGTCATTCTGCTTGGACTCCAGGACAGAGACAAATCAGTTATAAAGCTGGCAAGTATCTGCGGAACTGCAGTAACAAACTGGGACTTCCAAATCTGTTGTTTTCCAACTGTATTTACTAAATTAGTGCCATAATTAAATTTTTTTCATTATTATTATAAAAGGTCATGGCGAAAACATCCAAACAATATAGAGAGTGGAAAGCATAAAGCTGGAGTTCCTCAACCCCACGCCTGACTTCCTACCCACACGGCTTCCTTAGAAATGGTTCCAGTCAATTTTGCAAGGCGTAAAGACTCCTGTCTCTGCGGGTCATGATCCAGGCTCCCTTTGAAGTACAACACTTAAGAATACTTTCTATTCTCTGCCCACTCCCACTGCTGTAGCCAGTGAATCTCTCTCTTAAGAACCTAAGGCCAGAAAAGACACCACATAGGACCTGGACGATCCCAGTCTGCTTCCTGGTATGCTGACGGGAGAAGCGGAAAAAGTTCAGTGAAAGAACATGGTTGCTCCTATTTATAAATACATAAAAAGGTTCTCCTAATGTACAGAGTCTATTTTCTATTATTTAAGAGTTAATTACTCTACTTATGGATGACACATCCTCCTCACACCTGCTACCTTATGGTCAAAATATTAATAATTAGCACTCCTACAACAGGGCACCCTAGAAAAGAAAGGAGGAAGATATTAGTAATTCAAGTGAAAAGGCTAGTGCTTGAGGAAATGGAAATTACTGCCTAAAACTAGACTTTATAACAGAAGCTGGCTTTCCCCAACCACACGTCAAAGAAAAAATAAGTATGTATTAAGCACTTCAATGTACAATATATGGCCAAGAGATGGCTATATATTTGGAACTAAAAAATAGAGAAATAACATGTGACCTTCCCACTACCCTGATACAAACCCTACGTGACAAGTCCAACAGGTAAAACAAGGTGTATGATCTACCCATTCCAGCCCAACTGTTCAAGTACTGTCAATAACATATTTAATTTTCATTTGAGCTGCATAAACAAAATGCTCAGAGATGATACAAGACCTGACCTGGCATCTAGCTCCCTTTTTGACCCATCCTGAACATTATTCTAAAAGACCATTAAACTAAAAGCATTTTCTCATGCTGGTGATAGTCTCCTGGTGGCTACTGATCCTCCCAGATCTTGTTAGAGCCCCCAGCCTGCTCAGTGTGTCCATCCTCAGCTCTGCACCATTAACTCCTTCCACCCATCCAAATTGTCCAAATTCCTCAACCTGAGCTGTTCTGCCCCACTCTCCCAGCCCTGAGGTCCCAATCCCTCTTCTGAAAACCCTCCAGCCGGCACCAAGTGTGGGCTCCACTTGAACTTACCATACATCTCTCTTCACATACACACATTTTGTTCCTGCTCTTCAACGAGACCGCACGTTCTATAAGGGCAAGGGCTTTACTTCTAAAATCCCTCACAACTCTCTAATACACCACTTTTGTGCTCAGAAATGCTCAATAAATATTTGACTTGACTCAAAGGACAAACCTGAAATGAGGAAAGAGCAAAGAGGGATTTTTCAATACACACAGAGCCCAGTTACATCATCATCTCTTCAGTCCAGAATGTACTTTCGACCACAGACAGCTTAGACAAACAGTCCTGGGTCTCATACCCTTTGGACCACGTGGGTGCTATTCTTCTGAGGTCTGAGGTTGCCCACTCTCCCCAGGAAAGCACAAGCTATATCACCATCCTAACACATAATCCCACAGAGCTCATGGCTCCCAAAGTTCTTTCACATACGTACATATCAACTTACTTTATGCTCACAGTAACCCAGTGGTATGAGGCACGGTTCCAAGTTCTAGGACTTACATTAAAGACAACTAAGACACAAAACTAAGACACTTGCTCAAAATTAAACAGATCTGACTCCCAAAAAGCATCTTCCTCCTCTCACCCATCCCGAGATACGGAAGCACAACGGGTCACTTAACAGTACAAATTCAGGGATAACAGAACCTTATATTAGAACTCAAGCAATGAAATGAAGAAGGCAAAGAACTTTAAAACCAGATACATCGAGTTGCTTAGAACCAGCTGGCTTGGCATGGATGTCCTACCAAGGAATGGCTAACAGCCCCCGAGTTCTAGAATTAGTTTATCTCCGTTCAAGTCCCAGCTCCAGCAAGTTGCATCATTCCAGGTCAATTGTGCTAACTTCTCTGTACCATCATTTCCTAATCAGTAAAAGAAGGATAATTATATTTTCCTTACAGAGTTTAGAGACACAAATGAAATAAAATGCATGTGAAGCTCTTAATGCCTGGTGTGTAGCAGGGGCCCAGCAAATGTCAGCTATTGCTTTTCTTATTAATCATCCAAGATTCAAATCCCAAGCAGAGGTTCTTATTCTTTTAGGAATCAGAGAACTCTCTGAGAATCTGATGAAAGCTATGGACCCCCTCCTGAGACACATATATATACTCACACTCTTGCAGAAAAATTTTCAGGTTTATGAACCTCCTAAAGCCTATTTATGAAAACCATAGTAAGAACCAATACCAATGTACAAGTCCATAGCTACAGTCCATATGGGACTCCCACTCTTACCCTCCCACAATGTTCCATATCAGAGAAAGCTAAGAGGGTGTGCGTGCACACATGCACGTGTATGTGTGTGTTACAGTAGGTGGAGATAGAGAAAAATAGCTTGATTCTCAAAGTACCATCCCTATAGTCAAGGAAAAGAAACTAGATTATCCCACGGATTCCAACTTACCCCCTTTACTGCCAGTGTTTTCACTTAATTCTCATGTACCAAATCGTGAGCTCCTAGGACAGCACTGCAAAACTAAAACAGAATGTTCCTTTCTCTTAAGCCTCACATCAGGCAGGGGTGAGACTCAATGTGGGTGGCATTAAATAAAAAGTAACTACTGTCTAGTCACAGCTACTGGCAGAAACCAACACTGGCTCCCTCTGGGCCCTGGCTGGTAGGTCATCATGCAGAATGCAGGAGGGAAAAGATGCACTTTGGAAGTAACTCAGTCAAAACCACAAATGCACACAAGAGAGTGAGGCCAGTTCTCCCAGTTCGAGCCCTCCTATGGGAAATACAACCTCCAAAGTTAGTCCAGCAGTCAATCAGCTTTGCAAGGAAAAAAACCACAAAACCAACTCAAGGCCTTTTCCAAAGGCAGCTCTTTTTTCCCAGGCTGCAAAACTGGCCAAGAAGACGATCTCCATTCAAACCCACATTCCTTTGAGGTATTTGTGAAATGGGCAGCTCTGCAGACCAGTGGCCAAAATGTTTGGTTTACAGACAGGGATCTGAGCAAGGGCACTATGTCAACTCTGCTGGGGAGCTGGGAGGAAGCCTCTACCAGTCAGAGATATACTGGGGATGATTTCTGTGTCCTATCCCCTGCCTCCAGAGAGGGAGGAACTTGGGACCTCACAAGTGCCTTCCTGGATCAGGTTCTACATAGGGACAGTTCCAAGAACATTAGAGGGAGAAGCCAGGGAGGAACAAAGTTACACCCAAGCTGCTCGGGCACCACAGCTCTTTTAGCTTTTATGTTCTCCCCTGTAAAACCCTTCCTCATTTCCCGGCAAGATCATCAAAGGACACGAGCCATTTGCATACCCAGAGAGAACAGGGGGGACCCCACTGTGATGAAACCCATGTTGTTAGGACAAGACTGTGTCAAAACAGAGCACACTGCCAGATATCACATTTCCAGACTACAGAGACTGAATTCCAAATAAAGTTCACTGCCACCAATACAGAATTAAGGAAACACATCTCAAGTAAGGAGGAAAAAAACAGCCACCCCCTCCAGACAAACCTGAAATACCCCTGAAAGTGTATTCCTTGCACTTATTGGAGTGTATTGGAAAGCGTATTCCTATACACTTATTACACTTTTTTTCATGGTTAATGTCTTTAACTTCAATATTTTTGGCAATGGTGAAAAGCAAAAGACAATTCAATGGCCATCAACAGGGTTTGATTTCAGGTTCTATATATGGTGGAATACAATGCACCTGTTAATGAGAATGAGTTCAAGTAGAAAAGGCACATTTGGCTTTAAAAACACACACCTAGTTACACTGCATTTCCATTTCTTTGTAACCTCATTAACATTATTCCAGCTCCTCTGATTTGGAGCATATTAGAGTTGAACATCACCTTAGGAAGTCGCCAGGGCAATTTAACTATACATCAAGCTGGGGGCTCCTAAAAAAAGGAACAATTTCTCCTTTTGCCCACTCTCTCCTGGTATACACAAAGCTTGGTGCTTACATGGTCTGGCGGACAGCCATGTAGAGACAGACCATAATCCAAGAAGGCTTTGTTATTATGTATTCCTGTGCTTTTGATGATCTTTAAAAAGAACTTCAGGCAACAACCCAAGTGAGATCTTCTATCTTAACTAGCACTCTCTCTACCCATGGCCCTACAGCCCACCCTACTCCCTGCCCTTCATCACTTACTGTTCAAGCTATTTGAGGCCTCTGAAAAGACAGTCCAGGTCACACCTCTCTTCCTCCAAGTAAAAGCATCCCCAAACCTCCTGAGAAATACAAAACCTAACCTTAGGCATCCACCCCAACCCTGAGAAGCAGGCTTTCTAGTCGACCCTTCCTTGTCACCTTTCAATCAGGAAAGTCATCCCCATAGCCCATCTAGCTCCATGGCCTCCAACAATGTCCCCACCCAGATCTTGTCAGCACCTAGAATTATACCACTTTTAATATCTGAAATCCCAAAACAACATTCCCTAAACACAATCTCTTCTCCTACATAGTACATATATCTATTTCCACTAGACTTGATCTTTAAACTTGTTAAAGTTTCTAGTCCCTTGACCTGCTTTCTCCAGGCTGGTGAGCCCCTGAGACAATCCTCAGTGAGGAATGTACTTGCTGATGCTCCAGCACCCACCCTTTAACTGTCCTCCTGTAGGACCCACACACCTTGCCAACCTGCATCCATCCTTGGATGAAATTGGTCCTCCTATGTTCTCTACTCCTCCCTCTAGGCTGCCAACTGCCACTGGACATGGTCGCATGGGACCTCACAAGTAGTCCTTCAGCCAAAACCTTACTGCTGTTCCACAGCCTTTTTCTTATCGTCAGTTATGATGCCCCACTGTGACGGCACATCTTTACCATCCTTGTCACACTCCCTTATCCTACCCTGCCCATCCCCCTACCCTCAATACTATCCTAACTCGGTAACCACTGAAAACTCACCCCAACTCCCTTCCACTCACCTCCACACAGCTCTACCTGGAGCCACCCTTACCATATGCCTGTGGACTTGAATCCATCCCCCTCTCAAGTAAGAATAAAAAGAACAATGGCAACCATTCACCCAATGCTACTTACACACCAGTGCATCCTACTGTGCAACTACGATTTCATTTTACCCTTCATGACAGTCCCTCACAGCAGTTATAACAGGACCAAAGCTATACAGGCAGCCAAGGCTTAGGGCCAAAATGCTTCCACTGCTGAGTGGCACAGCCAGCGTCAGCACTCACGTCTTTCTGACTCCAGCACCTGGGCTTTTGATCAGCTCATTACCTTGCTTCACCTACATAAAAAAACCTATAAACACTCAAATCCTTACCAACCTTTTTGTAAAAGGGAGGAAAGTATCACCTAATCTCGCTTCATCAAGTTACTGCCTCATCCTTCCTTCTCCTTCTCTTTCCTGTCAAGATTCTGGAAAGAGTGGTCCCCAAAAGGTGCCGTTTCCCTCCCCTTCACTCCACAACCCAGAATTAGTCCCTCGGGCTCTCGGGCTCCAGCACTCTTCCCCAGGGCATCATAGCAGCCTGCCGCTGAGTCCCTCAGCTTTTCCTCAGCCCAATGCTGACCCCTCAGGGCCTTTTAAGGTGCTGACCAGGGCTTCCAGGAAGTATGTTTTGTTTATTTTCCTCCCCACTCTTACTTCCCTCCTTACTTAACTCTTGCTTTCAAGTTTTGGAGGCCTCTTCACCCTCTTGTCTTTACATTCTACTTAGTAAGTGATTCCAGCCACCTTCAGCTCTTCACTGGCTCCTGCCTGTCTTCATGCCCAATTCTACTATCAAATGCCATGGACCATCTTGAAATCCTGCCACATCTCATTACTTGCCACTTCCCAGAACCACTGTGCGCTGCCACCCTGCTCAGGCCCATTTTTCTGCCTGAAGCACTCCTCCTTTCTTGCTCTACTTTGCAATCCTCTGTTCTTCAAGGCTCCTACCTATTGTAAAAAGAAGAGATTAAACGACTGGACTTCAGAGTCAGACAGACAAGGTTCAAATCTCAGCTCTGCTTATTAGCAGTGTGACATCATTAACAAATTCCTTAAGCTTTTGAAGCCTTGGTTTCCCCATCTGCAAAAAAGGATGTAAGTAAACTCGAGAGTCAATCTGAGGCTTAAAAGCGTGTAAAGTTGATTACTGAAGTAGACGCAGAGTAAGTACTTAATAGTAAATATTGTTCATTATTATTATTCCAGCCTCCCTAGGTCCTCCAGACCAAAATTGACCACTGTCTACTCTGGGCCCTCCACCCACTGCACATATTATTTTGCATGTTATATCAGAACTGTGTGTTTTCATATTTGGTTCCTTCACCAAATGACAATGACCTCTTCTAAGGGAGGAACCGCAGTATATTCATGGCCTCCAAACCAAAGCCATTCAGAGAGGATCACATATAACAGAGCCATTTGCCTAAATGTTAACTGGAAAAAAAAATGACTCAATCAATCTAGTCATGGTGAGGCAGATAACAGAACATCCTCACTCAGCCAACAATTACGTTTTCACCGTTAAGCCTTTTCAAAGTTGTAGTCTAAAATGTAAATAACCTCAGGAAGAAGAAAAGCTGTTAGTCATCCTTATCTTAGTGAGGCAAGAAAAAAAAATAAGAAATCCAAATAAATGGAAAGGATACGCCATTCCTCTGATACGTTTGATTTTTCCTGGATCTGTGAGTTGAATAGGCTTCAAGACCTTCCTTACAGGACATGAGAAAACCACTTCGCCTCCTCCTCCAGGAGGCATTCCCCGTCGCACAATCTGCACAGAGAGTGAGAAAGATGAGGCAAGGATGCAGCAAAGCAATAGATTACCCTGACACCCCACCCAGGAAGGTTTATACCATCAGATGCTTCCTTACAAGGCACAGCTCTTGCATATTCAATCTGTCAGTCCCTTTAAGACCAACAGCAACTTATGTTGGCTCCTAGAGAATACTTGCTCAGCATATGTCAAAGTCCAAGTTGACTACCAAAGTGGCTCTGCCATTCATCTCTATAATCCTGAGGAGGTCACTTCTTTATCCTTAAAATGTGGAGGTGACCTAGTCCATCATCTGAGCCCATTTCTTAATAATCAGAAACCCCTTTTTCTCCTTCCACGCAAATAACTATCAAAACATTATTAAATAAAAATGAAGTAATTTCCCCTGTTTAAAACATGAATGTAAAAGGCAGAGATGCTGAACAGTTTACCTCACTGTCATGATATTAATTCAATAACATACAGATGCTTAAACTACTTCTACTAAATTCTGGAAATACTGAATATTCTCAGGGACATTCAGGTTGGGAGCCCTTGAACATAAATTATATCCAGATCATTTAGATCAGAGAGCCAATATGGCCCAAATCTGTTCTCCACTGCTTATTAGCTGAGGGACATGGGCGGAGCTGTCATGAGAAAAAAAGGGGTTAGTATTTGTAAACTGCTTAGAACGGCCCCCACCGCAAAATAAGTGCAACATAACTATTGGCTACTATTGTTATCACTAAAGAGTCTCTTTCAGTCCAAAGTCTGTAATGTTTACTTCATGAACCCTCTGAGTCTTCTGATAAATGGTGACTTCAAAAGTGACACACATACACTGAGTCACACAGCTCTTCCAATGAGTCAGTGGAAAAATGTTTTCCACAGAAACATAAGGCCAACAGTTCATACATTCTTACCTTCAGTTCAAATGATTCACCATCAATCCCAAACTGTTTCAACAAAGGGAGTGCTGTTGCCTTAAGAACATCAACCTACGAAATTATTTTAGAAAAAAAAAAAGTTTAAGAAAAAGAGTCAAAGAAACAAGTGAGGCTTAGCAACCAGGTAGATGACGCAGTGCGGTAAACAGAAAGGATGCTGGCTTAGAACTGAGCGAGTAGGCTGGCTGTGCCTGAGGAAGACTGCGATTTCACAGGCCACTGAGCTGCTCTCAGCCCCACTTTCCTCATGTATGGCATGGAGACCTACACCTACCTTACAGTCATCGTGAGCATCAGAGGCATCATGCAAAAAGCATGGAGAGACGGACTCTTGTAGAAAACAAATGGAGAAACCTACTCATTCTTGTAGGTATAAACACTACAGAAGAAAACCACCTTTTTCATTAGCATTTGTCCAGTATGGTTATCTAATGTTTAGAGCCGGCAGCACTCCAAAATGAACTATTGAACAGCTCACCTAAGAGTACCAATGATGAGCACCACACAGGCAGCTAAAGGGAAGGTGATGATTTTACATGGGAGCTGGGGAGTGGGGGTGATGATAGCCTCAAACTACAAGAAGCAACACAAACTCAAAACTGCAATTACGACGACATCCATGGTTAATGGCAAGCGTTTGCCATGTGTTACTGTTATCTCCTTCTGCACTCAGACTCCTAGGAAGTCTGGGGTCTTTCTGATCCATTTGTGGATTCCTGATAAGAGTATAAAGATGACATTCAAATCATGTGCTGTTATCTAACGAGTCAGCAAATGTTGCCTCAACTGCTACATGGGAAAGGAAATTACTCCCTTACTTGTTCCCTTCTTGGACCTGCCAGTTGGCTTGGAGGGCGGGCACTACACAGAGGGTGTAGGAAAAGCCCTAGTCCTAGTCCCAGCTCTGCTTCTAATTAGCTATGTGGCCTCAGACAAGAAAATCAAAACTATCTGAATTTCCTTATCTCTAAGGCAAGGGGCTCAAACCCAGCTATCTCCAAGGTGCAACCAACTCTAACAGGCTAAGAAGACCCAACTAAATATTGTGATATCAGAAAATTACCAGAGGTGGGAATGACCTGTGAGGTCTAAGAACATGCTTAGAATGGATCAGGTGGGGCAGGGGAAACTAGGAAAGCCATTAAAGATTAGCTAACTTTAATTAAATATTAAAGTTACAGCCTGAGCAACATAGTGAGACCTCATCTCTACTAAAAAATTAGCCGGGCGTAGTGGTACACACCTCTGGTCCTAGCTACTTGAGAGGCTGACATGGGAAGATGGCTTGAGCCCAGGAGTTTGAGGCTTCAGTGGGCTATGATCAATCATGCCACTGCACTCCAGCCTGGGAAAGAGAGTGAGACCCTCTCTCTAAAAATAAAAAAATAAAGCTAAGCACACTCAAAAATTTAATATATGCATTTGGGATTGCCAGATGAAGAAAAGTGCAATCTAGGCTTAAGGGCAACTGGGGAGAAAGCCAAGTCAGATACTAAAAAAGTACGGGAGGCAATGCTGCAATTACTCTGGGTAGCCAGCCACCAGCTCTCCTGAGGAAAAGAAAGGTGAAAAAATACAACATTCCTTCTGCCTCATTTTTCCTATACCTTGAGTCACAAAGAATAAAGCCAAATTTACTTAGTTCAGCCAGAAGCCCAGAAGTAATTCCAGGTGTAGTCCTGTCCCCTTATCACCCTCCATCTGACATGGAGGACAGGCAACTAGGTGCAGTGAGACAAGGCTGGAAAAGCAGATGAGAGCTTGGGACCTACTCTTCCTCTCACTGGCTGTGAGACCCTGGACGCTTTCCTGTCTCCTGGGCCTTGGTTTCCTCCTGTGTAAAAGGAGAGGCTGGGCTGAACACTCTACAGTCTCCTGCAGCTTTGCACATTCTAGTTTTAGCAGAGTGATGGTGGCCTGCAAGTTCTGCTTAAGGGAAACTGATCAGTCCACTCTGCAGTCAGAGAGAAAAGGCAAAAATCTCACCTAAGTGGCACCTTAGGGCAAAGGCATTACCATTACAGTGTAGCCAATCAATCCAAAGGTAAAAATGTAATTAATCTATGTTTAAAAAGGGAGGAAGAAGCCTGCTCTCCAGTTACCTTGTCTGAAACACCCACCTCACTGGGTTGGTAGAAGAATCAAACAAATATGGATACACACATACATACATACATATGTATACCTAGAACAATGCCCAGTACTTGGTAGATATTAGTGTACCTCTTTTCCCTCTCTAAGAGGGAACTAAAAAAGAATGGAATCTTCACCCACCATTGGAGTAGCTTGTTGGCTCCAATAAATATATACTGGGAGCTCTGGTGGCACACCACTAACATTCAGGAGACCTCCTAGAACTTTTCTCCTCTTTAAAATTTCTCCCCACTTTCTATTGTCTTGCCTCTAAAGAAAAAATGTCTTCTTCCTCTTCACAAGGCTTATTCCATCACCTCTGTTTTCAATCCTTATCCCCTCTGGACTTCACCAAGGACCCTCAGCTCATTTAATTCTTTTCTTTTCCATTACAGCTTCTCCTCAGCCTATAAGCAAACTCAAGTTTCCCCTAGTCTAAAAAAAAATTCCCAACCTCAGCTCTTAAAAACTTTTGAAACAATCTCCTAACTTTCCAATACCACTAGTTCCTACTCGTTCCTCAGTCTCTTCCTGTCCTTACACTCCAATGACATTCTTCTTTCAAAGGTCAATGAAATGTCTCACTGTTGAATCTGACTCAACTCCTGCAAAGAGTGACTGTGTAGATTATCCCTGCTTCTTAAAACTTGATTCCTGCTTGGCTTCTCCAAACACCTCTATCTCAACAGTCACTCTGTCTCTAGCTCCTCTTCTCCTACTCACGCCTTAAACGCTCATTTCTCCTTCTTCCACTCTTAGTCCTTTGGACCATGGGGCAGAAACTCTAATGCCCATAGAGAGCAGAAAGGAAGCTTAAAGGAATAATGAGGTCAGTGGTGACCTGGGTCCAGCTGGAGAGCTCACGCCTTATCCAAAAAAGGCAGCTGTTACTCACCTCCAACTGATGGCTGTCATGAAGGAACCACCACTCAGTATTGTCACACTGCCCTATCATAATGTAAAATCTGGAGTTTCGAACATGAGCAACCAATTCAGATACATAAGCACACCAACAACGACAACCACCACCACCACCACACTGTACATGTCAAAAAAAAAAAAAATGTGAAAGATAAATTCAGCCAAACCCCCCAGTGTTCAACCTCACCCTGATCAATCTCATACTCCTAGAGGCTTAAGTATCAGTAGGTAACATTCTGATGACCTGTCTCCGAGGCTCCAGACAATAATTTCAAACTGTCAACTGGAAATCCTTATATGGTTAGGCTGCCAACATCCCAGGTAACAGGACCAAAATCGAAAGTCATTATCCTACTGCAATTTTCCTCTTCCCTTTGTCAAATGGGAATAATCTTTATGATCATTATCCTTTACGGCAACCAGGACAGAAATCATGGAGTCATCTATGACCCCTTCCTCTCACTCTGCCTCCAATCAGTTGCCATATCTGCCCCTTCCTTTCTCCCTCTATCTCAATAATGCCCAAGCTAGTCTAGCACTTCTCCATTCATCTGTCACTCAACCTCCAGAATTACCTTCCAAAAACCCAGACTGACTCTGATTTTCTCTCCTCTAGAAACCCTCTCTGTCACTCGGCACTTTGTTTCTACCTCTGTCAGAGCCTAAGGGTATTCATCCATGTAATCTCCATAAATGGGTTTCCAGCTGTCTACCCCATGAGACTAGGAGTTTGTTAAGGACAGAATTACTCATTTCATCCTTGTATGCAGAGTAGATGCAGACATGAACTAACGAGAAAACCACACAGAAAAGAAGCAGTTAGAAATGAAGGAGCCATGGGATGAGCTGAAGAAGTCACTCTTTATTCAGAATTTAGTATATTTATTTTATCCTGGCCTGGAGCCAGATACCAACCAAGGTCATTTCAGTTACGCAGCTGGCAAAAGCAATTAGTCCTACAGCAGATAAAAACAGATTTTTGGGTACCATTTCTGAGAAATTCATCAACTGACCTTTGCCTGTTACCATATAACATTTTTAAATATCGCCAGTGAGAAAAGCTTGTAAGATAATTAGCAAGTATAGAAAGAAAAGTACAAAACTGATACACACACTGCTGTATACTTCAGGGCCTTTTCCCACTTTTGAGGCACATACCCCTCTTACAACCTAAATGTATTTATGCCTCTTCTCGCACTTTTATCCAAAGAACTCATTTCCTATAGTATTCTAGAAAATGTAAAAAGAAAAAAAAACACTTAATGAAATATTCTAAACAGCTTAGGCAACATTCCTTTATAGCTTAAGAATTTCAGATCTTGTACTATACTCAGTATTCCAGGGAAACGAGTTTTTGCAGCTGAATTTCCAAGAATTGAAGAATAAGTTTGCATTGCCTAAGAACATATTAACACTTATACCCTCGTAGGTATCTTGATGAATAGCAGCGGTCTCTACTTTGGGGATCACAGCAATACCTCATTGGTCCTCCCTGAGTAGAAAAGCTACATAATTCACATTCTGCCTCAGAAGCTACCCATTCACTGGTCTTGGCCTATATCTGTAATGGTAAAGGCAAGCATACCACCTCAATCAGGACTTTTCATCATGGCCATCAGCTTTAAGGCATTGTCTCTGAACAGCAGAGCATCCAAAAGCATCCATCCCGCCCTACAAGGGAGGGGGTCCTGGACAGGACTTCTCTAATCTCTCTCTCTCTCTCTCTGTCTTTCTCTCTGTCTTTCTCTCTCTCTCTCTCTCTGTCTTTCTCTCTCTCTCTCTCCATCCTAGAATGGCACTAAGACAGTTGTGATCGCAATGAAAAGTTTTGCTTGATATGAAATCATTCTCCCCATACCTGCAGAAAAATTAGCATGTTTAATAAAAAGCTTGCTCTGGCATGGCCCTTGGTCAAAATAATAAAAATAAAAAGCTTGCTGATACCGACAAACTACCAAAGCTCACACATTCCTTTCCCGAATTTATGCCCTTTTTCTAAATCTGTAAACTCTTCTCAGAAGACAAAAGACCTTGAGTTTATGTTTAAACCTGAGTAAGTCAAGATTATGCTGTGGCAATGCCAAGGAGATATAATCTCCTGTCCAAAATTTTGGTCAGCTGCCCTCCAGTCTCAGCTACCACATGACCTTAGAAAACTCCACTGTCACATACTAGAGCCAACAGAGCTATAGTTTATGTCAGCCATGATAAGACTGAGAGCATCTGTTTTGAAGGTCCTTAGATAACAATGAAAGGCACCTTGATAACTGTTAACAATCGTCCTGAATTTGATGATCCCATGTTTTGGTTCATCTGCCTCCTGGAGTGATTAACCTCCAAACCTCAAGGTAAATAACAAAAGAAATACACATTTGAAATAAAACTGAGCTTTATAAGGAACATTTTTCTCACAAGCTGGGTTGTAACAAGAGACAAAACAAAAACAAACCCCTGGTTTGTTCTCAATACTCACTGAAGGGTCAACCTGATCATTGGTCACTCCTCGTAGAACTATCTTTAATGGGTGCTTCATAAATGGTGCCAAGCAAAGAAGACTCTCCAGGTAATAGCCAATGCCACGAAGGACGCTACAGTCATGTTCCACAGATCCACCATACAGGAGGCCAGGCTGATAATATAAGGTTGTTCCTTAAACCAGAAGAAAAAGAGCCACATTCAGCAGGAAAAAAACTAAAATGTCACAAAGGTAATGAAGGCAGTGAGTTCCAAGGGGAAAGTCCGGCAAGGACATCCAAGAATGCTTGAAATGCCATCACTATGAGCACACACTTCACTCCAAAAGCTGACTCACTGCTGTCAAGCCCCTGTAACAATAATAAACTGTGAATGTAATTTAATAATCAGTAATAAATCAAACCCCTCCCTAAGCCATCTGAGTTGCCAAAGTCATGGCAGGGCACAGAGGAGAGATCCTAATAAGCACCCTAGTCTCCCAACAGCACAATCTCAGACTAGGCTTATCAGAGAGGGGAATTACAAATGATGTAATTAAATCATCACACCAGCAACCAGCATCCTCTAGGGCTCTTGAAGTGAGATTTCCCATATACCTCACTCACCAAACATGATGTCAAGAAAAGGCAAGTACTTTATGGCATTCAATGCCATTAATAGTAGCTCTTTTAATTTAATACTGATAAATGAAAATGTCTAATAGTATTTTACGGCTTTAGTGGAAACTACTATCTTTATTCGCTTTTCACATATTCATACCATTCAAAAAGCTTTTTTGGACACAGGATCTTGCTCTGTTACCCAAGCTGGAGTACAGTGGCATGATCACGGCTTGCTGCAGCTCGACCTCCAGAACCCAAGCAATCCTCCCACCTCAGCCTCCAGAATAGCTGCGACCACAGGCATGTGCCACCATGCCCAGCTAATTTTTATTTTTTTTAGAGAAAGGGTCTCACTATGTTGTCCAGTATAGTCTTGAATTCTTGGGCTCAAGTGATCCTCCCAGCTCAGCCTCCCAAAGTGCAGGAACCACAGGCATATGCCACGACACTCAGCCTATTTATTTATTTATTTATTGATGGAGAAATGGTTTCACCAGTTGCCCAGGCTAGTCTTGAACTCCAAGACTCAAGTGATCCTCCCACCTCAGCCTCCCAAAGTGCTGGATTATAGGCATAAGCCACCATGCCCAACTATCCAAAAAGTTTCTTACTAGATTTATACATGAATGTAAAAAACTGTAAATGATTTAAGGGGACATAAATGGTTGAACAAGGTATTTCTGCTGCACAAAATCTTCTGCAATGCCCTCTGGTACAATTTACCAAAAATAAATGTAACATTAGAGGAAGGAGAAATGCTCAGTCACTCAAATGGAAAAAAGTTCTTGGGACTTCCATAAAATAAATTTAGGTTTTACCATATTAAACACTAAAATCCAAACAATCATGAAATCAGGATCATATTCTGATTAAAGTAGTAAACCCTTCTCAAATGGATCCTAGGTCAGCTATTCTAAATAGTTGTAAGGGTCACAAAACCATCCTTTAGATCAAAAAGCCAAAAAAGGGCCAGGCACGGTGGTTCATGCCTGTAACCCCGGCACTTTGGGAGGAGGAAGCAGGCAGATCACAAGGTCAGGAGATCAAGACCATCCTGGCCAACATGGTGAAATCCTGTCTCTACTAAAAATACAAAAAAAAATTAGCTGGGTGTGGTGGTGAGCACCTGTAATCCCAGCTACTCGGGAGGCTGAGGCAGGAGAATCGCTTGAACACAGGAGGTGGAGATTGCAGTGAGCCAAGATTGTGCCACTGCACTTCAGCCTGGTGACAGATCGAGACTCTGTCTTTAAGAAAAAAAAAAAAAAGCCAAAAAAGACTATATTATATATTCACTAAATCTTTCAAATCCATACGTTTATTTATACAAATTAGCCAAATGAGAAGCTGACCAGATCATCCGAATGAAGGCTTTTACTACTCCAATGGGGAAAATTAAAAGGATGTGGAGTGGGAGCAGAATCAGTAAACATCTTATACCTCAACCTATACTGAAGATATGACTAAAAAAACCATAGAATTGGGCCGAGTGCAGTGGCTCACGCCTGTAATTCCAGCACTTAGGAAGGCCAAGGTGGGTGGATCACCTGACATCAGGGGTTCGAGACCAGCTTGGCCAACATGACGAAATCTCATCTCTACTAAAAAATACAAAAAAATTAGCCAAGCAAAAAAAAAAAAAAAAAAATTAGCCAGGCATGCTGGCAGACACCTGTAATCCCAGCTACTGAGGAGGCTGAGGCAGTAGATCTCTTGAATCCAGGAGAAAGAAGTTGCAATGAGCCAAGATCATGCCACTACACTCTAGCCTGGGTGACAGAGCAAGACTCTATCAAACACACACACACACACACACACACACACACACACACACACACAGAGAAGAATAGAATTATCTGTCTTCTGGATCACCTATAAAAGTTACTGAAAAAACCTCCAGCAATTTCAAAGCAAACAAACTAAAGGAAATTAAGGGACACATAGCTGGCAAAAGACATGTGAATACCTCATTCCTGAAACCTGTTCTTCATAAGGTATGGCTGAATGCAGCTATAGACCAGGACATCTCAGGTCTCTTGCCTTAAGAGAGCCAAGGTAGGGAAAAGGTCAGAGATTCCTTTGTGGAATGTGTGTGAAAAGGTAGAGTGTTAATGGAGTCAGCCAAAGGATGTTTGCCACAGTCTTCCACACAATGTAAACACAAATTTCTAATAGAAAAAATAAAAGCTAGAAGCAACCTAAATGTTTATCAATGGGGAGCAGTTAAATAAATTATTACGCATCCATACACTGGAATACTATACTACAACCCACAGAAATATTGAGGAAGGCTTGCATGTGCTGGCAGGGAAAGTTCTCTGAGACATTTGTGCTAGAAAAAAAAAAAATGCTGGCTGAAAAACAGTAAGACAAGCATGACCCTGTTGATGGTCTGAATTATGCAAATGTCCATGTGACAGCGGCTACCCCTGGAGTAGGAATGGAAGAGGAAAGAGGTGAAGGGACAGTCACATATTTTGCATAAACTTGTGTAAATTTATTTTCACAAACAAAATTTTAAAATAAAATAGAATTCAGCACATAAATTACCTCACAGAGTTGGCTGAAATAATTTAATGTAAAAACATAAGTAAATGAACTTTGGAAAGTTTAATGTAAATATTACGTATAAAATAAAAGAGGAGACAATTGTTTATTGGATCTGAAATTTTCAGTTTTCTAACTTCCTTAAATCAAATGTATGCTCCTGAAATTGGGAGACTTCATGTACATCTCTGGAAAATCATATCACAGACAGGTAACTGGGTCTTTCCATCTGACCACAGTATTTTTTAAAATTATCTAGAATAATATGCTTTTATTATAATCTATATTCACAGCTTCATCATGTAACTCCAAAGTCATATGATGAGCTCCTCATATAAGTCCCTCCAAAATTTCAATTTAATGGTGATTGATATAACACAAAGTGATTAGTAAGTTTTAAACACAATCTTTATACCATTATGGATAAGCAGAGACTGACTAGGAAAAAAAAGAAAAGAAAAAAAGAGTGAGAAACAGGAATGCTTTAGCACATGTAGATGCTTTCAGGAATAGAAAAGGAGCTTACCTGTTTGGTTTATTTCAATTCGAGAACCATTTGTTATTTTGTCCAACAGCCTTATGAAGCTAGCTTCAAAATCTGTGAAGAAAAAAAAAGTCTGTGAAGAAAAGAGAAGACAGACTGGCCTCATGTCAGGTCGACATTTCCAGAGCACACGCCTGATGCAGGTACTGTGGTACACAGGTTACTTCCTGCGTTACACCTGGCTTTCCTAAAGGACGGGGTAGGTTCATGGGTTGAGGAACTAAGGCAGTTGAAAAGCACTGACTGCTACATATACATTTAGTAGAACTTAAACAATTCAGCTTTCACATTGCACAAAAAAATAGCAGCTCTACCAGCAATCTAATGAGATATTAATTTTGGTAGCATAAAACTCAAGACCTATTCTTCTGAACTCAGGAGGGCATGACAAATAACAGAACAGAAAGTAGGGAACAGTTTTAAAGTCAAATTCTTCCCTGCTCCAGAATGCCTGGAAAGAAAGATTAAATTAAGGACCACCTGTCAGTCTCAGAGAGAGTAGGAGATCACTATCTCTGCCTTTCAGCAAAGTGTCCCTCCCTTTTCCCTTCCTCTACCATCTTACTGATTTATACCTAACTAACTAGTTGTTTTTTATTTCATTAAAAGGGTGTTTGAATGTTCAGTATTACTGCCACCTTTTTATAATGCATGAGAAAAGACTGAAAAAAAAAAAAAAGGCCAAATGTTAACAAATGTTTTTTACTTAATGACTGGATTTTACATAAATTTTATATTAAATATTTATTTATTTTTAAGAGACAGGGTCTCACTTTGTTGCCCGAACTGGAGTACAGTGGCATGATCACAGCTCACTGTAACCTGGAACTCCTGCCCTCAAAGGAGTCTCCTGCTTCAGCCTCCCAAGTAGCTGGGATTACAGGTGTGCACCACCACACCCAGCTAATTTCTTCATTTTTGTAGAGATGGGGTTTCATTATATTGACCAGGTTGGTCTTGAACTCCTGGCCTCAAGCAATCCTCCCACTTTAGCCTCCCAAAGTGCTAGGATTACAGTCATGGGCCACCACGCCTGGGCAAACGCTGGTCATTCTTTAAAAGAGAAAGAGAGGGGGATGGGAGAAAAGAAAGGGAAAGGAAGAAAGAATAGATTTTAAATGTAAGATTATGGGAGGAGGAGTGAAGAGTCAGACAGAGGAGAATCCTCTAGCCATCCCCTCAGCTAATCTTACACACACACACATACACCCCCCTTAGTTTTAACTTCCTGCCCATGAACAAGGACAGAAAGACTAACTCTTCTGCCACTGAAGGCATTGTGATTGCCTGAAACTTTTAGGCAATTCTCACTCCTGTAATAAACCAGCAGAGTTTATGGACACAGAGTCCAGTAATCACCTAAACTGATCGCAAAGGGTGAGTGAATTGACTAAGCAATTCCCATCCACCTAGTCTGTTACCCCTAACTCTTGTCGTAATAGATTCTGCAATTTGTACAAAGAGCATTGGGCTAGAAATCAGAGAAACTCCATTAAATCCTCAAACAAATAACAATGGTTAATAACAGCTGCTGTGTGTTGAATGCTTACTTTACACCAGATATTCTTTCATTTAATCCTCATGTCCCTGAGGCACTGTCATTCCCATTTGCTATGGTTTGAATGTTCCCTCCAAAACTCATGTTGAAACTTAATTGTCATTGTGACTATATTAAGAGATGGAAGCATTAAAAGGTAATTAAGCCACAAGGGCTCTGCCCTCATGAATAGATTAATGTCCATTACACAGGAATGGGTTTATTATTACAACACAAGAGTGGGCTGAGTCCAGGCGGGGGTGCAGAGGTGTGTATCTGTATTCCCAGCCACTCAGGAGGCTGAGGTGGGAGGATCACTTGTGACCAGGAATTGAAAGCCAGCCTGGACAACATAGCGAGATGCTCATCTCTGGGGAAAAATAAGAGTCCAGCTCTCTCAGTCACTCTCACTCTCCCTTTCTTGCCCTTCCACTTTCTGTCATGGGAAACTGCAACAAGAGGGTCCCTGCCAGAACTAGCACCTTGATATTGGATTTCCTGGCTTCCAGACTGTGATAAATTTCTTTTCTTTTATAAATTACCCAGTCTGTGCCTGTGACATTTTTATAGCAACACAAAATGGATTAAGATGCCATTTTACAGAAGACTAAGATCCAAGAATGCCAACTAGATTGCCCTAGTCAAATGACACTGAGACCCAAGAATGCCAAACGGACTACCCTGATCATATAACCAGCAAGTAGCAAAGCCAGGATTTGAGTCCAAGTCTGTCATTCTCCAAACTCCATGCTCTCAATCTTTAAGAAATGAGATCTCACTATGTTGCCCAGGCTGGTTTCAAACTCCTGGCTTCAAGTGATACTCCTGCCTCAACCTCACAAACGCTGGGATTATAGACATAAGTTACTGCATACAATCTAAAGGTTCCAAACTGAGCCACACCATGACACTAGTTGGCCTCTGTTCAGTTTAATTCCTTGCAGCCAACCTCTTCCTCTAGAAAATCATGGTACCTTCGACTACAGGCAGGGAGTGACCTCTTGAAGGATCTTATAGTTAATTTAATGGATCCCTAATGAACATTTAAAAAAAAAAAATTGGAGCTGAATAAATTGTTTTACATATATGTACATGTGTAATAGGTTGTGATGTCAATAGCATCATAGGAGTTTGAAAGTATCTGAACGATGGAACTGAACTAGAAATTATTTCTATGGTCTTTTTCTATAGAACCTGATTTTAACATTCTTTACAAATCAGGCACAATCTCTACCACAATGCACTTTCTAGTTTGGTTTTTAGAAAACCTAAGGTACCCTGCAGAAAAAAAAAAAAAGCCCTTGATTTGTTCAAACTTTCTAGGTGTCTAAATGGGGGAGAGGAACAAGTATCTACAAATAATGTCGAAGATTAAACTCCACAGATTTTACAAATTAGAAAAGAAAAAAGGAAGAAACCATGACATTAGTTTTTAGGTTTTGTTTGTATTTTGCAATCCACAGGAACTCTCACACACACAAACAACACCAGAAATGCCCAGCAGAACAAGAGTAGAAAGAGAATAGGCATAAAGAGAACTCCAAGCAGGATCATCCGTGATCACGCAGACAGGTGCTTCAGAAGCAGCACTTCAAGGAACCAGACTCAGAGCTAGTTCCGGAGCCCTGGCAACACTGAAGATAAGACTCCATCACCTGGTCCAAGAAAGATCTCAAGTGCCCAAACTTTACTAGGCCCACCTGTGTAGAATTCCTTGCCCATTCACCTCTCACACACCCTTTCTGACTCCTCTTCTTCAAGACTGTTCCTCGGGCTACAAAATGTCAGGTATCTAAAAACATTAGGGGAAAAGCTCCAAAAACAAGCAAAATTTTACTACCCTGTTTATGAATACATAATTAGATTATAAAACTACAAAGAGAATCAAAGTCAATGCTATAATGGTCAGGATAGCAGCTACCACTAGGGGCGTGAAGGAGTTACAAAAGGTTAAAAGGTGATGTCGGCAAAGTTTTTATTTCTTTATGTGGATGGAGGTCACACAGATGTTCATTTTATGATCGCTTATGCACAACTTTTACATTTTATGCATTTTATTTGTACAAATTTAGTGGGTGCAAGTGCAGTTTTGTTACATGGATATATTGAGTAGTGGTAAAGTCTGTGTTTTTAATGTACCATCACCGGATAGTGCACATTGAACCCATCAAGTAATTTCTCATACCCCTACCTTTCCAACTCTCCAGTGTCTATTATTCCACACTCTTATGTCCACGTGTACACATTATTTGCCTCCCTTATGCACTTTTATGTTCTTACATTTCACGTTTTAAACAAAATTTTCACTCTTGGGACCATCAACCTCAGGATTACTTAAATATCACTTCCTATGTCTTATCCCCATGCTTTTTATCCCTGGAATAAGTGAGATCATCATTTCTGTGAAGTGTCTGTCTGTGTGTCCTGTAAGACAGTGGCAATCATCAGTCTGACCCCATCCCTCACTAAAAAAGGCAAAAGCCTATCTTAAACAAGAGGAGCAGGGGAATAATACAATTTAAAAATCACTTTAAAAACAAAGAGCAATTTTCCATAAATACAGTTTCAATTCATGCTCGTAATCCCAGCATTTTGGGAGGCCAAGGTGGGCGGATCACCTGAGGTCACAATTTCAAGACTAGACTGGCCAACATGGTGAAACCTCTACTAAAAATACAAAATTAGCCGGGCGTGGCGGTGTACACCCGTAATCCCAGCTACATGGGAGGCTGAGGCAGGAGAATCACTTGAACCCAGGAGACGCAGGTTGCAGTGAGCCAGGATCATGCCGTTGCACTCCAGCCTGGGCAAAAACAGTGAAACTCTGTCTCAAAAAAACAAGGTATTCTAACTCAAAGGTCTACAAATACTGGGCTGGTTAAGTAAGTTATAGCATATCTATATATCAGAATATTCTGTAGCTTTATAATTAATGAAGATGTTTTTACATACTGATATGAGTCATTGCTAAGATATACTGAGTGAAAAGAAGATGCAGATGACCATTTCTGTGGAAAAAGAACAAGTATACACATATGTATATATATTTGCTTATTTATGAAAAAAAAAAAAAGAATAAACTAGTAATGTTCTTTGCTTCAAAGATTCTCTAAACCAGCAGTCTCCAACCTTTTGGAACCAGACCAGTTTCGCAGATCAGATCAGTGACAGGACTGGATTCTCACAGGACCGTGAACTCTATTGTGAATTACACATGCGAGGGATCAAGGCTACTGGCTCCTTATGAGATTCTAATGCCTCATGATCTGAGGTGGAACAGTTTCCTCCTGAAACCATTCCCTCAACCCTGCCCTGTCCAGGGTTGAGGACCCCTGCTCTATAAACCCTTTCATTCCCTTTGAATTTTGTGTCATGTGCATATTTCTTAAAATACATAAAATTTATATTTAAAGAAAACACAAAGGTACTGCAACACGATTTAAATAGCCAACAAAACTGCTTTCTTTCATTAAATGGTCTATGATAATAGATCTTTATAACAATATGTACCCATTAGAAATGTTTTTAAAAGAATTGTTTATACAGGGAAAAGTTTAAAAGTAATATATATAATGTAATTTCAACTTTTTTTTTTTTTTTTGAGACAGAGTCTCACTCTGTTGCCTAGGCTGGAGTGCACTGGCAAGATATCGGCTCACTGCAACCTCCACCTCCAGGGTTCAAGTGATTTTCCTCCCTCAGCCTCCCAAGCAGCCAGGACTACAGGCACACACCACTACCCCCAGCTAAAGTATTTTTAGTAGAGACACGGTTTCACCATGTTGGCCAGGACAGTCTTGATCTCCTGATCTCCTGATCTCATGATCCACCTGCCTCAGCTTCCCCAAGTGCTAGGATTACAGGCGTGAGCCACTGCACCTGGCCCACTTTCAATTTCTTTAGCAAATAACTGGAAGACAAGACAGTGAACTGTTAACATGCAAAATTAGGAGTCATTACTTTTCTCATTAAATCCAAAGAGGCAGACATTACAAACACATAACTCAATTCTCGGAATAAATTAAGAGATCCACTCACTTGAAAATATGTATGTTTGTTTATATGTGCATTATTCTACAAAATGTGATAAATAAAAAATATTTTAATACAACGAACCATACATCTTTCCTAAATTATACTGAAATCAAGAAAAAAATCACAGAACATAATGTCTTATATAGAAATAAAAATTTCACAAAAATATATGGAACTCTACCAAAAAAAATTTCACTTTAAAAATCTTAGAAATCAGGCCAGGTGCAGTGGGCTCATGCCTATGATCCGAGCACTTTGGGTGGCTGAGGCAGGTGGATCCCCTGAGGTCAGGAGTTCAAGACCAGCCTGACCAACATGGTGAAACCCCATCTCTACTAAAAATACAAAAATTAGCTGGGCATGGTGGCAGGTGATTGTAATCTCAGTAAGTTGGGAGGCTGAGTCAGGAGAATCACTTGAGCCCAGGAAGTGGAGGTTGCAGTGAGTTAAGATCGTGCCATTGCACTCCAGCCTGAGCAACAAAATTGAAACTCTGTCTCAAAAAAACACCTTAGAAATCCAGAAAAGGAAAAGCAAGAGCAAAATGAACTGAGAGTTTAGAAATGAAACAAAATTACAAGCCAAACAATAAAGAACAATGATAATTTCAAAAGAAGAGAAAAAGAAAATCAAAAATAAAGCTGGGTGTGGTGGCTCACACCTGTAATCCCAGAACTTTGGAAGGCTGAGGTGGGTGGGATCACTTGAGCCCAGGTGTTCGAGACCAGCATGGGCAACATGACAGAAGTCTGTCTCTACAAAAAAAAACACAAAAATTAGCCAGGCATGGTGGCACACAGCTGTAGTCCCAGTCCCAGCTACTCAGTGGGGCAGGGTGCCAGGGGGAGCTGAGGCAGGAAAAGCCCTTGATCCCAAGAGGTTGAGGCCACAGTGAGCCGTGATGGCGCCACTGCACTGCAGCCTGGATGATAGAGTGAGACCCTGCCTCAAAAAAGAAACAAAAAACGTTAAAAAAAAAATCAAGCTAATTCACTGAGACCATACAACACAAATCAGCCACTTTATTTATTTGTAAAAGAAAATAAGACATGAATCAATAAAACCAAAAAGAAAAATTATGTAATTAATAAAAAAGATTAACAGCTTTTATGGTAAACGATTCTCCATTACTTACCAATATATTTGGAATTAAAACAGGAAGCTATGTAAAAAATGACAAACCAAAATGAATAAAAAAGACACAAAAGGACCTAAAAAGACAATGAAAATTTTTTTCAAATAATAAACAGAAAAGGGCAATGATAAAGTCACTGGAAATTTTTTTCCCTAACACTCAAAGAAAAAAATTATTCTTATATTACCCAAAGTACAAAAAAGAATGTGTAAAGATAGCTATTTTAGTATAGTTAGGAACATCGCTTAAAAAAATCTGAATTACAAGCTAATCTCATTTAATGAGAACAGATGAAAAATCTTAACCAACATCTCAGAAATGATGTTATTCTTTAAACTACATGTTTTTAAAATTACCATTGTGATTAAGAAAGGCGCATCCCAAAAAGGGCTGCAGATAAAGCATGAGGAAAATGAAAACATTAATTAAATATAATATTAAATATATAAACGGGATAAACTCAACTAACTGGCTTAATTATTCCAGAAAAAGTACCTGATAAAATTTGGTATCTATTTTTCAGTAAAATTCTGTTTTAAAAAGAACAAATGAGTTTGTTAAACATAACACAGAGTTTGTATTTTAAAACAAAAGGCTTTAAACTTCAAGGAGAATGTCTTCATGGTCTTGGTATAGGCAAAATTTCTTCAATAGGACAGAGCAAGATTTATAAATTGGATATTAAAACTATGAGCTATTGTTTATTAAAAGACTACACTGAGATTGTCAAAAGACAAGTCACAGAATGGAACAAGATATGTGCAATCCTTTGTA
The DNA here is from genome assembly GCF_009761245.1 of Sapajus apella. Taxonomy (NCBI): domain Eukaryota; kingdom Metazoa; phylum Chordata; class Mammalia; order Primates; family Cebidae; genus Sapajus; species Sapajus apella. Next base: position 21,072,355 of record NW_022436964.1, on the reverse strand, counting down.
TATATGCAGAATATACAAATGAATCAACAAATAAATAAGAAAAAGAAAAATGAGCAAAAGTTCTGAATGGAGACTTCATAAAACAGGATATCCAACTGACCAATACATCAAAGAAAAGGTGCTCAGATCAAGATGGCGGACTAGAAATCCCTCACAAAGACAGCCAAAACAACAAATAAACAACTATAATTTAACACAAATAACTGAGGAGGGGTGCCAGAATGTATCAGAAGTTTATTTAAAAAACTTGAGACGGCCACATAGAGAACAGAAGGAAATGCCAAGGTTCTATCTCCCCAATCCCCAACCAGGATCAGTGGGGAACCAAAAGGAGAAACCTTAAAGACCAAGAGAGAATGAGATGACATATTCTCCCTGCTACAAAGAGGTAAGGAAGAGGATCCTAGCAATCCCTATCAACACCTTGGACACTTACAGACCTTGCCACTGAGGAACCGTGCAGTCCTCACAGGCCTAAGGCTGCTTGGAGTATACATAGCTGTGCTCCCCAAAGAGAAGGAGTAAACACTGTGCCCAACTCCCTGTGGCCTGCACACCCCCATCTTTGAATTAGAACTATGGCTGGAGTGTGTCTTACTCCAGGAGCAAGTAGCAAAACCTCCCCCTTTTCCCTGAGGATAAGCCACCACTCAGACACCCTAGACTAGTGGCCCAACTTCCTCAAGCCAAGCTTCAAGTGGCTACTGTACCTTTCAGCATGATGCCACTCCACCTACCCCTACCCCCACCCCATTGGGCCAGATCTGATGCTTCCTGCGTAAATTTTTTCATTTACAATATGTTAAAAAACAAAAATTCAACAAAGGATTACAAATCATTTTTTAAAAATATACAGAACTCCTGTAGCTTAAGACTTCAATGAATGAAATAAATATAATAGAATTTAAATGGCAGACATGATCAAGCATAAGACACAAATCTCTGAACTTGAGGAGATGTCTTTTGAAATTACCTTCCCAAAGAAATGAGAATGAAAAAGAGTGAAGAACACCTACAACACTTACAGGAAAACAAATGTTCATGTTATGAAAGCTCCAGGAGGAGGAAAAAAGAGGAAGCACAGAAACCCTACCAAATGAAATAGCTGAAAAGCTCCCAAGTTTGGAAAGAGGTATGAGCGCGCGCGCGCGCGCGCGCGCACACACACACACACACACACACACACACACACACACACACACACAATGGAATTCTCTTTAGCCATAAAAAAGAATGAAGTTCTGACAGCAACATGAAGGGGCTTTCAGAGGACATTATGTTAAGTAAAAAAAGCCAGACACAGAAGGATGAATACCATATATCTCGTGGAAGCCAAAAAACATTGATCCCACAGAAAGTAGAGGATAGAACAGTGGTTACTAGAGGCAGGGAAAGGGAGGCAAGAAGGGAGGCTAGCCAACGGCTGGTTAACAGATACAAAAACACAGGTAGATAGGAGAAATTCACTGAACTGGTTTCAAGTGATCTGCCTGCCTCAGCCTCCCAGCTGCACGGGAGGCCGAGGCAGGGGAATCACTTGAACCTGAAAGGCAGAGATTGCAGTGAGCCAAGATCAGGCCACTGCACTCAACCTGGTGACAGAGTGAGACTCCGTCTCAAAAAAAAAAGTGGCAGGATGCAGTGGCTTGGCCTGTAATCCTAGTGCTTTGGGAGGCCAAGGCAGGCAGATCACTTGAAACCAGGAGTTTAGGACCAGCCTGGCCAACAAGGTGAAACCCTGTCTCTACCAAAAATACAAAGAATTAGCCATGTGTGGTGGTGCACGTCTGTAATTCCAGCTACTCAGGAGGCTGAGGCATGAGAATCGTTTGATTCCAGGAGGCTGAGGTTGCAGTGAGGCAAGATCGCACTAGTGCACTGCAGCCAGGTGACAGAGCAAGACTCCATCTCAAAAACACATAAAAAAACAAAAAGCAAAGAAAAAACCCAATCACATCTCTAGCTTCATGATACAGAAATGCCATTAAAGGTGTCTCTAGAAAAAAAGTAAAAGAAGATATCAAGATGGGGAAGAAATATCAATTAAGGGAAAGGGTATCTTGCCAGTTAATGAAGAGAATTTCACGTATTTTGATTTGATCTCACATTCCATTTTTTTCTGTTTTAAAAAGCATAATCGCCAAGCAATTTCACTTCTACAATTCTTTCCTACGGAAATAGAAGAATGCCAGGATATATGTAAGAAAATTTTACTGCTGCCTTATTTAATGACAAACACTGAAGATTACTAAGTATAGCTAAGGAAATGGCTAAATAAATTGGTATGTCTGTATTATGGAACACTCTGTAGCCATTTAAAAAAATAATAATGTTAGGAAGCTCATGTGCTGCCATGGAATAATGATAACATTCTTGTGCTTTAAAAAAAAAAAAAAGTGTACAGAGAGAACGGTCTGGAAGACTGCATCTTAGGAATATGATTGGTAAGCGACACAGTAAGAATTAACTAGCCAGAGGCAATAAGAGATGTAACCTGCACGGACTACTTTCAGTTTTGAATCATTAAGAGTTGCTTCCCCGATCACACATGTATTACTTTTATAATATAAAAATGAAATCAAAAACTTTTTTGTCCTGTATCTTCACATTTTTCTAGATATGATGCTTGGCTTATATGAAAACCTAGGTTGCCCTTGATTGTGATAATTTTCACAATCAAGAGCAATCTAATTCTCTGATTTAGGCTGTTTTTACTGCCTTTCAAGTATCTTATCTGAATTCTTCAATACTAGTCCTCATGAACACATTGGAAGAAAGTAATCGCTCTCTACACCTATTTCACTAGAGCATTTCTTCCACCCTAAAAAACTACTAAACGGTGGCTCACATACATAATCCCAGCACTTTGGGAGGCCAAGGCAAGTGGATCACTTGAGCTCAGGAGTTCCGAGACCAGCCTGGGCAACATGGCGAAACCCTGTTTCTATAAAAAATACAAGAACTGGCCAGGAGTAGTGGTGCACACCTGTAGTTCCAGCCAGTTGGAAGGCTGAGGTGGGAGGATTGCTTGAGCCCAAGACGCAGAGGCTGCAATGAGCAGAGATCACATCATTGCACTTCAGCCTGGATGAAAGAGGGAGATCCTGTCTTAAAAAAATAAAAAATACTAGACACATTATATAATAAAAGAGTCAGTGTAACACAAAGAGTCCATATAGCACTGGGAGGATATAGCAATCCAAAATGTATCAAACAACAAAGCTGTAAAATATGCAAAGAAAAATCACTATAAATGAATGAGAAAGATAAATCCATAATTATTATCAGAGACCCCACTCTCAATAATCAAAAGAACTAGGCCGAAAAATCAGCAAGGACAAAGAAGAACTCAGCACCACCACAAACCTATAAAATCTAATCAACATTTATACAGCACTTCACCCAACAAGAGAACATATATTTGTTCTAAGGTCAATAGCAGAAAATACCCAAACACATGGAAACTAAACAACACACTTATAAATGACCTATTGGTCAAAGAGTAAGTTTCAAAGGAAATAAAAATTACATTGAACTAAATGAAAATTAAAATGAAATACACCAAAATTTATGGGATACAACTAAGGCAATGTTTAGACAAAAATGTAATTGCTTTAAATGCATACGCTAGGAAACAGAAAAAGTTCCCAATAATCTAAGCTCCACCTCAAACACTTAGCAAAATAAACTCAAAGCAAGTGAAGGAAGGAAATAATAAAAAGCATAAATAAATAAAATTGAAAACAGGAAAGCAGGAAAGAAAAATCAGTAAAACAAAGAATGGATCTTTAACGAGATCAGTAAAATTGACAAACCTCTAGCAAGACTGCCCAAAAAGGCAAGGACACACACACACACACACACACACACACACACACCCCACACCACACACAATTAGCAACAACGGGAATGCAATAGGAGATATCACTACAGATCCTGCAGACATCAAATGGATAATAAGGAAATGCTGTAAACTCTACATTTATTAATTCAGCAAGTTAGATGAAACGGGCCACTTCTTCAAAAAACACAAACTACCACAACTTACACATACAAAACACATCACTTGAATAGCCCTATAAATATTCAGGAAATGAAATGCATAATCTAAAAACTCCCAAAAAAGAAATCTCTAGGCCCATATGATTTCATTGTAAAATTCTGCCAAACATTTAAAGAATTAAAAACAATTCTATATAATCTCTTTCAGAAAACAGGAAAATTTCCAACTGATTTTAAAGTAATGCTACCCTGATACCAAAACCAGACCAAAGCGACAAAAAAACTACAGACCAATATTGCTCATGAACATACAAACAAAAATCCTTAACAAAATATTAGCAAATAAAATGCAGCAATATATATATTTTAAAAAGATCAAGTAGAAACTATTCTAGGAATACAAGGCTGGTTCAATATTTAAATATCAATCAAGGCAATGCACCATATTTATAGGCTGAAGAAGAAAAATCACATGGTCACATCAATTGGTACAGAAAAGCACTGGACGAAATACAATACTCATTCACTGTTTAAAAAAAAAAAACTTAGAAAAACTGTAATAAGATTACTTTCTCAACTTGATTTTTTATATCTACGTAAAATATATAGCTTTCCCCCTAAGTTAAGGAACAAGGTAAGGATGTTCCTTCTCATCCATTTTACTTAATATAGTGCCAGAAATTCTAGCCAGTGTAATAAAGCAGAAGGAAATAAATGGCATACATATCAAAATGAAGAAATCAAACTGTTACTATCTGTAGACAACATGACTAGCTACACAGAAAATAAATTCCAAGGAAATGATAAGGAAAAAACCTCTTAAATAAATTTAGCAATGTTGGAAGATATACTCATACACACACACACACACACACACACACACACACACACACACACACACACA